>NW_019154112.1:9234752-9451608 GCF_002288905.1 Enhydra lutris kenyoni
AATCCTAGGACCTTGAGATCATGACCTGAGCTGAAAGTAGACACTTAACCTACTGAGCCATCAAGCACCCACCCAGGCACCCTTCTTAAGCTGTTCTTATTTTTCCCTCCCTTTCTCCTGTCAAACAATGGGATTAGGAGCTAGAGTTGTTTCTTACTTTCCTTGAAGATAGAGTTTTTCTTGTTCTTTTAGGGTAAGCAGCCATATTCTGGTTTGTCCTGACTGTCCCAGATTCAAAAAAGATAGAAAGGAATTTTGTTTTATGAATCAAATTATCCTTCAGATATAATGATTTTATGAAATAACTTTAAAAATAAGAGTCCCATATTAATAGTATCATTAATAATTATTATTCATTATAAACTATATTTTTTAATATTATTCAGTGTTCTCCAGAGAATCAAGAGGATATAGAAATCTATATCTAGATCTATACTGAGGAAGAGAGAGATTTGTTGATTCATTATAACAAATTGGCTTATACCATTATGGAGGCTGAGAAATCCCACAACTACTGTCTGCAATCTAGAGACCCAGGAAAGCTGGTTCTTCATTCTGTTCTGGATCAGAAGGCCTAAGAGAACCAGGAGAACTAATGGCACAAGTTCTAGTCCAAGTCTGAATGTCTGATTACCACGAGATCCAAAGGTATAAATTCCAGTTCAAGGATAGAAGAGTGATGCCTTGGCTCTAACAGTCAGGCAGAGAGGTAATTCTCTTTTCTTTTTACCTTTTTGTTCTATTCAGATCCTTAACAGAGAGGATGATGCCCACCTTCACTGCAGAGGGCAATGTGCTTTATTCAATCTATCAATTTGAATGCTAATCTTATCTGGAAACTTATAAATACAGACGGAAATAGTAACTAACTAGATATCTGGGTATCCTGTGGCCAAGTCAAGGTGACACACAAAATTAGCCATCACACTTTTACAATCCTTTATGTCTTCAAAAATTTCTCCTTTATGAATTGGTTCTGGCACAGAGGCATTGGCTCAAAGAAGAAAGACAACGATGGTGATAACTCCTGGGCTCCAACTAGAAGTCCATCGATGGATGAATGGATAAAGAAGAAGTGGTTATTACAATGGGATATTACTCAGCATCAAAAAGAATGAACTCTTGCCAGTGCAATGACATGGATGGATATAGAGGATGTTATGCCAAGCAAAGTAAGTCAGTCAGAGAAAGACAAACACCATATGATTTCACTCATATGCAGAATTTAACAAACAAAACTGATGAACATATGGGAAGGGAAAGAAAAATAAAATTGGATAAAAACAGAGAGGGACATAAACCATAAGAGACTCTTAACTACATAGAACAAATTGAGGGCTGCTGGAGGAGAGGTGGGCAGGGGGAATGGGGTAATAGGGTGATGGGCATTAAGAAGGCACTTGATGGGGGCGCCTGGGTGGCTCAGTGGGTTAAAGCCTCTGCCTTCGGCTCAGGTCATGATCCCAGGGTGCTGGGATCGAGCCCCACATCGGGCTCTCTGCTCAGCAGGGAGCCTGCTTCCTCCTCTCGCTCTCTCTGCCTGCCTCTCTGCCTACTTGTGATCTCTATCAAATAAATAAATAAAATCTTAAAAAAAAAAAAGAAGGCACTTGATGTAATGAACAGTAGGTGTTACATGCCACTAATGAATCACTAAATTCTACTCTGAAATTAATAATACACTAATATGTTTAAAAAAAAAGTGTTCAAGTCTTGGTCTTAGTACTTTTATAAGACCTTGGGAAAGAAGCAAGTTTATAAACAAACAAACAAACACACACTCCTGGGCTCCAAAGCCAGCCATGTCTTATATTAGAAGTTAGCTGTGTATTTTATTTTTAGAAGCATTTTTTAAAAGATTTTGTTTACTTACTGGACAGAGAGAGAGAACAGCGAGAGAGGGTACACAAGAAGAGGGAGTGGGAATGGGAGAAGCAGGCTTCCCTCCCAGCAGAGAGCCTGATGCGGGCTCCATCCCAGGACCCCAGGATCATGACCTGAGCTGAAGGCAGGCACTCAATGACTGAGCCACCCAGGCACCACTAGAAGCATTTTTAAGGGAAGTTTTATTACTTTAGTTTTTAAAAAATGAAATATAGTATTTTTCAGAAGATTCTAGATTATACTAATCATCAGCATCTTAAGAAGAAATCTCTTTTTTCAGTTACAGTGTAAAAGTTTTCCTTTGCCTCTAGCATGATGATAATTTGATTTAAAAATGGATGGCATTTCTGGTTTGGTTTAATTCTTAATTATTTCTAATTTTGGTTTAATTCTAACTATTTTAGAAATAAGAAGAGCACTGCCTGTACTTTTTGATATCCCCTCTTATGAATTTTTTTATCACCTCACTAAATTTTAGTTTTCACTTTTTTTTTTAGACTTTCTATCCAATGGGTGTACGCTTATGTTACTTAGGCCTTTATAAGCAAAATTTGCTGTTATGTTTATCCTGCCAATGGATTATAATGTTAGATGCTTTTTATTATTCCATTGTTCTCTAAAGCAGGAACTTATTTTTAAATAAGGTGATTAATTTTTAAATAGCAAGATATTTCTAAAGATTTAAAATGCATATTATTTCAGCAGATTTAATTCTTTATAATCATCTTAATCTCATTATCATTCTTAATGACATATTTAAGACTGACAAATACATACCTTAAATCCTTATTTTATAAACCTGTGGATGAAAAAACCCAGCATGAATAGAAATAGCATATGATTCAGTAATGCCACTACGGGGTATTTACTCAAAGAAAACAAGAACATTAATTCGAAAAGATATATGCACCTCTCTGTTTACTGCAGCATTCTGTAGAACAGCCAAGATATGGAAGTAACATAAGTGTCCATCAACAGATGAATGGATAAATAATATGTGGTATATATACACCATAGAACATTACTCAGCCATAAAATGGAATGAGATCTTGCCATTTGCGAAAACATGGATGGAACTAGAGGGCATTATGCTAAGTGAAATAAGTCAGAGAAAGACAAATACCATATGATTTCACTTACTTGTGGAATCTATAAAAACAAAACAAAATAACCAATCAACAAACCAAAAAACAGAAATAGACCCGTAAATACAGAGAATAAAAGGGTGGTTGCAGAGGGTACTGGGTGAGTGGAGGGGAAAAATTAGTGAAGGGATGTGGGACGTACAGGTTTCTAGTCATGGAATGAATAAGCCACAGGGGTGAAAGCTACAGTATAGGGAATACAGTCAGTGGATTTTAATACTGCTGTATAGTGACAGATAGTAGCTGCACTTGTAGTGAGCGTAACAGTGTACAAAGTTGTCAAATCACCATGTTTTAGACCTGAATATAACACTGTGTGTCAACTATATTTCAATAAAAAAAGTTTTAAGAATTGTCTTGTATATGTAAACAGATACAGTGTATTTTAGTGAATCATGTGTTCCCTGCACTGTGCTGTATTGAAAACACTCAAGTAAAGGTACAAGTATAAAAGATGTTTCTGAGATTGCTAGTCATATTTTGAAAATGTGTAGTACTATTTCATTGAAAAAATGTATTAACCACAATATGGTTCTGGAATATACTACATAAATTCACAAGCATAAAAATGCTCCTAAGAATTATTTTTAAAACTCTGGAAAACATCAAGAGAGAAAAAATTATCCTCCAGATAGACAAAAGAAAATTCAAATGACAGTGAATTTCTCATCAGAAACCATGAGGCCTGAAGGAAGCAAGATAATATTTTTCAACTACTAAAAGAAAGAACTGTCAACAGAGTATTTTGTATCCAGTGAAAATAAACTTCATGAATGAAGGTGAATAAACACATTCTCAGATGAATAAAATTTAAGAGAATTTGTTGCCAGCAGACGTAACCTAAAAGAATGCCCAAGTGGTATTTTTCTAAACAGAAAGTAAATGATGAAAGAAGGAATCTTGGAATAAAGGGAAAAAGAAAAACAGAAGGAGTATGAATCCAGAATGAGTAGACTTCCTTTGCTTCCCTGAGTTTCCTAAATTATATTTTATTGTTGAAGCAAAAGTTTTAATATTGTACATATATAATGTATGGAGGAATATATTTAAGACAAATATAAATGAGGGAAGTTAAAGAGACATAAAAGGTAAGTTTTCTATACTTTATTAGAACTAGTAGAATGATCACACTAATAGACTGGCAGGTCACCTATGCATAATATAATACCTATAGAAATCACTAAAAATACTACACAAATAAATACAGAAATATGGTATAGATAAATCAAAATGAAATTCTAAAGAATATTCAAAATAACCCTGAGGAAGTCAGCAAAAATAAAACAGAGAAGTTAAAATCAGAGATAAAAACTACAAAAAAAGAAAAAAAGTCAGAATTAAGTGCTAAAATAGCAATAATTACATTAAATGTAGATGACATTTGTGCACCAATTAAAAGACAGAGATTGGGGAGTAGATTAAAAATATATGACTCAACTAAATGTTGTCTATAAGAAATTTCAAGTATAATAGTGTTAAGTAGGTTGAAAATAAAGAACAGTAGAAGATATACCAAGTAGACATTAATCAGAAAACAGCATAAATGGCTATATTAATATCAGATAAAGTATACTTCAGGGCAAAGAAAATTACCAGAGACAGAGATAATCATTACATAATGATAAAAGGAGCCAATCCACCAAAAAGACAGTAATCTTGAATGTGTATCAATCATGCAATATAACTGCAAAATATGTGAAACCAAATAGTCTCAAGCATTTACCCTAGAGAAATGAAAACTTATGTTCACAAAAAAACTTGTAAATGAATGTTCATGGCACCTTTACTTATAAGAGCCAAAAACTTGAAATAATTCAAATGTCTATAGAAACAGCTAAAATAACTAAATAAAATAACTAAAAAGGAACAAATTATTGGTATGCATAACAACTTGAATGTATCTCAAAGGAAGTGTGCCAAGTATAAAAAGCCAATCTTAAAAAGTCATATACTATGTGATTCCATGTATATGACACTGTTGAAATAATAAAAAGATAGAAATAGGGTGAAGATTATTGCTTGCTGGTTCAGCACAGAAGTGAGGCAAGTGGGTGAGGTTAGAAATGGGGTAGCACAAGGGAGTCTGGTGGTGAATCAGTCTATATCTTGATTGTTATGATTTTATAACTTTATACATATGATATGGATATACATATATACAACTCTATACATATGATAAAATTCCATAGAACTATACATACATACACACAAACACACAAATACATGCACACAGACCTGGTGAAAACTGAATAAACTGTGGATTATTCCAATATAAATATTCTGGATTATATGTTATATTAGAGCTATACAAGATTTCACCACTGGGGAAATCTAGATGAAGTGTAAACAGGAATGCCCAAGTTCTGATTTTAAAGTGAGAAGCTAGCCATCATTTGTTTGGGGGAATAGATAATAACAATAGCTAATAATTATCAAGCACACACTATATGTCAGGCACTCTGTTATGAGCTATACATGCAGCTTCTTACATAATACTCAAATTTATGAACTAGGTAGTATTTTACTTCATTTTTGAGGTGACGAAATAGAAGCTTAGAGAGCACAGTTTCTCATGTTTTCACTATTAATTCAGTACCATATTCTACAGAGCAAGGAAGAAACTGAAGTGCTTTTAGGGTAGTGGGAAAACCTATCTGTGTTAATATCGCTTGCTCTTGTTATTATAACCTATACTTCCTATGTCAGGCATAAGACCTTTCAATTTCTGATTAGAAATGTGTCTGATTCAGGGGCGCCTGGGTGGCTCAGCCATTAAGTGTCTGTCTTTGGTTCAGGGCATGATCCCAGGGTCCTGGGATTGAGCCCCACATCAGGCTCCCTGCTCAGCAGGAGGCCTGATTCTCCCTTTCCCACTCCCCCTGCTTGTGTTCCCTCACTGTCTTTCTCTCTGTCAAATAAATAAATAAAAATAAAATCTTTTTTTTTTTTAAGATTTTATTTATTTACCTGACAGAGAGAGATCACAAGTAGACAGAGAGGCAGGCAGAGAGAGAGAGAGAGAGAGAGAGGGAAGCAGGCTCCCTGCTGAGCAGAGAGCCCGATGCAGGACTCAATCCCAGGACCCTGAGATCACGACCCGAGCCGAAGGCAGCGGCCTAACCCACTGAGCCACCCAGGCGACCCAATAAAAATAAAATCTTAAAAAAATGTGTCTGACTCATAATATAAGGAAAGAGTCACCATATGAAATCAAGAAGACACAGATATAAAGTATCTGAGACATACTGTATCCACTTTGTGATTCTGCTCAAAAAATGTTCTAGTACCGCCTGAGGCTGGGAATTTCCTAAAGACAAACTTTGCATACTGGAAGATTCCTTCGAAGAGTGGCCTTGATCTTGACACTTAAAACTGAAGAGCAGCAAATCTGATCAAAATCAGTCAACCAATTTGAAAGTTAGTAGGAAACAAACAAACAGATGTAAAACACTAAAAGGTCCAATTGATTTCACTATGTTCAATCAATATTTTTCTCATTTCCAATTCAGCAGGTAGCCTTCTATTAAATAGCCATGTAAGCCAAGAAAGACTGAAAAAGTATTTGATTTTACCACATAATGCTAACTGAAAATTAACCACAGGGAGAGAGAAGACAGAATATTCAACAGCAAATCTACTTCTCTCTTCTATATGAAAAAGTATCTTCGTGTAGATAATGTATAAAAAGAAACCGCTCTGGTATATATATATATATATATATATATAGACAGAGAGAGAGAGAGAGAGAGAGAGAGAGAGAGTGCCTAAATGTATTTTTGTTTGATTTTTAGTGTGTCCATACTCCAATTAGTTATTTCTTTCTTGGGTTAGAAAGATTTTGTAATTTGGCTTCAGAAACAGTAGCATATGGGACGCCTGGGTGGCTCAGTTGGTTAAGTGGCTGCCTTCGGCTCAGGTCATGATCCCAGCGTCCTGGGATCGAGTCCCACATCGGGCTCCTTGCTCAGCGGGGAGCCTGCTTCTCCCTCTGCCTCTGCCTACCACTCTGTCTGCCTGTGCTCATGATCTCTCTCTCTCTCTAACAAATAAATAAATAAAATCTTAAAAAAAAAAAAAAACAGTAGCATAGCTAAAAACATTAATTTAACATATGTTGCTGATTTAAATGATGACAGTTTAGTTTCTGATCTTAAAATATTAAATATTTGATCTTATACTACAATAAGGAAGCCTTTATTTTTTATCTGAAAACTGTAAAGACCCAGATTACAAGGGTAATTCTTCCTTACCAATATTGGTAATAATTTATTCTCTCTTTCAACAAAACATCATCTAACATTCATTAAGCTTCAGGTATTACATTAAGGGCTGGGATATATCAAGTTTAATTACATGAAAGTATTTATATATGACCTAGGGAATACAAGACCTAAAATCAACAATTTCATACTGTTTAGTCTAATAGAAATGAAAAATGCAGTTCCTACATTAAGACTTCACAATTTAATACAAGAAACTTATGAGTAAACAAAATTACATGTTGGGAGAATTCTGGAAAACTTCTTGAGGAAGGGCTCAACCTAATTCTAGAAGGAGTAAGAGAAGCCAGGTGAAGAAGGTACATGGGAAAGAAGGTCTTTCCTAGAAGAGAAGTATTCACAGAGTCCAGAGTCTAGGAGGCAATTGGAAAAATTATGGGTCAAGACTCTTAGTCAAGACCGGAGAGAAAGGATCAAAGCAAAAAGCCTCTAATGTGAAAAGATTTTTACTTAGGGCAATTGGTAAGACTCAAATTATTATGAACAGAACAACAGAAAAGATGGTTTGCATTTTATCTTTTAAAAATTTTTTTTATTTATTTGAGAGAGAGAGAACACAAGCAGTGGGGACAGCAGGCAGAAGGAGAAGCAGACTTCCTGCTGAGCAGGGAGTCTGATATGGGACTCCATCCCCAGACGCTGGGATCATGACCCGAATGGAAGGCAGACACTTAACGGACTGGGCCATCCAGGCACCCCAAATAGTTTGCATTTTAGAAAGATCACTCTGGCTGGAGTGTTGTATATTGTTTCTCCATATTTCTGTTCTCACATCTTAGTCTTTTGTTGTTGTTTTGTTGTTTTGGTTTTCTGAGGAGGGGGGTGTTGTTTGTTGTTGTTTTCCTGTATATTCTGAAGAATTCTTTAAATTCGTTTTTCAATTCACCCATAACATTTTTGACCACAATATATTTGATAGGCAAGAGCTCATTTTAATTCTCTGGTTATTATTTTTGTAGCTTCCTATTCTTGTTTTATGGATACAAGTTCCCCATGAGACTCTAAGGAAGATGATTAGAAGTATTTTGTTGTTTGCTTTCTTTTTTTCCAAAGTTGGTTTTTATGTTGGTTTATTTTGGCCATTCTTTCATACAGAAGGCTTTCTTCAGACTCCTGGTGCATCTTGTTTTTTATTTTTTACAAATATGATGGCAAAAAAGTTGATTGGTACTTCTCTCTATATATATTGGCACCTCTATTGCTAATTCATAGGCAAGCACTTTTTTAGAGAAATGGCAGGGTTGTGGCGGGGGCCCGGGAAGCCTACATTTAAGTTTCTTATGCTAGGGGAACTTTAAGTAAGTCATTTTCTTTAGGACTACTCAACTTCTTTAGAGAAGTACCCTCCTGCCTGGTTGGATAGAAGCTTGCTTTCAAACAAGCTTCACTTGGAGGATGGAAAGATGTATGTGTGTGGGACAGTTAACCACTCCACAAGCAGATATTCTATTTTCCCTCCCATTTTTAGCCTCATATCCAACTTCAACTGAGTGTAGAATTTTTCAGTTCCAGCATCGCCTAGATTCTTCATTACAATGAGTTTAGACTACAAACCCCTCTGTGTAGTCTAGGCTGGAGATTTCCCCTGCTCTATTTCGCCAGTTACCATGTCTCCACCTCTTTTATGTATTCCATAAATTTGCTAAATACTGTCACCTGTCTGACCTAACTCCTCTTTTCTAAATAGTGGCTTCATAAATCTTAATGAGGATGTTTGGTTACAGATGAGATATAAGGCATCTTTAACCAAATGTTTCCTTAAGTACAGCTTCACTTCTGTCTGTCCCTCTAGTTTGTAAACTCTATGAAGGTAGGAATTATGAATGTTTTCACTGCTGTATTCATAGTGCCTATTATAATGTCTAATATATTTTAAAATTTTTAAGAAAGATTTTCTTGCTGAAAGAGCAAATAGGACTTGTGAAAATATAAGGGAATATGTAAATAAAAAATAAAGCCATTATATTTTAATCTAGTTGGATCAAATTTTAAAACATTAAGGGGGCTACAACCTACCTTATATAAAGTTAACATAATAATTTATCATAGATTCATTGAGAATCTACCTTAGCTACTTGTTTTTGAATAACGAAAGGGTAATACTGAAGCAAACCAGAGTGGCAAAGAAGAATCTGGCTTTTTCTGGCACTGGCTGCCCTTTATAATTTACATCTACTCATAGATGTATGTGTGTGAACATGTGTGTATGCACATGCACACATGTATCACAGATGCACACATGATATATTTTTATTATTTTTCTCTGAATCTCCTTTAGTCACAAGGCATTAAATTTATCTATTATAATTTTTCCAACTAAAGTGCTTAAATAAAGCAATGCTTATCATTCGTAAGGAATAACTATACCAAAGACATTAAGATATCCTAGCAACTAATGAATGGTTGAACACTACATCAAAAACTAATGATGTACTATATGTTGGCTAATTGAACCTAATAAAAAGAAATAGATAGATAGATAGCAACCATGCGGGGGGAAAAATATCATAGCATCCATCTGCCTGGCTTCCAAGTATTTATATACTGTAAGGTACACTAGCAGCTCAGTTAATTTAATCATGGCTTTCTGAGTGTTAAAACGCCTAGTACCTACTGCTCATTCTCATTAGTCCACTCGTCCATTCATGAAATAACTACTTTTTAAAAAGCAAAAGAGTGAGGATTTATGTGTATTCAACCAGGTAAACACCTATATAAAAACAGCACTGGTGAAGGGACACATAATTTTTTAACAGAGAATACAACCTCTACAGGTACCCAACAGCTATGGTATAATAATGATGGGCATCAGGAAAGAAGAAGGTAGAAATGCTGTGGCTTGCAGCTACATGATCACATAGGCATCAGTCCTGGGGAAGAGGGATTTGGACAAAAGGTAGCTTCAGACCCCAAGAAAACATGACCAGCAGGTCTGGAGAGAGCAAGTTAATTGTATACGCCAGTGCACTGTTGCCAAGAGGATCCCAATATACTCAACTAAGCCAGAATTGGTTGTGATCCTGCCTTTCCTGGAAGTGATGGTACTGGTGAACCAAACTGCAAGGAAATGGGGAACACATAATGAAAATAATTCAGTGGCTGACATAGAAGTTTGTACAATGCATTGAATAAGGAAAAAAACCTGGCCTTTTTGGTCTACGTTATTAATTTAAAAGGTAGGTTAAGCCTATCTCTTATTATTTGTGAAGCCTAGAGCTCCCTCTTAGTAACTGTGGTCTTAGATCACTAGAGAAATGAGCAGAGGACAAATTCAAGCATGGCCTGAAGATTGCTAGGATTAATTGTGGCGTTTCAGCTAGCAATGAGGAAGGTAGAAATATGACGGCTCAAGCTTAAGCTGAAGGAATAAACTTTGGCAAGGACACCTTCTGTAAGTTAAAGGTCCCTCCTCATTATGAGACTTTGAATAGGATGACAAGTGGAAGCCTAATATGCAAAATTTAAGGGGGGCCGCACTCCCTCCCAAAGCTGTGCAAGGCTGCCCTGCTCTTCCAAGATCCTGAGACGGAGAGCCTCCTTAAATTTTCTGTCTTTGGCCTCTGATTTGCCTTAGGCTAGTTCTGGCCCTGCTACAAGAAAATACGTTTTATGGCAACCACCCATTCCACACCTCATTCCATCTCCAGAGAACACTCTACCTCAAAATAAGCAGTGAAGGGCTCATCAAGAGAAATGGGAGATGCATGACTGAATGCGAGACCTCTACTCCCAATCTAAAAATTTTGTTCTTGGATGTCTCATTTGGCAAATTTTAATCTTTTCATTTGATTTTTATCTTTTTTCATATCTGGAAATTTTTATCTGTCTCATTTGGTTATATGCTTTTGGCTATTAGAATCCTGTCACAAAATAGCACATGCCTATTAGCCATTTTTGGTGGCTGACAAGAGGATTAAGAACATACATAAGCAAGTGCATTTGACATGAAGTTGGCAGGGACAGTGTATATATTGTACGCCAGAACCAAAATTCTAAAAGATCTTGACGTGCTGAAATGATGGGCTAAATATAAAAGATGAAACTTATCAGGGATGAACGTCTGTACTTGGGTTAAAATTCCAAATAAACAAGGGCAAAATGACAGAGATGCAGTTGAAAGGCAACTCTTCTGAAAGACTTAAAGATTTCAGTCTAAACAGTTTCAATGAGTCAGTTACGCAGTATGTTTAATCTATAAGCTAAATGTAATTTTAGGCATTACTGACAGAAGTTTAGATAGCTATCTAAAGTGAGGGAGATGGTAATTCTGCTCTGTTCAAATAGACTCACTCCCCCATCAAGTGGAGTGGATAGCTCTTTTGCTTAGGAAAACCTCTTAGTGACCACCTTGTGATGAGATATGTGGACTTGAGAGAGAAAGAGTGATACAAGGGAAGCTAAATTTTCTAGATATTAGAGTAATGGGAATTTTCTGAAAGAAAGGTCTTTGTAGCTGGAGGTAGCATCTAGCAATACAGTGGCAGGCAGAGGACTAAGGAAAAAATTGTTAGTGAGGACTCTTGTTGGGCAAAAGAGCCTATGGAACTGATAATAGTAGATTGTTTTCTGTTCTGATTTATAATTTACCCCTAAGTCCCCAAGCCTTCATTACATGTCAGTTACATACAGTAAGTTTGTGTTTGGTGGAATAGAAGAAGGAAATTCTTTGCCAGGGATGTGGCGGTCGGGGTGGTGGGGGGGTAAGTGGATCATAGCCGAAGGGAATAAGATTAAGACATCAAGAATGAAGCTTAGGGCAGGGATGTGGACCAAGAGGTGACAAATAGCTTCTGAAACTAACCATTCCCATGGCCCTGATGAATTCTTAGTAATATCAGTAAGGGTGCTAAATTTCACTTGGTATAGGTTTTTGAATTTTTTATATTGTGTGGTCAAAGTAAAGGCTGATTTTAGAAAGTTGGACAACTTCCAAGCTTCCAGCCTTGGGAAAATTGAACTGCATTTGCATAAGAGGTGGACTATGCGTTTTTGTCACTAGACTGTTTTTCTCACTGGCATCTACCACACAGTGCTAGGATATAAAAATAACTTATATATGGTTGAGTGAATGAATGAGATTACTATCTTTGATGCATCAAGAATGATGCCATATAAACAGAGATTATTAAAATAGAGTCTGTCCTCAAGAAGCCTGTAATTTTTGTTTTCGTGTTTTTTTAAGATTTTATTTATTTATTTGACACAAAGAGAGTACAAGCAAGAGGAGCAGAAGAGAGAGGGAGAAGCAGGCTCCCACCAAGCAGAGAGTCCAACGCAGGGCTCGATCCCAGGACCCCGGGACCACAACTTGAGTCAAAGGCAGATGCTTAGCCAACTGAGCCACCTGGTGCCCCAAGAAGCCTGTAGTCTTATAAGGGAGTCATTCATTCAACTAATTACTTACTGAAGCATTTCTATTGGCATTTGGGGTATGTAAAGAAAAAAGTAGACAAGGTCTGTGCTCTCAAGGAGTTTTACCTTCTGGCTGGTGACACACAGATAAGAAATAAACAAATTAATAATTAAGAGAAACAGTCAGGATGTGCACTATGCAGAGAACTGAAATGGCGTAGTGACAGAGACCAACAGACGGGCTGCAGTAGACTGGGTGGTCTGGGAAGCCTTTCTGCTGAGGTGGTATTTAAGGTAAGTATGAATGACAGGAAGCAACCAGCTATGAAAAGACCAGAAGCTGCAGACAAGCCTCCAAATGAGCAGGGCAAGTCTAAGGACCAAAGAGAAGGGCAGCAACACCTGAGAACACAGGGGAAGATAAAAAAATGGTTCTAGATGAGGTGGGAGAATTAGAAAGGAGTCAGATAACATAAAGCTTTGTGAACCAGAATAAAGAATTAGATCTTATTCTGAGACTTATGCAAAGCTTTTAAAGGGTTTTGACTATGGTTATGACGATGGAGACAGAAAAAAATAATACAGTATGAATAGTGCTCTGATACAAATAAAAGACAATCACAGGATTCTGGAGGAACAACCAGGAGCTGAGGGGCTACCAAGGAAGACTTCCCGGAAGACATGGTATCTCTTATTTATGACCAACAGTTAACAAGGTGAAGAAAGAGAAAGGAAATGAGGCATAAAGTGTACTAGTCTGAAAGCTGGATAAAACATGACTCTGTCATAAAAATGAAAGGAGCACAGTATTGATAAGACTGAGAAAATATGAAGCTGGAGAGGTGAGTAGTGACCAAATTGGGAAAGATCATTCACATCTTGCTAATGAGTTTGCTTTGTGCCCAAAGGCAATGAGAGAACAGTATAAAATTTTGATCAGAGGATACTCATAGCCAGATTTGTGTTTCAGCATGTATGCCCTGGTATTACCAGGAAGACAAATTGGAGATCAACCCCAGACACGCGCTGATCAAGAAGCTCAGTCAGCTGCAGGACAGCGAGCCGGACCTGATGCAGCTGCTGGAGGGATCTGTCTGGGACACCAACTATGAGGCTATAATCCAGAGAAGAGATAATGGTGATTTGAAATAAGACAGTGGAGGGGAAAAAAGAAATGTATGAATTTGATAAATAAAAAGGAAATTTATAAATATCTTATTGGGCATTAGGTAGATGGCAATGTTTCACTAAGAGGGATGAAACAGAGTACCAAGTCTACTGGAAGAGACTGAAGGGAGAACAGGAGAATAGGAGATGGTGATGAATTCAGTTTTGTACTTCCTGACTTTGAGATACTCAAGTGGAAAGGAGGATGTGTTTGTAGGCAGTGGGGTATTCAGGTCCATGCTCAGGAGTGATGTCTGGCTATAAGAGAACTTTGAGGCCATTAGCCAATAGGTGGCCATTAAGACTTTGAAGAGATGACTCAGAGGAGTGTGCATTTAGGGATAAGAGGAGACAGAACAGAACTTGGAGAAGTGTCAATATCTTAAGGACTATGAGAGGGAAACAAATCTATGAATGTCACTAAGGGATTCCTGGAGAGCAAGAAGTGTAAGAAAGCCACAAAGTTCCAAAGTGACAGAGGTCAAGAATATAAAGTGTTTTAGGGACATCAAGAAAGGACTGATAACTGTCCTCAGGGTTTAAAACCGAAGAGACAGAAGATAACAATTGTTACAGCAGTTTCATTGAAATGGTAGGGAGCCTTACCATATTAGGAAAGTTCCTAAATGAGAGAGCGAGTGCACACGGGGAGAGAGAGGTGTATCCAAGGAGGAAATGTGAGAATGTACTCCCTGTGACCAGATGTACCACTACTCGACATGGTTTTTGCATAATGAAAATCCAAACCTGAGTAACTGTTTAAGATGTAAAAAGTCATAATTAGTAATTTATAAGATGAGGGGTATAGTAATTACTGCCTTTTCACACCAAAGTAAAGAGACATAATAGTTAAGGGAATATAGCAGAAGAATTACATTCTTATGGAAACAAGTGATATCACAGACTGCTAATGAAATAAAATGCTCCATAATATGTTTTTTATTTTTTATTTTGAAACAATTTCAAAAATGGAGAAAAGGTGCAAGAACCAAGAACTTTTCTCCCCTTGAATTTGAGAGTAAGTTAGTGATATGATGCTCTTTACCCCAAATACTTCAATGACTAGTTCTTATAAATGAAGACATTATCTTACATCACTACAAACCATCAACATCAGGAAATTAATATAAATATATCACTCTTGGGGTGCTTGGGTGTCGCAGTCAGTTAAGTGTTTGCCTTCGGCTCAGGTCATGATCTGAAGGTCCTGGCATAGAGCCTCAAATCAGTCTCCCCGCTTGGCCAGGAGTCTGTTTCTCCCTCTTCTTCTGCCTCCCACCCCCAACTGTGCTCGCTCGCTCTCTGTCTGTCTCAAATAAATAAAATCTTAAAAAGAAAAAGAAAACCCAAACACTCCACCAAAAAATTGCTAGAACTGATATATGAATTCAATAAAGTTGCAGGATACAAAATCAACATATAGAAATCTGTTGCATTCCTACACACCAACAACAAAGCCTCAGAAAGAGAAACGAAGGAATTAACCTATCTAAGAATAAACCTAACCAAAGAGGTAAAAAATCTGTACCATAAAAACTATAAAACACTGATAAAAGAAATCGAAGATGACACAAAGAAATGTAAAAACATTTCATGCTCATGGATTAGAAGAACAAATGTGGTTAAATATCTGTATTACCCAAAGCAATCTACACATTTAATTCATTCCCTATCAAAATACCAGCAGCATTTTTCACAGAGCAAGAAGAAAATTCTAAAATTTGTATGGAACCACAAAAGACCCCAAGTAGCCAAAGCAACATCAGGAAAAAAAAAATAAAATAAAATAAAAAGGCAAAGCTAGAGGCATTACAATTTTGGACTTCATGTTATACTACAAAGCTTTGGTAATCAAAATAGTATGGTACTGGCACAAAAATAGACACATAGATCAAAAAGAATAAAATGCCCAAAAACAAACCCACAATCATATGGTCAATTAATCTTTAACAAAAGAGGCAAGAATATGCAATGGGAAAAAGACAGTGTCTTCAACATTTTGTCATTTGTATGGTGTTGGGAAAACTGGACAGCAACATGCAAAAGAATGAACGTGGCCCACTTTCATGCACCATACATAAAAAAGAAATTCAAAATGTATTAAAGACCTAAATGTGAGACGGGAAACCATTAAAATCCTAGAGGAGAACACAGGCACTAACCTCTTCGACATAAGCCGTAAGAACATCTTACTTCTCACTTCGTAGATTTATCTCTTGGGGAAAGAGAAACAAAAGCAAAATAAACCACTGGGACTTACTTCATCAAAATAAAAAGCTTCTGCACAGTGAGGGAAACAATCAACACAACTAAAAGGCAGAAGATACTTGCAAATGACATATCTGATAAAGGGTTAGTATCCAAAACATGAAAAGAACTTATAAAACTTAACACCCCAAAACCAAATAATCCAGTTAAGAAATGGACAGAAGATGTGAATAGACATTTTTACAAAAAAGACACCCAAATGTACTATTAAGGTTAACTTTAACCATTTGTTTAAATTAGCATCTGCCAGGGTTCTCCACTGAAAATTATTTTTTTTCCTTTGTAATACATGTTTAATGTGTTTGTACTTTGAGATTATGTAAATATGAGAGATGGTTTCATCAAACATTATGGGCTCATGGATTCTTATTTTACTTGTTACAATCTGTTGCTATTATCATTTTGATGCTCCAGTTGTCCTGATTTTGGCCAGCAGGAGCCTTTTTAAGCTGGTTCCTGTGTCCTTTGACATGTCCTCACCATTCTTTGAGTACTCTTTTATGGTACAACATGATGTTCTAGGCTAACGTTACACTTTCCTGCCCAGCCTTGGATTCAGCCATTTCTCTAAGGGAGAATAGTATTTAGTAACTAAGATCTGGAAGCTAGCTATTTTAAACAGAGAGGCACAAACACATACACTGTGATGGTTAATTTTATGTGTCAATTTGACAGGGTCACAGGGTACTCAGACATTTGGTCAAATATTATTCTGGGTGTGTCTGTGAGGGTGTTGGGTGTTTCTGGATGAGATTAACATTTGAAACAGTAAATTTAGTAAAGCAGTTTGCCCTCCTCAGTGTGGCGTGCCTCACCCAATCCACTAAAGGCCTGAATAAAACAAGAAGACTGACTTTCCGCAAGTAAGGGAAAACTCCATCTGCCTGCCTTTGAACTGGGACATCAATTTTTTTCTTGGATCTCTAGCTTCCTAACTGAAGATCTTGAGACTTTTAGCTTTCATAATCAGGTAAGCCAAGTCCTTGTAATAAATCATATACATACACACAGAGAGGCATATTACTGGTACTATTTCTGTGGAGAATCCTAATGCACACTTATTTATCTCTGTATCTATTTCTCTGTCATCTAAATAACTGGTAAAACATGAGTTCAGACCGGTATCTCCAATTTGATATAACAGTGCAGGATTTATCCTAATTTTCTACCTTTCCATACTTGTACCTCCCTTCTCCACCGGGAGAAACCTGGCTCTCATCATCCTTAATACATTTTCGTATCCGATCAGATCCTCTATCTGAGCCAATCATCAGCCCCTATAGCCACTCCTTGTCTCACTTCACTGACACCCTCCTACCTGCTCAGGCTCTGACACCCTCCTTTCTACCTGCTCAGGCTCTGACATCATTTGCCAGCCTACTGTCAAAACTATCCCCTGAGCACTCCCTTACATATACCACTGTAGCTGCAATACTTTATGTCACCCTCACTTCAGATACACTCAACACCCTGCTCAGGGACTGACACCTCTATTGGACAGCGGCTTCTACAGACTCCCCTCACCCTCCCTCTCCCCGAGTGGATGCCCTGCTCACCCTGCTGGTTCTCCCACACCTTGTGTAGTACTGTCCTTCTATGAAAAAAATAAAATAAAATAAAATCCTCACCTGTTTTCTTATTTTGTTTTATGTTAGTCCACCAAACAACATGGAATATTTTCAGTAAAATTTTGACACTTTCTGGTGTAAACAATTCTCCAATTCACAAAATACATTCAGAAAAATACCTAAATGAATATGGATATCACACAGAATCCCTCCTCTGTAATGTCACCTTCCAGCCTTCTGTGTTAGTATCACCACCAAATGTAGTAAGGAAACTCATGGCCTTGAGACATATCAAGAGGACCCCATATTATATTTGAGAAATAGCATTTTATCCCACGTATAAAAGCTGTGTATTCAAACTTAGGATTCATGGCAGCTATGCTACTATACTTAGCAGGAGTATGGATATAGAAATGTGATTTTGACAAATTTATCAACACCTTAAATCTTGTCTTGAAATATAAATTATTTAAAAACAAAACACTTATTTACGTAAGTGTGCTTTTCAAAGTCTTAACTTAAAATATTTACCACCCTAGTCATGAAAATATATATATCATGATAAATATCCCCATTTCTGGTATACTTTTTATAGCAGATTTTTTTTTTTAAAGAGAAAAATGTTTCTATAGCAAAACACTGGCATAATCTCTTTATCTTTCTCAATTTTTTTACTCCTTCATTTAGAAAAACAATAAACACCCTTTCCTTTACCAGGCACTGAAATGCTGACATATGAAGTGTAATATTTATTACTTTTCATGAGCAACATAAAAGTTGGCAGATATGTGTTTAAGATTAAAGAAGAAACACTGCAAATTTCCTTGCCAAATATGGTGGTGATAGGACAACTATATGTGATCTATACACAGTAGTAGAGTTGTCTAGAAATCAGAAAAAAAGAATATTCTGAATGATTCTTCATATACATGTTGAACTGATTCCTCATGGCTAGCTTAATTTCAAGAAAACTACTCCATAATTGTATTTTATACTAAGGCATTTTATTAGAGAAGCAAATAAGAAAAGCACACTTAATAGGAATGGAGCACCACTGGAGAGCTTTCACTCTTTCACAATTGGAAAAATGGATTCAATCTTTAGACTCAACAGAGAAGACTGAAAATGGGAACCATCTAATCCACTGATTGCAAGTCCTGCTTCGGATAACTCAGCTTTTTATTTTTTATTTTTTCAGTGTTCCAAGATTCATTGTTTATGCACCACACCCAGTGCCCCATGCAAT
Source organism: Enhydra lutris kenyoni (assembly GCF_002288905.1). Classification (NCBI taxonomy): domain Eukaryota; kingdom Metazoa; phylum Chordata; class Mammalia; order Carnivora; family Mustelidae; genus Enhydra; species Enhydra lutris. The sequence goes on from NW_019154112.1 coordinate 9,253,663, forward strand.
ATGTGCCCTCCTTAATACCCACCACCAGGTTCACCTAACCCCCCATCCCATCCCCTCCAAAATAACTCCGCTTGCTTCCAATGATTGCAATGTGTATGAAATATGTCCAAAAACTTCTCATGACAAGCTATTTGTTGTCATTAAATAGTAGTGGTGGCATGAAAAGTGAGGATCCCATATTTAATTTTAAAAATGAACTTTGAGGGGCGCCTGGGTGGCTCAGTGGGTTAAAGCCTCTGCCTTCAGCTCAGGTCATGATCCCAGGGTCCTGGGATCGAGCCCCGCATTGGGCTCTCTGCTCAGCAGAGAGCCTGCTTCCTCCTCTCTCTCTGCCTGCCTCTCTGCCTTCTTGTGATCTTTGTCAAATAAATAAATAAAATCTTTAATAAAAAAAAATGAACTTTGAGTACTCTAACAATTAGAGCTACAATTAGAGATATTATTTACTTTTTATCTCTAGTCTTAATTATCTACATAAGTTTATGAATGAAAACCTTTATAAGTCAAATATAGTAAAGGTACTAAAGCAGTATTTTCTCAAAAAAGTCATAAAATAAATAAATTAAAAATAAATTTGGTAGTTTTTAGCCAACAATTAAAAAATAGAAGTTACAAAAAAAATATCAAAAAGCATCATAATATAGTAAGGGCACTATACTTGTAAAATTTTCATTTCCATTATTATAGATGTTGGGATAATGGAGGATTTGTGACATAAGATTTATTTTTAGTATTGGTTGTAAAGAAAAAAAAAATTACTTAAAAGTCATCTTGTTCCAGGAATCCCAGAGTGACTTTTTTACATTTACTTATTCATTCTCTCCCTCAAACTTTAACCCAGTTTCCATAATGGGTGCATGTGCATTTCACCCAGACTTGCTAAAACACTTTGTACATACAAAGCACTTAACAATTTTAAAATATTATAATTATTAGCACTAGTTGAGCAAATGTTTGTTGGTCACTTAATTACATTTCATGTACTATGGGTAGATCCTAGGGAATAAAAAGTCTGTCCTCCAGAAAGTTGGTTTGGGTGAGGAGTGAAGAGAAGATTAGAGTAGGCTGTGTGGTCTGAGTGTCTCAATCAACAGATGGACAGAGTAGAATGGCAGGAGCACAGATAGGCCTGACGCTGAAAATCCTGAGCAGAGAAGTAACATTGGAAATTAATCTTGACGCTAAAGAGTACTAGTAGAGGGAAACAGAAAGAAGAGCAAATGCATGGTCATGAGCATGTTATAAATCTGCAGAACAAGAAATCATCTGTGACTAGAGTCCCAAGGTAGTGGGGTGACGGTGTTAGAATGTAGCTAAAGGTTAAAGAGCACATTCCTAAGGGTTCTTGCTGTACTGAGATGCTAGTATTTTCCCCCTAAAGGCAATGAGGAAACATCACCATTGAGATTTCCATGCACAGAAGTGACATGATTAGGGGCGCCTGGGTGGCTCAGTGGGTTAAGCCTCTGCCTTTGGCTCGGGTCATGATCTCAGGGTTCTGGGATTGGGCCCTGCATCGGGCTCTCTGCTTGGCGGGAGCCTGCTTCCTCCTCTCTCTCTGCCTGCCTCTCTGCCTACTTGTGATCTCTGTCTGTCAAATAAATAAAATCTTAAAAAAAAAAAGTGACATAATTAGATCAGTCATCATAATAAATGGCTTGGATTGGAAAGGTTGATTGGTAAGGGGACCCCAACTGGAAGAAGGGAAACAGTGTGCGAATCTGAATGAGGTCTAAAAGGAAGAGACAAAGGACCTGTGACTGGACAACAGGGGCAGGCATTGAGTGAAAGAGCTAGTGTGTTATGCTGACCTTCACTGAAATGATGAACTTGAGAGTAATGGGTAGATCTGGGGAGTCTGAAGATTATTAATTTCAGGCATGTCATTAGAGTTTCTGAGGACTATCTCATGGAGGCAGCTAATAGCAGCTGGGATGGAACAGGCTCTCAAAAGTATCTGTTAACTGAATGAATATATAAGTAGCTGGACATGTGTTATATCAGGTCTGCTATCTTTACTGACTTGTACAGTTCTTCAGATCATGTTAGTTTAAGTATTTAAGGAATGGATATCTATAAACTATGATATGACTCAGAATATTTTCAGACATATGGGTGCCTTAGATTGTTGTATGCTTTTACATTTTGTGAGGGTGTCCATGAGTTAGTTCGGTCAGGAGCAAAAGACTTGAATTAACAAGGTGAGAAATGCAGGCTATGGTGAGTGAAGGCATTTGCATTAACTGGAAAGCTATAGGACATGGGCATCATTATTCTTACAGCAATATCATGCTAAACTAACGAAATATGACTACCATAGGATGATACTCTTTATTGAGTCTTATTAGGAAAACTGATACTGGTTATCAGAACCCTCAGAAAGCACACTGAAAAAAAAACAAACTTGCTGGCATTCAATGACTCTTAAAACTTTGAGAACCAATGTGTCTTTTATATTTAATATCTCTCTCAAATCTGTCAAATCTTTCCAACAGATCCACTCTAGAACATAACACTGAATCATTTTCTCCCATCCGGACTACTCTGCTAGTTTCCTAATATTTTTATACCAACTTCTGTATTTATTCTCTACACCTTAGCCAGAGTGATTTTTCAAATGTAAATCTCATTATGTCACCCTTTGCTTAAAACTTAAAAACTAAAATTCTTACAGTCTACAAGCTCCTGTATGATCTGGCCCCAAAGAAACTCCCTCACTTTGTGTTCTATGTTCCAGTCAAGCAGGTGGCTGTCGGAGCCTTGAGCGTGTGATACAGCTGAGACATTCATCCTTTTCTTATTCTCCACTCAAAGGCAACTTCCCTAAGCCTCTAGACTGGTCCAGATGGGCCTGGAGACCATATAAGAGGAAACTGAAAATTTTCTTTAAAAAATAAATCATACTTTGTACTGAAGAATGTATTTGGTAAATACACCTGACCCTTGAACAACATGGGTTTGAACTGTGCAGGTCCTCTTATATGCGGATTCTTACATTGACACTGCAAATATATTTTCTCTCCTTGTGGTTTTTTTAAAGGATTTTATTTATTTGAGAGAGACAGAGAGAGAGAGAGGTGTATAAGAGAGCACAAGCAGTGGAGAGGGAGAAACAGGCTGCCCATTGAAAAGGGACCATGATGCAGGGCTTGACCCCAGGACCCCATGATCATGACCTGAGCCAAAGGCAGCTGCTTAACGAACTGAGCCACCCAGGCACCTTTCTCCTTATGATTTCTTAACATTTTCTTTACTCTAGTACATATAACATACAAAATGTATGTTTATAGACTGTTTATGTTACTGGTAAGGCTTTGGTCAACAGTAGGCCATTAGTCATTAAGTTTTGGTGAGTCATAAGTTATACACAAATTTTTGTGCTGGGAGTTTGGTACCCCCAACCCCTGCATTGCTCAAGAGGCAACCATAACATGATTAATATCTGTCACCTTCACTGAACTGGAAGCATCAAGTGATCAGGGGTCACATTTATCTTATGCATCATTGTATCAGCATGGTGCTAGGAACATGGAGAGGCTCAATGACGTCTTGAATGAATAAAGCCCTGGGAAGCAATCAGCTGAGTTACGGTGCAGTTGTGTCCTCTTGGATGAGTAGAAAGTTTATTTTATAGAATCAGCCCAAATTAATCAATTTCACGTGATATATTAATGTAAATGTGTTTTCCTGGCCATCCCATCTTATGGAGAAAATAATGACAAATAGATTACCAAGAATATTTCTTTATTATGAAGTTTTAGGATTGAATTATCTCTACAGTCCTTTCCAGCCTGAAAAATTAGTACTTAAAATACTAAATATGACAGTTATCTTTATACTTTACTTGGAGGTCTGTATCTAGTAATATGCTTTTTTTCTTTATTCTTTCCTATTTGTGGGTCATATTACTTTTAATAAATCTTTGCTCTTCCTGTTTTTGAGGGTCTTTAATAACATAAATTAGGTGTAGTATCATATGATGCCTTTCTGGCAGGGAAAGAGTTTAATGACTCTGTTTGTCTCTGCACAACTGTAAATTATTCTGATGTTAACCTTTGCCTCAAACTGACTAAAACTGAATTCAAATTGCACACCCTGAATTAAAATGCCAAGTAATTGTGGATATTAATATAAAGAACCCACTAAAGGAATGACTAGTACTGAGTTGAATATAATTAATAATTCAGTAAAAATTCAAATATTATATTAGACAGTATAAGTTATTAAGCCTATAAAATTATACCTCTGTTTATTAATTTTAAAATATCCCTGACACATAAGGAACAATACTAGAACAGCTGTGTCTGATGAGCTGACAGCAAAGGGTTCCAGGAGGATGGAATAGCAAATTTCATGGTTTATGTCCCCAACAGCCATCCTCCTTTTGGCAAAGGATCCAGTTTTAGTTTAAGGTTCATACTTCCCCATTTTTTCCTTTCCATACTGGCCTCCACCCTCAACTCCAGGAGTAGAACATGTGGCTAAGGTCCAAGTCTAATAGCACATTGTATCCTTGCATTCTCCTGATCACAGTAATTGACTGAGGGATGGGCAGGTAATGCAATCAAAGCCAAAGAATAAAATTTTCAATTGGGAATATTAAGACAGAGGCAGGTCCCCTGTCCTTTAGACTTGAGGTTGGAAGATGTGAGGGTGAAGATGCTGGAAGCATCTTGCTTTCATGAAAGAACATTATGTGAGGCCCAGATCCAGAGAAGTCTTAGTGACTACCAGCCTCTGCATCAAGACACACCTGAAACCATCCTTATTGTCCTGACCTTTTCAGTTATGTAAACCATTCGATTCCTTTACATCTTTTTTTATCTTTTTTGAGTTGATTTTTTTGTCATGTATAACTCAGAATGGTAATACTGGTGCTTTCAAGAGTTTGTTGCAGTGTGGAATCAATGTAGAAGCGTTGGGAGGGCAAGATGAGCTTCCATTGTCCTCTCAAAATGAGAAATAATTATTGTTTTGGAACTGCCTGCTTTAAAGGAAACTGTCTTTCTGAATAAATGAACTCTGCAATGGTTACCTCTAAGATGCAGGTCCAGCCTTTTCCAAGGAGTTTGACTTTGTAAATGTCCCCTGCTTATTAGTAGATAGGGTTTGCCAAGGACTCCAAACACTTCCACAAAGGCCACCCTCATTCTCCAAATGGAGCAGCAAACACTAAGATTCATTTGTTAGGTGTGTGCACAGGACATTTTGTTTTCCAAGAGAAAAGTTTCTACTGGAGAGCAAAAGCAAGGAATAACTGTGTTAAAAGAGTTACAGATTTTAATGTTCTCAAATGGCTGTTCATCTGTATGAATGCTAGCTATAGTATCGATATTTTCACATCTGTAAACATAGGAGATACAAAGGACAAACTATCCTGCACATAATTTCTGTGCATCAACTCACACTACAGAACAGTTCAGCCAGGCTACCAGGACCAATTCCAGGAGTTAGTTCTAATCTTACCTTTCCCAGTGCCAAGACACTGTTTACACAAACTCCCTCAAGCATGTTATTTATTGAATAACCCTTGGGGCTGGGCGGGGTGGGGGTGGGACGGGACACATAAATAATGGTAGGGACTTCATGGATCATCTAATTAAGAATTTTTCTCAAGTTTACTGTATCCTTGATATGTTTGCTTCACTTTTTCACTTTAACTTTCCTAAGCATCACTAAGGGAGAAGATATAATCCCTTATGGGACATTAGATGCCGACTGTTTTATAAATTAAAAAATCTATTTCAGTGATCAACACATGTTTTATTCCGTTCAGCTCTCATCTCGTATTTTTCCTAAGTATAAACATTTAGACATCAATATTTTCACCATCAGCAGTAATGAAAATACTGTCAATTATATTTTGTTCTATATCAGAAAACATGGTCAGAAGCCAGTTTAGTGATTTTCTGTAACAGTTCTCTGAGGGACATTAGCAAGAAAAATCTTCATCTGAGTCTTAGCTATGTGAGGAACCATCCTTGTTATTTTTATTTTCTTTGAAGAGTTCAATTATAAATTGGCCTGTAAGAAGGAGGTGTCATTTTTATACTATTTTTAAAAGCTCAGTCTTTTCCACTCAAGGATATTTTGCTCAAATAAAGAGAAAATAAATGCACCCACAGGTATACTCAGGACTACTAAAAATTAGTAGAAGAAATTGTATGTTTTGAGTAACAAAACTGAACTGGCCAAAAAAAAAAAAAAAAAAGAAGAACCTGAATTTTTCAAAACCTGGATAATAAATAAGAAAAGACACTACCATTCGATTTTTGCTTCATCTTATTTTGTGACTTATATTTAATCAACTCAGCTTCTTGGTCCTCTCTCTATTAAGTATTTGGTCCCTTATAAATAATGTTTACAAAGATGGAACTAAAAGGGACCCTATGTTCCTCCTGCAATGTGAGAAATCTTGTTGAATAATGGTGTTCTCTAATTTATCTGTTTACAAATAAGATGTTCAAGTACAAATGTTAAAGTACTCTTTAATAATTTAAAATGCTGTCTCAGAGAGCTAGAAGGTACATCTCTACAGAAAATTTTTTCTTAATATCCTACTATCTCTCTGGTGGTATAGATTTTCATAAAATATATCTAAAGATAATGTATGTGCATGTTTGCACGTATCCACACAAACACACAATGTTAGAGGTATCGATGCATATATTACACACAGCTGTTCCCAAACTTTTAGATCTCAAAAACACTTTTACTACCAAAAATTTCTTCTCACCTGCATGATAAGAGCTGAAATCAATATATTAATAAAATTTAAAAACTACATAGGATTAATCTAAGGTGTTAAATATATTTCTTCATTACTCATCACAACATAACGTATATACATTTCAACAGTCACTCTCCACAGGTGCACAAAATGGAATGCACCCTTTATTAAGCGGACTGACAATGCTATTTGTACACATGAAGTTACTGTCCACTTGTAATAGCTCTTTGTACCCACTGAAGTCCATGGAATACAGGCTGGGAGCAACTACTGAAGAGGGACATTCAAGCAATTCTTTTTGAGGACCATATGGAATGACTTCCAAGTGATTCCATGATAAAAAAAAGTACAGACTCATAAAACAAATATGAATTCTGTGTTGTCTTTTATATTTCTAAGAATATATTCCTTAGAATATACATTTCTGAGAAATTTTACCTAGAAAATTCTGGGCTGCTTTTCCTTCCGCACTGTGACTCCCCTGGAGTTTCATCAAGAGCTTGAACAGAGGGTTATTCCTGGATCTGAAAAAGACTAAACTGGAAGAGATGGAAGCGGTGGGGTAGAGTGGAGAGAAGGGACATTGAGGAGTGGGTGAGAACGAGAGGAGAGGCAAATTCAATATAGATTATTTGGGGCTCCTAGTTTGTAAGCTTACATTCATTGATCTAGAATTCACAAGAAGCTGGTCAGGGGGCTGAAGTAACCCAAGTATCTAATTATTAATAGAAAAGAAACAAGACTTGTCCATCTTTCTAAATTATTTTTCTAAAAACCAAATGGTCTCCTGTATTCTTCATTTATCTGTTCCCATGTTGTTTTTAAAAATTTATAATTATAGTGTTTATTTTATAAAGAGAGAAATCAGTTGGTTACTTACATCAAAATTTGAGATCAGAAATTATAATTGTCTAAATTTTCATTTTATTTTAATTTTTCTTTAATTTTTAAATTAAATTTTTTTGTTTTAGTTTGTTTATTTATGTTTTTATTTAAATTCCAGTTAGTTAACATAGAGTATAATACTAGTTTCAGGTGTAGAATTTAGTGATTCATTACTCACATAGAACACTGGGTGCTCCTAACAAGTGCCCTCCTTAATCCTTAACACCTGTTTCACCCATCCCCCTCACCAACCTCCCCTCCATCAACCCTCAGTTTGTTCTCTATAGTTAAAGAACCTGTTTTATGGTTTGCCTCTCTCTCTTTTTCTCCCTATATTCATCTGTTTTGTTTCTTAAATTCCACATAGGCGTGAAATCATATGGTCTCTGTCCTTCTCTGACTGACTTATTTTGCTTAGCATTATACCCTCTAGCTCCATTGACATCATTGTACATACTTAGGTTGTTTTCTTGTGCTTCCTATGAACTGACAATATCTCCTTATTTCAGCAGCCCAACTCAGGGTAATGCTCTGATAGTCTAGTAAGCCTTTCTAGCATCTTAGTTAGCCAGATTATAGAACTCAACAGGATGATGACTTCATTCATGCTCCGGAATATTAAATGTTTATAATAGATTGATTAACTTTTAAAGCTATCAATTAAACCAAACTGGCTTAGTAGAGCTAAGAAATGCATACCCTAAGATCCAACAATCTCTCTCTCGTATATAAATGCTAGAGGAATTTCTATATACATACCAGGAAACAGATAAATGGATGCTCACAGTTTGTAACAGCAAAAATAAAACAAACCAAAAAAAACCCCCAAAACCTGAAATAGCCTACATATCCATTAACAATAGAATGCATAAGCTGTGTTATATTTAATACCGCAGAACACAATCACTAACAAAGAAAACCAGCAGCTCCACGCTACATAGATGATCTTAAAGGAATAACAGAGAATGAAAACAGCAAGTCATAGAAGAATGCACTTAGTTTGATCATTTCATTTATATAAAGTTCAAAACCAGGTAAAACTAAACATAACATTGTCGGTATATACACAAATGGTAAAATCGTAAAGAAAAGCAAGGGAATGATTAACACAAACTCAGGTACAAATTAACTCAGGATGGTTGGAGGATGTGATCTGAGAGAGGCCCACAGGGGAATTCTAAGGTGCTAGTTTATTTCCTAAGATGGCTGATATGTACACATTGCATATTAAGGACAATATTCCTGTGTATGTATTTCACATTTAAAAAAAAAAGATGTGCAAGAGGAAACATGCAAAAGTACAGTTTGTAATTTTTGCTACTAACCAACAAGACTGATGATTAAAATAGGTGCAGACTTTTCCTTCCTATCCAAATTATTGTATGTGGGGAAAAAATTCCATGGGTTTGATGCTTAAATGAACCCAGCAAGGAAGACAACTTCTAAAAACTATTCTACCAGCTGGAATTCTACCAGCATTTATTTCATAGGCAGTGTGAAACCAATGGTACTCCCCAAATCAGAACTTGACATGGGGCTCAAGTTCAGAGATTGCAGGACAAGTAGTTTTTGTTCTGTTTTGTTCTGTTTTGTTTTTTAAGGTAAGAATAAAGTCAGGTGGAAGAAGTCTGGAGAGTTTGATCTGTGTACATTTGAGAATTGCCTCAGGCCACTGAAACTTTAAAGAGTATGCTGAAAAGAGGAAGAAATCCTTACAATGTTTTCATTCTACCTCCTAATTTTAAAGAGAAAACCAAACCAAAAGAGGTTATATTAGTTATAAAAGTTACTCAGAGAGCTAGTAAAAGACCAGCACAGAACCCAGCTCTCATTTTATTTTCATCTAGTGCCTGCGTTACAGTACAGTGAGTCATTAGGCGCGGACCTCTCAGGGAGACCAGGGTTCAGATTCCACCTCTTCCATTCACTTACTCTCAGGAAACTGTAACATGTAAACCTATGAACTACTGATAATTATAGCTCTTGTTGCATAGGGTTTGTTTCAGGATTACAGAAGGTCATACGCATATAGCACTGTGCATAGTGTCCGGCTCCCAGCAAGTGCTCGGCAGCTCTTTATTACGATGAATAAAACAAAGTTTACTTGTGATCAATTTTGAAGCTGGTATTAGTTCTTAAATGTTTTATAAAGCATATAACAATTTTTCATATTTCCCCAATTACCAGGAAAGGCCTGTTTAACATTTCCTTCTAGAATCTTTTTTTTTTTTTTTAAGATTTTATTTATTTATTTGACAGAGAGACAGTGAGAAAGATCATGAGAGAGGAGAAGGTCAGAGGGAGAAGCAGACTCCCCATGGAGCAGGGAGCCCGATGTGGGACTCGATCCCAGGACTCTGGGATCATGACCCAAGCCGAAGGCAGTCACCCAACCAACTGAGCCACCCAGGTGCCCCCCCTTTTTTTAAAAGATTTTATTTATTTGACAGACAGAGATCACAAGTAGGCAGAGAGGCAGGCAGAGAGAGAGGAGGAAGCAGACTCCCCACCGAGCAGAGAGCTCGACGCGGGGCTTGATCCCAGGACCCTGGGATCATGACCTGAGCCAAAGGCAGAGGCTTTAACCCACTGAGCCACCCAGGCGCCCCCCTTCTAGAATCTTATTATGCATTATATACAATAGGTGAGACACACCTGGAGTTAGTTCAGTTCTTACTCTCCCATTTATTGACCTGTAACCTTTTCTGAGTTTCTGTTTCTTTCATTACATAATAATATGTATAGATTGTGTGAAAATTACATGAGGTGATTGATAAGAGAATGCCTGGGACATTACACATGCACAAATATTTTCTTCTTTTTATATATTTCTTCATATTTTATTCTTCTATTATTGTCAAAAGAAGGGAGAAAAATTAAGTTTTGATTCCTGAGATTCCTGAAATTTTCATGGCACAACTGTAATATTAGCAGTAGAAAGAAGAACTTGAAATGTATAAAGTAAATATAAATACTGACAATATTTTGATTTCTGATGTGTGTATTGCATACCATTCTTACCTCTTATTTGCCAAAGGAATTCCTGTCAATTTTTTGACTGATGTTTTTCTTTAGGTCAAATTCTTTATATAAAAAAGGAGGTCCATAGAAAAAGATTTCTTTTCCCATCAATATTGTTTTAGTACAATGTACACAGTAACTATGCTTATCTATTTGAGCAGTGTTTTTAATTTCACACAAAAAAATAAAAGAAAGATCACACAACAGAGTGCTTGACCTACATATAGATATATACCTTTATATCTATTAGATATAAATTAGAAATTAGATTTATTTATTTATTCTAACAAAATTAGAAATTTGTTTTATTTCTAATATTTAAGATATATATATTAAAATCTCTCAGAGATACATGATGACAGACTATATACCATATGTTTTAAGATCAAATATCAATATCAGGACATATCTACAAATACAAAGATTGTGCTATTACTGATTATACACCTTTGATTGCAAAGATACATGAAATCATAGCATGACAGTGATAAAAGAAATCTTAGAAAACATCTGAATAAAATCCTGATTTTTCAAGAGGAAGCTGAAAACCCCAAAAAGGAAAATTACTTGTACAAGTCACACAAAAAGTTGGTCAAAGAATCCAAACTGTATCTGGAACCTGACATTCTGCTCCTGTGGCTTCCAACAGCCTCTGACACCCATTGCAGGGGTTATGCCAGGGAAAGTCTTTCCAGAGGTTGCTCCCAATACCAGAACATTACTTATCTTTTTAAGGTATGAGTGGAACAAGGATTGGATGAAAAAGTAAGATAGATATTAAACATCAAATAAGTGGCAAACCTTGAACTGCCCTAGATACATAATTTTTTCTACCTAATCGGATCCCAGTAAATCCCAGTATTGTGGTGACCTTGGTGGGAGAACTACTATCTTGGACCACATTTCCAGTGAAGATTCCAAGCATCTGTGGTTTGGGAAAATAGGGGAAAAAAAAACGAAATGGATTTACTGTTGGGTGTTGAAGTTTTGAGATAGGAAAGACATATATAACTATGAGGAAAATGTAAGATGAATGATACATATTACTTTAACAAACACCTATTGAGTATCTGTTATGTGCAAGCCAGGCAGTACACCAAGTATTTATCATAGAAAGAGAAAAGAGTGTACCTAACTAGTGTAATGTATTTAATGAAAGGAATTTAACAGCTCATGTGATGTACGGGAAGACCAGGAGCTGGTCTTAGGCATTAATCTCTTTCTTTAGGAACTTAGATGATACTTTCAGAACATTCTCCTTTTCCCTTCCTTTTCTATCCCAGCCTCCCATGGTAAGTCTGCCTCATTATCTCAGGCTTTTCTATACACAGGGACCATCTAAGATCCTTAGACTATCTGACTTGAGGAAAGAAAGCACTTCTTTCTCACTGAATTCATATATAAAAGTCCTAGCAAAGTGTTCTGATTGGCTTTGATTAATCATAGAGCCAAAGCCTGAACCAATAATAGAACCTAAGGAAACAGCATATTATGACTTATGCATATCCAACATGAGTCCATAGAAAATACAGAAAAGACCAGACCTGTTAAAGCAAATAATTTGCGTGTAAGAAGTAGTTTTCCAGTGGAGTCAAAGGAGAATATATTTTAATCTAAGAGTGGATGATGGGAATGTTAAAACACAAAGTTGAACAAATTATCCCTATATATGTTTTAAATTTTTAAAGATTTATTTATTTATTTGAGAGAGAGAGAGAGAGCATAGGAAAGGGGCAGAGGGAGAAAGTCTTTTTCTCTTATTAAATATTTTATTTATTTATTTGTCAGAGAGAGAGAGAGAAAGAGAGCACAAGCAAGGGGAAAAGCAGACAGAGGGAGAAGCTAGCAAGGAGCCTGATATGGGACTCAATCCCAGGACCCTGGGATCATGACCTGAGCTGGAGGCAGACGCTTAACTGACTGAGCCACCCAGGCGTCCTTATCCCTACATTTGGAGTCGATATTCAAAGAACTCAAAGACTGAGTAAGGACAAATAGATAGTGGCAATACAATGTTAGAGGAGTCATGGTAGCTACGCATAGAATGTGTCACGCACGCAAGAACAAACACAGTCACTAATTTTGCCAGGGATAGAGGAAATGTTATTAAGATCTAATCCGTGTCTTAGAAGATAAGTATGTTTTTGTCTCAAAAAGAAGATGGAGAGAATATTCCAGGTGAAGACAAAAGTATCGATGAACTTACCGATGATGAGCTGCTGAATAAGCAAATCCACAGAGACAGAAAAAAGATCAATGATTCCCAAGAAAAGTGACTGCTAATGGACACAGGGTTTCTTTCTGGGGTGCTGAAAATGTTCTGGGAATTATATAGTTGCTGATGGTTACACAACTCCGTGAACATCCTAAAAATCTGATTTATACTTTTAAAAATGAATTTTATGATATGTTAATTATATCTTAGTAAAAATAAATTTATAAAAAGGATAACTGCTTAGCTTCAGTGGAATTTTGAAAGGTTAAGGAACAATCATTATGTAGATGTAACTTTAACGAACATTAATAAACTGAGTAAGACCTATTGAGATATATAAAAGAAGAAAAAAAACCCTAAAAAAAAAAAAGGAAACATTTATAAAAATCTGTAACTGGAGAGATTTTAGACACATTTCCCTTAATCTTTGACTAATGAATATGGTAAAAAATAAACATTAAAGAGATATATAATCTGAGTAGTATAATTAGTAGATTTAAAATATATATACTCAACTTTTGCCATTGAGAATGCATTTTATTTTCCAGTGTCTTCTGCAAATTTTAAAAAATTCTTAGTCTAGAAAAAATCTTAGTAAGTTCCAAAACAGAAAATGTACAGTATAAATTTTTAGCATGATGAAATGAAAATGATTTTTTTTTTAAGATTTAACTATGGTAGAAATAATCACTTGGAATTTTTTGGCAGAATTCTCCTGAACAATTACAGGACTGTGAAAAAATTAAAATGACAAAGACTTTTTAGACAACACCAAGGAAAATACCATATACAAAATATACAGCATGTAGCCAAAACAAAAATCAGGAAAAAATACATCATTTAATTTATTTCATTAAGTTATAAAGAATAAAAATAAATGAACAAAGCATTCAATAGAAGAAATTATTTTTTAAAAAGCAAAGGAAAGTGGGAGAAAGTGATAACAAAGGAAAAAGAAATAAAAGATAAAAGCATAATGGTAGATTTGATCAATAAACCTCAAAGATCTCACTGGAAAGGATGATTAAAATAATCGGCTCTCTAGCATAGCAAATCCAGAAAAAGAGAAAGAAGACCACATGACCATTACGAACAAAAAGTATTAAACAACTACAGACTGGGAGCAGATAAAAGTCTTAGGAACATGTAATATGTAAGTCTTTGCTGATAAATGAAAAGAAACTGGTAAAATGGATAACTTTTCTAGGAAAATTGGCTTATACAGAAGAAGAAACATGAAATAGACTAGTAAACCAAAAACAAGTGAAAAAAAGTTGATCAAGAATGCTCTCTTCCTCAAATACTTGGGTTCGAATTATTTTATAGACAGGTTTTTTTTTTTTAATTATTTGAGAGAGACAGCGAGCGAGAGTGTGTGTGTGTGCGTGTGCAGGGGAGAGGGGCAGATGAGAGGGGGAGAGAGTCTCAAGCAGACTCCATGCTGAGCACAGAGCCTTACACAGGGCTGGATCCCACAACCAAGATCACAATTTAACCAAAGCCAGGAGTCAGACACTTAAGCAACTGTACCACCCAGGCAGCCCAGATAGGCTTTTTTATTTCTTTTTTTTAAGATTTTATTTATTTGACAGAGAGAGACACAGCAAGAGAGGGAGCACAAGCAGGGGGTGTAGGGGAGGGAGAAGCAGGCTTCCCTCTGAGCAGAGAGCCCGACATGGGGCTCCATTCCAGTACCCTGGGATCATGACCTGAGCCAAAGGCAGAAGCTTAACAACTGAGCCACCCAGGCGCCCCTACACCCCAGATATTTTGAAGAAAAGACAACTCCACAACATTTAATTAGTTCCCAAACATAAAATGGAAAACTCCCTGTTCTTTTTATCAAGGTATCATAATGCTGATGTCGAAATACAATAAAGGCTTAATTTTAAAAATACAGAGAAATACCTCTCTCATTTATTAACAAAGTTATAGAAACTCATCATTTAAAAAGTAAAGTATATGGAGACTGGCTTACTTAGGTATGTGTAGCAGGCACAGTGTCCAGGGCCCACCCATACATTTAAGTGCCCATAAAAAGTCTTCCTTTATTTTAAAATCAGAAGGAGAATGAACTTTTTGGTCAAATAAAATGTTTTCATATATAATATAAATATATTCATCTTTACATGAACACTTATAATTTTTCATAAATATTTTTAAAATTTCTATTATTTTTTTAATTGAGGAAGGGGCCCACAAAGCCAAAAGTGGCTAAGAGCCATGAATGTCATAATGAGCCCTGCTTGCTTAATGATGGCTTGACAATTGTTCAGAGCAATATTTAGGCTTAGCAGAACTGTGCCAAAGAAATTTCTCTGTAATTTATCATTGTGGAAATTAGAGCACCTGTTTGGGATTCATTTTCTCATTCACAAATTTACTATTTTCCCCACACGTCTCACTGTGTCTTTTTGAGAACTGACAATTTGTTATTCTTTATAAAAAAATACCCCAAAACACAATATGCTTTGGCATCATTCCATAACAAAGCCTGCAGGAGGTGGGGCCTCAGGTGGGCACACCCTCAAGACAGTACCAAATCAGAGCCCTGAACAAAACATCGTCTGCCAGCTGTGTCCTCAACTCCACCTTGTTTTTACTGCCTCCTGTTCTTTCCAACTAAATCCCTTCACTGTCATTCATCCAGATGTCTCTTTCACCTAGAAAATTATAGAATTGAAGGAAACACTTGCTTTCACAATTCTAAAACAAATAGAATATGCATTAGAAGAAGTAAATTTTTTTTTAAAGATTTTATTTATTTACTTGACAGAGAGAGAGATCACAGGTAGGCAGAGAGGCAGGCAGAGAGAGAGAGAGAGAGAGAGAGAGAAGGAAGCAGGCTCCCTGCTGAGCAGAGAGCCCGATGCGGGACTCGATCCCAGGACCCTGAGATCATGACCTGAGCTGAAGGCAGAGGCTTAACCCATTGAGCCACCCAGGTGCCCAGAAGAAGTAAATTTTTAGAGGAAGTTTTTTTTCCCCCTTAACAAATACCATCCTTAACATCTTTCAGCCTATGACCCACAATTCTAATTTTATCTTTGCAATCTTTCTTCCAAAACACTGCTTTTTTGGTCATCTATGTAAAATCAGAAGAATTTCTCTTTCTCCCTTCTCCCCTAAAGTCCTTATGTATCTTTATCTTACGTCGTTTATTTGTGATACTGTCTAAACTCTCACAGAAAAACTGCCACGAAAAGACTTTAAGCCAAGAGGATGGGTCCTTGCCCAGTGTGGGGGGTATGGGTGAAGCTGAAGCCAGTTTTTAAAGGATAAGTAAGAGATAGTCCAATATTTAGGTCGCTATCTACAAAACAGCTGGTAAAGAGGCTGTGCACATATAACAAACAGAAACTCAGTTCCCAGGAAGTGTGTCCTGTAGTCAGAGTAGTGATAACAATGCCTAACTTCTCAGGGTTGTAGTGAAGGTTAGAAAAGCTACACTATAAGCCCTTTGCTGAGGACCTAGCATACACCAGGTGCTCCAGAAACAATTATCATCAGTATCACTCGTATTGGCATCAGACAGTCTATGGAACCAAACTCATTTTCATGTAGCTGCTCCCCAATTTATAAAGTGATTTTAAATACCCTGAATACATTTATCTCATTTCTTCAAGCTCTGTGGAGGCGAGTATTTCCACCCCCCCTCCTTTTAAAAGCAAGAAAACTAAGATTTGGGAAATTTAAGTGACTTGTCCTAAATCAAACGGTACTTTTTATTCCAAATCCTGTATGTCCTTGCTTCTAACAAGTTAAAGACCTGCTTAACATGCATTATAATTGCTTTTACATTCACACTTTCCATTCACACTTTCAAATGATTAGTTGAAGTGATTTTGTAATGACTCTATTTGAATTATCTTGTATTTCCTCTTCCCAAAAAGAAGTGATTTGAAGTCTTAGCCATCAACACAGTATTGTACATTTTGCTAAAATGGAGGAGTCTAGATTAAGTGTGATTTCATTATTTATTTATTTATTTATTTTCAAAGATCTTATTTATTTGACAGACAGAGATCAGAAGTAGGCAGAGCAGCAGGCAGAGAGAGAAGGGGAAGCAGGCTCCCCGCTGAGCAGAGAGCCCGACGCGGGGCCCGATCCCAGGCCCCTGAGATCATGACCTGAGCCGAAGGCAGAGGCTTAACCCACTGAGCCACCCAGGCGCCCCGATTTTATTATTTATTTTAAAGATTTTACTTATTTATTTGACAGAGACAGAGCCCAAGTAGGCAGAGCGGCAGGCAGAGGGAGAGGGAGAAGCAGGCCATCCTCTAAGCAGGGAGCTCAATCCTGGAAGCCTGGGATGATGACCTGAGCCAAAGGCGGCCGCTTAACCAACTAAGCCATCCAAGCGCCCCTAAGTGTCATTTTAGCGTTTACAACGCCACAGAAGGAGGGGGAGTTGTTTTTTTTTTAAAAACCTCTACTCTATATGGATAATGTCTCTGAAATAAAATTGATACACCTTCTAACACTCTGTATTTTTACATTTCATATAATGCTCCTAATATACTCTCTATTCATTGGACTTCCGACTTGCTTTTGCCAAGTGTTACAAACTGTTAGATACAGTTAAGATACTGATGTTCTCATTGCTTTTCATTGATTGCCAATCTCTAGCATTTATTTCATATTTCATTATTGCTTTCTTTCTCATCTTCACTACATTTTAGGGGATGGTTGTAAATTTTCTAACATTGCTAAAAATATTCCTGGTTCACACAATGAAATTCAGACTTTAAGTGAAGGCCATATTAAACAAAGGGGTGAGAAATGAAGATTTTGAGGGTAACGTTTGAAGAAAAGTTAACAGCTAAAGCCAAATTGCTAAATTACAGTATGTTGGTTGTTCAATTACTGGAAACTGCAACAAAACTGCACCAAGACCTCAGAATAATTGTGGAATCATCTCAGAGAAAGTGCAGATGTGAGAATCAAATCTATCAGATTAAACCCACCCAGTTAGTCAGGAACAATTTACTTGTTTTAGCAAAAGGAAAATACTTCTCCTTTTCTCAATACTTAGAAATAGGAAGCTGTATGCAAGGATGGATGACAGCAAGAAAAGGTTGGGTGAATCTTGGAGCAGCTGCTCAAATTCAATGAACTGAGGAATAAATTAGGGCAATCAAATCAAAACCAGATAAAGCCATAAAGCTAAGGTAGTGAAACAGCCAACAGCTATGCCAATAAAGCAATATCATGCTGGCCCCGAAGCAACAGTTGGCCCTGAAAGTGGCATGTTCTGATTCAGTAATGCCAGCTGCATTGCACCAAGGCATTGTTCAGACATCTGGGGGCTTGAGTCCTGATGCACAGAGCTGGTCCTTTGCTTTAAAAGGAGCAGATGAAATGTAGTGATGTATATTCAAACATGCTCAAATCAGTACATCCTCAGCCCAAGCAAGGCTTGCTTCATAGAGGGCTCCCTCTGAGCTCTGAGTCTCTTTCCGTGGCAGCAACGGTTTGATCTGCTCATTTGATTGATACTGCGATGCCACTAAACGCCACAGGCTGCCACGGAAGTCTAAAACCATTTAGACTGGTTCCGTTTGCTTGATCTGTGGGGAATTGAGAATAAAAACGACACCTCAAAAGATTGTTGATTTCTCTTCTGTTCTGCATGGGGGGCACTGGCACCAGGAGCTATGTTGTGTGTTGGAATGGGTTTAAGCCACCGGGTTAGCGGACTGACGCCGCACAGATTCCATGGCCATACCAGCTGCGTTGGAGAAGGACAGTGAAGTCCTCAGAGCTGGTGAACGCAGTTGTTAAGCCCCAGTGTTAGCCATGCCCTCTCATGTTTTCAAGTACGTATCGCATTCTTCTCTTTGACTTGGTGTTGTTAAGGTGGCCTTTTCTTCTCCCTGCTCACTCAAAGAACTGTTCCTGTTCCTGTTATTTTCTAAGGTAGTTCTTTAGCTAAATCTTTAGCTAAAATCCATTTAGCCATTGCCTGACTCACTATAAATAGTTCAGTTTTACATGTCTGCCAGAAAGAAATGCAAACAGGCACGTGTTCTGTAACTCACTATGTTTTCTCAAACCTTGCACAGAGTTCAGGCCTACACTAGGTCCTTTCATGTATTATTTTACTGGCTCACCCATATTTTCCCACGTGGTTCAAAATCACCAACTGTTAGGTACCTGAGTGAGAATTCTGGCATTACAGTTACACAAACTGAAACGTTGTAAAGGAAACTTTTGCTCTTTTACTAGATAGCTATATAGATATTAAAAAAACAAACAAACAAACAAACCTCCTTCACTTCAAAAACAAAAACAAAGTGACTCTTTATTTCTTACATGATTTCTTGTTCTAGGAATACTATA
Organism: Enhydra lutris kenyoni; assembly: GCF_002288905.1. NCBI lineage: Eukaryota > Metazoa > Chordata > Mammalia > Carnivora > Mustelidae > Enhydra > Enhydra lutris. The sequence continues at coordinate 9,272,856 of NW_019154112.1, forward strand.
AACCAGAGTTGGCTAACTTTTTCTCTAAGAGGACAGATAGTAAATATTTTTTTGCCTTTGTGGGTCAGAGGCTCTCCATTCCAACTACTTGACTCTGCCAAATAAATGGGGATGATTATGTTCCAATAATACTTTATGGACACTGAAATTTGAATTTCGTATTATTTTTGCATGTCATGAAGTACTGTTCTTCTTTTGATTTTTTTTAACCATTTAAAAAAATGTAAATACCATTCTTAGCTTGTAGGCCTTTCATAAACAGGCGGCAGGCCAAATTTGGTCCATGGGTTGTAGTTTGCTGACCTCTGGTATAAATGAGGGTTTTTTTGTTGTTGTTGTTTTGTTTTTTCATTTTTTAATTAGAGAAAGGCTGTGCTCCACACAGTACTACAGCAACACAGCATTGTAGCTGTATGGAGAAAGTACTTATTTCCTATGAAAAAGCTGTAAGAATAGCAATAAAACCCTGTGGATTAACAGCAAAATATCAAGAAACTACATTTAATTCTTTCAGCCTCTTGAGCTATACGAATGCCTAGTGTGCATTGCTTGAATAAATCATTAGGCAACAGTTACGGATTATAACCAGCGAAGAGATCTATTGCAGTGAAGAGATTTCAGAATTAAACTTTCCAAAGTTATGCACAGCCCTGATAATTCAGTAAGAAGGTGAAACTTTCTCTATGAATAAATTGGCTACTTCTACCTTCCTGCATCTTCACTTCCAGCTTTAGGTTTTGGTGGAAAGAATTATTTATTTTACTGGTAGTATCCTTTCTGATTTAGCTGTATAATGAAGCCATCAGGGATAGCAAGCAACTCAATATAAGATTGATAACTTGATTACAGCATGACTAGCCTAACTGCTCCTATGAGTAATATTGTGCATTTCATTTGCAATTTTTTCAGCTAGTCTCACAGTTCCTGGCCAACAGGCATACTCCTAGATTACAAAGGCAACAATTTTGAAAATATTTCAAGACTGCTGCAATATGGTTTAATAGAATAGTATGTAAAGACAAATCCATACGGAATCCTACAAGCACAATTCATGATTGTTACTATTATATAAACAATGAGACCATCTAGGGAAAACAGAATCCTTAAAGCAAGGCAGTTTGTTTCTGGATGGGGTTCATTTAACCTTAGGTAATTCTATACAATATTCATCTTGCTTCTTCCCGAGAAGCAAAATAATAATAATAATAATAATAATAATAATTTAAAAAGTGTCATCTGATCTTGAGCTAAGCAGGGACAAGTACACATTTCCTATCAGTGTTATTATTACTGGGTATCTTTTGGCAATCCTAAAAGGCTGTGTGTCTTTGGCATGTATCACTTGCTTTTAACATCGCAATAAACTGCTAAACATTTCTCCTCTCCCATTTTCTCTACTTTAAGATTATTTCTTACTTTTTAAGCTGACAGATTTTATATTTACTTTAAAACCCAAATCTGATCATGCTTTTCCTCTGATCCAAAGATTCAATATCCATTCACTTAAATGAGAATTAAGTTCAAACATTTAGCCAGCTGCCCAAGTGTCTCAATAATTTGATTATTTCAGTTACTCACCTTCAATTTTCAAAATATTCTTTCCTCAGCATCCTTCCATACCTCACTGCCTCCATGCCTTTGTCCAGGTGGTTACTTCAGAGCTACCTGCAATGCCCTTCTCCTTCACCGCTGCCTGTCAACGTACCATTCCTCTTTCAACACCTAAGTCAAAGCTCGACTATTCTAAGAATTTGTAAACACTTAAACCAAAGATATGGTCTTCTTCATTTAGATAATCATGGCTACTCACAGACTGTCTTGGAAATAAATTTTACACACAGATCGATAGATTGATTGACTCCTTTTGTTCCAGGTTATAAGCCATGGAGGACAAGTATCTTTGCATTTTCTGAAGCATTTGGTATGATGCTTCACATACATAAGAGCAAAGGGCCATGATTTCTAGAGCAGGGCTTTGCAAGGATGCATCATTCGAGAATCCACGGTCATTACAACATTTAGATCTTCACTTAAGACCATCTCTTATCAGAGCCTGCTGAGGTGAGCTACTTACAATGCCTTGTAAGTAGCTTTAATTAAACCAAGAATCTTGCTTGGGTGTGACGTGAGGGGGTAGAAAATGAAAAAAAAACAACAAAAAAAACAAACAAACAAACCCACAAATTATAATTTCAAAATTTTTAGTTTTTTTCTATGCACAAGAACTAGAGACTGGAAATCTCTTTTGCTTCCAATCCTTTAAGTAAAAGATTGTAATTAAAAAAACATTGGTGTGGAGGGGGTTGTGTTGTTTTATTTGGGCATAAGTAAGGGAAAGCCCATAGCTAGCATGGAAGACTGAAGTAACTTTGTGGCTCTGAGAAGAAAAACCTTTTCTTTAGAGGGAAAAGAATGGCATCAGAGAGAAACTGTTTTTGAGCTATATAAGCTGAGTCTGAGCTGATGGGAAAGAGACAGTGGGAGAGTACATTATTCTCTTCACAGAACCTGGATTACTCTGACAACCCAGGGACTGGCAGCTTTAGAAACTTTGAGAGATGTGACTTTGATGTTTGTGTTCTCACAATGGGCACAGTCAACAATGTCTGTGGATCTCTGTGGAGATTCATAGCCAGTGTGATAATGGACAAGTGGAAGCTGGAGCTAAAGAACAAGATGGAAGACACTGAACATAGAAGCTGCAGCTGACAGACTAACTGTCGTTTCATGCCCAGCCTCCTTTTGGAGACTCTAACAATTAGCCATTGAACCCCGTGAGGAGGATGACATTGTGCCATCATGAGAGGACGTTTGGATCTTTAAAACTGATGTGACATCATTTTGTAGGCATAGACCAGAATATACAGTTATTTATTAAGTTTTATTTAACAAGATTATGTCAATTTTGATTTGAATTCTAGATGGCCAGAACTGTCATTTGGGTGTAACTGCTTCATTAAAACGCTCTTCAACCATTATCCTAACACAGACTATTGCGACATCCACAGTGTACTATTTTTAAGCCAAATAGAAATATGCAGGCCCAATTGGGGATTCAAACTTTGGTGATTCTGATATTTTAAAAGGATGAACATTATACCTTCTTATTTACTTAACCTTCAAGTTTGCACAAAGCATTCTTAGTACTAGGAAGAGAAATGCTATCATGACTACTTATGATTTGAGTTTATATTCTCCCCCCATACTACTCACAAACACAACTGGTTTGTGTGTATACTTAAGTCTGTGAGTGAGTATGCCTGACAATGACCACAGCTACCTCTCATCTGCTACCTCAAGTCCAGATCTATAGTTCTGAGGAACAAGGCATTCATGTAGCTCACAGTGTAAGTTACACTGGGTGGCAGGACAGTTTACCAACTCCACCACAGAAATACCCCAGTGTTGCTAATGAGAGGATGCCAACAGCCTAGTTCCCCACCTTCAACACCGATTTTTCTTTAATTTTGGTCACATTAAATACATTAGAATTTCAATTCCACTTCAATTATTTTCAAATTATATATATATTTACAGGTATACACATACACACACGCACACACACACCCCAAGACAAATACATGGCACTATAGAACTGTGTTTTATATGAACAGAGATACTTAAGAAATATAGCTAATTCCCAAGGCTCCCAAATGTGTTTCACTTCCTGCTACTATGTACCTAATAATAAGAAAAAGAAATCTATCAGCCAGACATATCAGTCTATTCTGATATGATTTTGATTTGAACTTTAATCAGAGTCAGTATAGGCTATCTATATGTCTTTCCTCTAATTTTTTCTCTCCTTGATTTTGTTTTAATCATGCTTCCTAGGGAAATTTTTTTTCTTTTTGCAGGAATATTTTCATACTACATGTATTCTCTTCACATATTAAAAACAAATTTTTAATCCAGTTACATTTATGTATTCTCACTGGCCATTAAAAAAAAAAAAAGACTAGTTTTGGGGGAAGGCAGAAAAAAAAGCTTAAGAACAACGATTATTTTTATGAATTTTCAATCTTTTTTTTCTATTCACCAAAAATAGCATTTTTGCTTTAAGGGGTAAGTAAGAAGAAAGGAAACTCTGTATTTTTCCTAGTGGGCTGCTTAATAAGTACTTATTTCTAGCAAAGGAAAAAATCAGCTTTAGTATTATAGTGGTAGATCAAAGTACCTAAATTACTTCCATAGGAGGCCCTTGCAGCATTTTCTGGCAGTGGTGGGATGCCTCCTTACCTAGCATGGACACACTACTAGTGTCAGAGTGGCCATGTTCCTTCTCCTTTCCGTTACCAGGTATTTCTGGATGAGATCCACGTTCACAGGATTCAATGACTGGGTGCTGGGTCTGACTACTTTCCAAATGCTAATTTGGATGACAGGCTGTGATGAACACAGTGGCATTTTCAGTGTGGGTCACTTTTGTCCCCTAAGTCTCAAGCTGACTTTAGAAATGTTGTGCTTACATGGAGTGCTGACATATGAGGGATGGAGAGAAATGCCAGAAAATCCTTTGACTTTCTCTCTCAGGAGCATGAGTCATGGTGGTTCAAAGGAGGAGAGATTTCACGGCCTGTATCTTCACTGCCTTCTTGGCGCACTCCTGCAATGCTCTTGGTCTAGACTAGCAGCTTCCAAAGATCCAGAACTGAAGAGCTCTTTGCCATTCTTGGCTTGGCTCCCACAAATCAATTTGAAGGCACAAATCAAGACTGATGTTAGAACTAATAAAATACAATGAATAAAGATAGGCAAGATAAGTAAGATTTCCCCAATGTCTAGTTATGTACTAGTACATGTGCTTGTAAATAAAGCCATGCATAGAAGCAGAGGCATTCACAGAGGATTTGATCTATGATTATAATTTGGATTGAGACAGAATACACAGAAAAAAATTTGTAAGAGGGGACAGTTTTTGCATAAAAGATGGGAGAAGAACATGTTGGTTTCAAGGTCAAAATGGGAGAGAAAATTGTGGGAGAAAAATCATCCTGTTAACAGCAAGATAGGGTAAATACTTGGTTGGAAGGATACAGAAACACTCTTGGACAGTAAAGTGTGAATTAAACTCTGAAAGTTTTAATTCACAGAGAAGACCTTCTCTATACCCCACTGAATGTTTTATCCAGAGTGACCCTACTAAGTACTAAAAGATGGCTGATGAGTGACATTAGAGATCAATGTTAACCACTGCTTTGCCACCTCTGCTGCACATTGCTTTAGACAATTTTGGTGGCTTTTTTGGAGATTCAGGTTTCCTGTTTATTTGTAAATCTACAGGGTTATTGCTGTGTTGTCAAAGTCCCACACACTAATATCTAGTTTCACAAATGAGTTTCATGGTTCTGACAGAATCTAGATTTTTTCATTTTATCATGTTACCACAGATTCATGTTTGATAAAGATGTTATCAACAAGCCCAGCAAAGACATGTTGCCTGAAAAGAGTATTATTGCTTTCATGGGAAAGCTTCTGAAGCTTGATGAACTATTCTAGGATAAAAGGGAGAGGAAAAATAGTACGTGTAATTTAGATAAACTCTACTGCAAGTAGAAACCTAATCCTTTTATCTTATTTGTGAAGAGGGAACATGTGACAAGAAATTGGTTTCATGGTTTTCCATGGGGTTCAAAATAGAAAAATAAGCATACACACATTCATTAGGATAATTATCTGGGGATACTGGTAATGATGTTTATTTAGCAGAAGAAAATAGTTTCAGATCTGCAGATATAAGAGTTAGAATGCCAGAACATTAGAGTTAAAAGAAAACTTCAGGATGATTTAACCATAGTGAAGCCCAGGGAAGTCAACTGGCACTCAAGGTCATGCACTGAGTAGAAAAATGCCTGGACTCACTGAGATACAATTAGAGCCAATAGTGCAGGAGTAGGGTGTGCATATTATGAATTACCAAGCCCTTTTTCTCTTCTTTTCTGCTGATCTCATCCCACTTAATGGGAGTGATACGAAAACACTGAGAAAATAAGTGAAGAGCTGTGTAGGCTTCTAGAACTATTGGTGGCACCTATGAATGACTTGGCATGTAAAAAGGTTCAAGCTGGTATCTAAACTGAAATCGTTAACTCTCTATTTATTTGGAAAGAGTTGTATTTGATTATGTAACTATTTATGGAAGATTGTATTTTCCAAAGATGGTAGTAACAATATCTCATTCCAGTTGTTCTTGCTACTCTCCTCATCCAGAGCTGGGTTGATTTCGCAACCTGATCTACTCCTCAACCTCAACTCTCCTGCCCACCCCTCAACGCCCCCCCCCCCCCCACTCTGCTTACACCTGGGTGTTCCTTTGTGACTTTTTGGTGAAACGCTGCTATACAACTTCAGAAGCTAGGCCAGATAGGGCAGTATGGCTTCTACATCTATATTGAAATACTTGCCTCGGGATCAAGCAGCCATGCTGTGAGGGAGCCCAAGCCACCTAAAGAGGCCACTTATTCATGTTCAGGCCAAAAGCTCCAGCTGAGGTTCTAGCCAACAGTCACATGTGTGAGAAAGCCTTCAAGATGATTCTGGTAGCCAACACCATCTGATTGCAGCTGCATAAGGGACCACAGATGAAAACTGCCCAGTTGAACCCAGTTTCCCTGCCAAACAATGACAAATAAAAACAAATGACTGCTTTATTTTAAATTATTAAGGTTTTGAGATGACCTGTTATAATAAGGAAAATGCTATTCCTTAAAATGGGAGGGAAAAGGCAAAAAAGTTATTATTCTTTAGAAGATGAAATAAATTTAGATCAATCAGACTCACATTCTACCACAAAGATACAAACTGATTTTGAAGAAAAATGTAAATAGCAAAGCTCATGTAGTTTTAAGCAAAATCCATAGATAAGAGAGTATTTAATGGGGGTGAAAGTGTCAACAATATTTTCTAAGCTTAAAATGCTAAGTTATATAGATTCAAAATTATTGTGCACAGATCTTCGTATTTGCTTAAAAAAAAAAAAAAAAAGGCAAGGTGACCTTATGCATCTTTTCCACCTCTAACTTCTGTCATTCTCTTTTCATCGTGTGGGTGTTCAGTTTGCTGAAAAAGCCAGATTTCAGAACAGCTTTCTTTCGGAAATGATGTTTTTAAAGTTAAGAAAAAAGGCTTGCCACATTGTAGAAGTGGCAGCTATAAAATTAGATACAAAAATAAATCGAAAATTCGTAACAATTGTTCTGCAAAAGATGAATTGAGAACTGAATTCAAAGTAAAATTAACAAAGTGGGCTTCTGATGAAATGAGCAAGCCAAATCACTTACAGTATGATAATATGTTGGAAATGGCTAGAGATGTTACAAAATAAATGAGGAAAACATTATGTGTACAGTGCTAGAATTGAGACGGCATAAAATAAGAATTTCAGAAAGTATGATCTTATAGTATAAGGTAGGGGTAGGAGAACTGGGTTAATTTCTAGCTCTAACAAAAAGAACGCTCAAAATCGTGCTTAGAAAATGCAGAGAAATGAAAACCATTATATGTCAAAAAAGTTTTGTACTGGTAAAAAAAAGATACAAGGTAGAAAACCAAGGGATTTGGAGAGGGTTGTATGAGATGAAAGTAGTTCCTTCCCTCCCCCTGCATCCCACCCCCGCTGTCCTCAGATACATGTCAACACCATACTTTTTAAAGAGCAAAAGTAACTCCATGTTCCTCACTTACATCTGCACAGATGGCAACAATAATCATTAGTTTCCTAACAACTCATCATCACTTTCTAACTAAAGGTTGGAGACCTTCTTTGGATTGAATTTTTAATAAGGCAAAGGATTTCATTGGAGTTCCTCTATTAACAAGTAGGTTTTGCTCATTTATAGCATTACTCAGCATGATGCTAAAGCACTTCAGAAGGATGCAGAGGTCTAAAGCCTATGAACAACTAGTTCTTATCTAACTGAAGGGACAGAATTAAATTAATAAAGAATAATGAGTCCTGGAAAAGTCTAAGCCATGTTGTTGTTGTTGTTTTTTAAGATTTATTTGTTTTAGCGAGGGATAGAGAGAGTGTGACAGAAGGGGCAGAGAGAGAGATGAGAGAATCCCAAGCAGACTATACACAGTGCAGAGCCCAACGAAGGGCTCAATTCCAGAACCCCAACATCGTGACCTGAGCCAAAACCAACGGTCAGGCACTTAACCTTGACTGAGCCATCCAGGCACCCCCAAGCAGTGTTTATAAGAAAATGGAGTAAGTGGGGTTTGAAATATAGGTGAGAAATCATCCAAGGAAGTCATCCTTGGTAAGTGCCTTGCTCTATACGTGGTACACAGTAGGTGTTCAAGCAATATTTATGGAAAAAAATGAACAAGCAATGCAAACATCTGAAAAAGTGGCCTAAAACTCTGTTAAGCGGTGTTCCAGCTCAACTAGAGATGCAAGGGCAAGGTTGGATATCAGGGCATGACTCAGTCAAGAAGGCCTGGGAAAAGAGGTGTTACATTCATTTTCTGTGGTAGGAAAATGGAAATCAATAAAGCTGACCGCCTGATACTCAAGAGAGATTACTCTGACAGCAGAATGTGAGATGGAACAGAAAGAGAAACTCAAGTGAGGTGGCATCAATTTCAATTCTACCCTGACTTGGCAGGCTTCTTTGTACTTTGTGCTTGACTAAAGTCAAACAACCTCAAGCAAAATACGTGTATTGTGGCAAAGGAAGGTTGCTGGAAGAGTATTATGGAGCACAGATGGAACTAGCTTTGTGGAGATTCTAAGTGTGTGGATGCAGAATGCTGAGATGTGGGCACGTCAGTTTGAACCAAAATTTCCAGGAAAAAAAAAAAAGCTTATAAGAAAGTATGCAAAATAAGGTCTTAGAATTCAAAGGTCCATCCTTAGAATGATTTTAAGTATACCCTCTGTATGTCATAATGTTCGCAAAGAATCAGATTTTGTCACAAGAGAAAAGTAATCATACACATAGCTTTAGCTACATCCTAAGGGACATACCTTATTTAAAACATACAAGCAAACTTTAATACAGTAATTTTAACACCATGCTGATCCACTAAATGTTTGGTATTGGGGATGAGAACTTATATCTGTCACTTCACTGGAAAAGCAGCAAGGTTTTTCATGGGCTCTAGAAACAGGCTGCTTGGATTTGAATGTTAACACTTACTAGTCCTGTGACTTTAGGCAAGTTATTTATAACCTTTATGTACCTCCACTTCCACATCTGAAAATAGGGATAATTCTAAAAGCTATATAAGGTTATAATGAGGATTAAAATATTATTAATTAAGTGCCTGGACGAGTACTTGCCTTATAGGTAGTGATTAATAAATATCAGCTACTATTATTACTGTGTAACTTTGTCTTTTTGTCTCTTTTTGCCTAAAGAAGAAAAAAATTATTACTGCCCATTTTTCTATGGTAGGATATCAGAGAGATACTTGGTGGCTTACCCTGAGTAACACAATGAATTATTTGATGGCATTCAGAAAGCACCCCCTTCTCAAATCCTTCTGGTAAAGAGAACCATATTTTTATTTTTCTGGGACAAAGCTCAAAAAAAAAAATACACTTACTGAGCTGAACAAAACAGAATCATAAATAATTTAGCTGCATTTTGTTTTTCCTGTCTGAGAAAACCTAAAAAGTCATTTTCCTTTCTATCTGAAAGGACATCTAAAAGGAACCAGACCACACAACGACACCGAGATGGCTGTACCTGAAGTAAAATAAATCACAGTGGAAAAGGATGATGTCTGACAGGAGGCTTTGGATATTGTTTTCATTACCTAGTTATTTTCTATGTAAAAGCCACTTGAGTCTCACAGTGGACCTTGTCATCTGAAAAGCACTTCGTCTTGTTTTATTTCCAAAGATTTAAATGGAAATTGTTGCTTTTGGGAAATAGCCATAAGGAGTGACTTGGCTGTGTTTTAAAAGCCTCAATCCATTTGCCTCCTAGTACCAGTAACTCCCTCCCCCTTGTGTTACAGGTTCTGCTTCTTCCAGAAGCTAATACTAATAATCATGAAATAATCAACTCTTCAAAGCACTGTACACACTCAACGTGTGTATATTGTGCAATCACATATAGGACTACTCATACGTAATTCCAAACAGCAACCTTGTAATGTTCACGATTCTTCTAATTTCACAGATGAGAAAACCAAGGCTACCAGGGTTAAGTCCCTTGTTCAAGGTCCCACAGCCACCAACGGATGGGATAGGAAGTCATCTCCACTCAGTTTCTTTGTTTCCACCTGTTATTACCGCCATCCTCAGTAAATACTGCTCAAGCCCTTTCATTCAAAGTAATAGAAAACTTAATAAAAAATGGAGCCATAGTCTTCTGGTACTCCGACCTGAACTTGGACAACTTAAAACAAGATTCAAAAGAAGACATGTTCTATCATTATATTTTGCGGTACCTGGACATCAATCACTATCACATAAACTGGTCATTTCCATTTCTAATTATATAATTTCACACGAAATTCAGTATTTGGGGGGTTGGTAGCCTGTTATCTTAGCTTTGATACAACCCCTCCCCCCCCTCCCCGTTTTGACATCACACTGTTCTAGGTGTGTTACTGATACAAAATGAAATGACTTTTCCTGTAGAAGATTCTTTCGAATGTTAGACAGGTTAGACAGGTGAAAAGTAAAATTGATTCTATTTGCAACAGTGTTAAGCTAAAAATAAATGCCCAGGTTAAAAAATAATAGGGGCGCCTGGGTACCTCAGTGGGTTAAAGCCTCTGCCTTGGGCTCAGGTCATGATCTCAGTGTCGTAGGATGGAGCCCCGTAGAGCCCCACATCAGGCTCTCTGCTCAGAGGGGAATCTGCTTCCCTGCCCCCCCCCCACCACGCCCCCCGGCCTCTCTGCCTACTTGTGATCTCTCTCTCTGTCAAATAAATAAATAAATAAAATCTTTTAAAAAAATGATTTCAAATATTACTTTGAGATTTCTTCTAAGGAAGAGAATTGAATTTATAGTTATTCATTATAGATTAGTGGGTATGTGTTACTTACAGCATATTTTTCTTTCCCTGATGCATTATTTACTGACATTTTCTAAAAATATGTTGTCTCTTGACTTAGGAGAAAGAAATAAAACAAAAATTGGACATAACCAATGTTATGCTATGAATCCCCAAGATGAACCAAACTAAAAGACCCATATGCAGATACAACTGGCCCTTCCTTTTCTATCTCACCAACAGCTGTTTTAAAAGATCCTAGGAACATACACAGCATAGGAAGAACAAGAGAGATTTCTAATCCTGTTTGGAAAACTCGTTTTTTGTTTTTGTTTTTCTTTTTTGCTTTGATAGTATTACATAACACCAGGATATATTTATTCTTTCATTTTTTTTTTATTCATACAACTAGCTGCAGAATTCACAGCCTTTTCAAGCAGAAACTGGTATTTTTAAAAACTAACCATATATTGGCCATAAAGCATGGCTCAACACATTTAATTATTATAGGCTATGTCTTTTATCATAAAACAGTTATGGTAAAAACAAAAAACAGGGGCATCTGCCTTAGGCTCGGGTCATGATCCCAGGGTCCTGGGATTGAGCCCTCCATCAGGCTCCCTGCTCAGTAGGGAGCCTGCTTCTCCCTCTCCCACTCCCTCTGCTTGTATTCCCTTTATCATTGTGTCTCTATTAAATAAATAAAATCTTGAAAAAAAATGAAAAACAACTGTAAAACTAAGAAATATCCAAATATTTGGAAATTTTAAAAATATGTAAATAGCTTATGAGTTCAAAGAAAAAATCGTAACAAATTATTATTTCCAGTTGAATAATGAAAATATAAGATTTCATAACTGCTGCTAAATCATTATCCCGATGATATTTTTATTTAAAACACATTTATTAGAAAAGAAGAAATGCTAAGGTACCTGGGTGGCACAGTCAGTTAAGCAACTGACTCTGTTTCAGCTCAGGCCATGATCTCAGGGTCCTTATATCAGGCCCCATGTCAGGCTCTGGGCTCAGCATGGAGTCTATAAAGTTTCTTTCTCCCTCTCCTTTTGTTCCTCTCCCCCATAAATAAAATCTTAAGGAAAAAAAAATGTTGAAAATAGATGAAGTAAGCAACCATGTCAAGAAGTTAGAGAAAGAAGAAAAAACTGAAAGTGAAAAGAAGGAAACAATAAAGATAAGAGCAGAAATAAAAACAAAAGAGCCTGAAGTTGATCCTGTGAAACGAAAATAAAATTGATATGACTTGCCAAAATTGACACAAGAAGCCAAAAGAAAAAAAAGAAAGGCCCTCAAGAATTCATCTAAAATTATGAATTCTTGAGGGTGACTGGGTGGCTCAGCAGGTTGAGTCTCTGCCTTCGGCTCAGGTCATGATCTCAGGGTCCTTGGATCAAGCCCCACATCAGGCTCCTTGCTCAGCACAGAGCCTTGCTTCCCCCTCTCTCTCTGCCTGCCTCTCTGCCTACTTGTGATTGTGATCTTTCTCTGTCAAATGAATAAATAAAACCTTTTTTAAAAAAAAGAGAAGAAACAGTAACAGTAACAGTAATAAAAAATCTTACAAAAAAGAAACTCCAAGCCCAAACAGCTCTCATTTTACAAAAACTTTTTTAAAGTAGAAGGCAGACTCCCCAAGTCGTTTCACAGGGAAAATATAATATTAATACTAAAACTAGAGAAGAAAAATTATATAAGCCATTCTCACTAATGAACATACATGCAAAAACTCCTTGAAAACGAATAAACAGATTTATCAATTCATAAAGGAGTAATATGTTCGACTAAACTGAGTTAATCCTAGAAACTCAAGATTGGTTTGACATTCAAAAATCAATCACCATGCTTTTCCATTATTAAGCCACTGGAGGAAGAAAATTATAGTATCATTTTACACACATTTGACGAAATTTATTATTCATTAAAAACTTTAAAAATAAGAAAAAAAGAAAAGTTCCTCAAGTTGAAAAAAGGACAGTTAACCCTTGAATAACACAGGGTTTAGAGGCACTGACTCCCTGTGCAATCGAAAATCTATGTATAACTTTTGACTCCCTCAAAACTTAGCTACTAATAGCCTACTGCTGAACAGAAGCCTTAATAATAACATCAACAGTCAATTAACACATATTTTATATGTTCTATGTATCATATCCCATATTCTTACAATGAAGAAAGCTACAGAAAAGAAAATGTTATTAAGAATTATCCTAAGAGGGGTACCTGGGTGGCTCAGTGGGTTAAAGCCTCTGCCTTCTGCTCAGGTCATGATCCCAGGGTCCTGGGATCGAGCTCCACATCGGGCTCTCTGCTCTGTGGGGAGCCTGCTTCCTCCTCTCTCTCTCTCTGCCTGCCTCTCTGCCTACTTGTCCGTCAAATAGATAAATAAAATTCTTTTAAAAAAAAAAGAAAGAAAGAGAAAATACGGTGTCCTCAGTGGCTCAGTCTGTTAAGCGTATGCCTTTTCAGGTCATGATCCCAGGGTCCTGGGACTGAGACTCCTGATGGGCTCTCTGCTCAGTGGGGAGTCTTTATCTCCCTCTCCCTCTCCCTCTGCCCCTCCTCACTGCTCCTGCTCTCTCAAATAAGTAAGTAAATAAATCTTTAAAAAAAAAAAGAGAGAGAGATAGAGAAAGAGAAAATACATTTACAGTACTGTACTGTACTTACTGAAAAAAATCCACATGTAAGTGATGAAGTTCTAGAATATAGCTGAGGTTCAGTGGGGTGAGGTCCAGAGCCAATGACCAAGAAAGAATTCTTGAGACATCTTTGATACAAAATGGTGGTTTATTAATGCATGGGGACAGGACCCGTGTGGGCAGGAAGAGCAGCTGCCCCAGGGTTGTGAGGGGTGCCAGCTTATGTACTAAGGGGGGTGGGGGAAGGAAAAGGGAGGTTTTAATAGAACTTTCATATGCTAAAGAGGACCTACAAGTTACTAGAGGCCTGGAGGCCTTACCATTGTCAAGGTCATTTTTACCTCCAGCAAGGTATTAACATTAAGATAGGTGGGAGATTCCTAAAGAATGTTACCTATGTCCCACCCAAGGGGAAGGTTAGAGGGTGTCAGCTTTTGCTTTGTCTTCAGCCAGCCTTCTGTAGTGGACTGACTGGTCAAACCCACATTGTTCAAGAGTCAACTGTAGTTTACAAAAAAATCTACAGGAAACATTGTACTTACTGGTATATTTTGACATAGAAACTAGGAATGCCACTATCACCGCTTCCATTCATCTGTATATTGATGGTTTTAGCAACTGCAGTAAAGCAAGGAAAAAGGAACATAAAAATTGGTAAGGAAATGTAATTTTTCACAAATTTTGAAAGAAAACATTCAATTGAGGCCACAGATAAAATTTTAGTTTTAAGAGAATTTAGAGGTTATTACACAGACATCACAGTATATCTCTATACCAGCCACAAACATTAGAAAATTAAATTTATAAAATACATAGTTTATACTATCAAAAATATTAAGGACTATTAGTAAAATTCAAAAGAGATACATAAGACCTCTTTGTAGGAATTAATACACATTTAATAAGATAAATTTTAAACGATGGAAATAAATGGAGATATATTTTGTACATAAGTCAGAGAACTTAATATTGTAAAGATATCAGTTCTTCCAACATTGTTTTATAGATTCAATGCAATCTCTGTCCAAGTCCCCACACAGATCTCTGTGGAACAAGACAAGCTGAATTTAAATTATCTAGAAAGGGAGAGACCAAGAGTAACACAGAAATTCTGAAGAACAGCAGAACAGACTCATGACTAAGGTTTTATTAGATGGTAATACATGGTCCCAACAGTAGTTATGATGAGGGAACAGAAGTTTGGCTGAGGACAAAGCAAAAGCTGACACCTTGCAACCCCCCCCCCACCCCCACTCCAGGGTGGGACATATGTGACATTCTTTTTTTTTTTTTTTTTTTTCCCATATGTGACATTCTTTAGGAATCTCCCTGATGGGTCAGTAATCAAAGGAGCGAGACTGATACAAAGTGAAGGTCAAGCAAAGCTTTATTTCGTGCCAAGCATGAAGAATCAAACCGACCATTTGGGGCCGCCTCTTACAGAGAGGGCGACCACCCCCAGCCTCACAGACTAACTTTTATAGAGCAAAGGCCATGTGGTTGAGCCTGGCCACACACAGGTGGCCAATGATATTGCAACACACAGAGAAAGCTGCAGTCATGCTAGGTCACACATGGGTGGCCAACTGAATTACAATTCACCCCATAGTAGCTATTTGAACTAGCCTATCACCTTGGTCAGAATTGGCGCCCAAAAGGCGGGGCCCACACTCCTTGGTAGCTAGGGAGACAGTATGCGCCCCCCACCTGGCCCAACTCATCCCCGCATTCAGGCTCTGCTGTCTCCACCAGACCTGACCCACCCTTGTGTTTGGACTCTGTTATCAGGGACTGGTCAACCACATTCTACTGGTTTCCCAGACTTGATTTTAAGTAAGTTCCCCTGGGCTGCGGGGGGCAGGGTCAGTTTAAGTTTTACTGCATAAACAACAAAATCACTGTTTTTTTTTTTTTTAAGATTTTATTTATTTATTTTACAGAGATCACAAGTAGTCAGAGAGGCAGGCGGGGAGGGGGGGGCGGGGGCGGAGCAGGCTCCCTGCTGAGCAGAGAGCCCGATTCGATCACTGAGACACTGAGGACACTGAGATCATGACCTGAGCTGAAGGCAGAGGCTTAACCACTGAGCCACCCAGGCGCCCCAACAAAATCACTGTTTAACTGGATGGAGCTGCTCTGGCTAAAATAGGCCCTTACACTCCCAACGATCTTAGCTTGCTAAAAAAGGCAGAAAGACCTTGGAGATGGCAAGGCCTCTGGTATCTGGTATTTTGTAGGTCCTCTTTAGCTTATGAAAGTTCTACTGAAACCTCCCTTTTCCTTACTTTCCCCATCCCCATGGTACATAACCTGCCATCCCTCACAACCCCAGGGCAACAGCTTTCTGCCCACAGGTTCTGTCCTCATGCTTTAATAAACCACCATTTGCACCAAAGATGTCTCAAGAATTCTTTCTTGGTCATCGGTTCCAGACCTCACCCTACCGAACCTCATGTATATTCTAGAACTTCATAAGTTAGTCCCCTCAAGGTCTGGGAAACTCTGTTTCCAAAATACCTTGTTGGTTTGTTATGTCTCTGACCCCCTTCCAACTTGAAAGTATGTAATCACCACCCCTCACAATTGCAAAATGCAGCTTTCTGCGCACAGGTCCAGTTCCCAAAGACATCTCAAGAATTCTTTCGTGGCTGTCGGCTCTGAACCCCAACACTCCAAACCACATCAATTCCATTTACAAAAAGTTCAAAACCACGCAAAACTTGAGACCTTTCGTTACAAAAAAGGTGTTTTTTCTTAAAGCACAGGGACAGGACTTGGGGCAGAAAGAGCTGCCCTGGAGTTGTGTGGAGCAGTCATTCATCTTTGGAGTTGGGGGAGGTAAAGACAAAGGAAGTTTCCAAAAGGATTTTCATATGTGAAAGAAGATTTACAGGATCCTGAAGGCCTATTGTTAAGCTAAAGTTGTTTTTTCCTCTAGCAGGGCATTAAATTGGGAGTTCCTGGAGGAAAGTTATATTCTGCCTGCCTCAAGTATTTGTCAAGGGGCTGCAAATTATAAGGAAATTTAATTTTATGTACATTTCCTTTCGCCTTTGTTCTCCACATTAGTAATATTTCAAATATATATAAAATATATTTCATATTATATACATATACATATATATATATATATATATATATATATATATATATATAAATTTTTTTCTTTTACCTGAGTGGAATTTTCTGAGATTTTTGTTTATCTCTCAATAAGCTGCTAATTTATGTTTATGTACTCTTAAGTATGTTTATTGTTTCACCATAAAATTATTTTTTAAATATAATGCATGGTGAATAAAATTTTATAAAATTAAACTTCAATCCAAATAAATATCAATTAAGGTGTTAAAAAATTTCAGCTGAGTAAATTTGAAGATCTAATTGTTTTTTTTAAGCAATTCATGAATTGGGCAGCATCCCATCTAGCAAGTAAAAAGGAGGTTCAAGAACTATACAAAATGAAAGGATCCTATAGGCAGAAATGGGGCCGAACAAAGAGGTTAGCAACAAAAGATAAGATTATATCGACTAAGTGTTACCTTCTCTCAGGGGAAGGCAGGAGGTTTTATCTGACAGATTATCTCACTAATGTTGAGGAAGAAATTCCAGACTGATTTGTTTATAATTCCACTCCAGAGGGTAGCAGAAACCTTAATTAGGTTAGGTACTAAGTCTTGGAGATACTTAACTAAGTGACACAATTTTAGACCTGTTTCTTTTTAACAAAGGAAAAGATGTTCTTTATATTTAAGAAAATGGGAATCAGAGGTCCTAAAGATGTGGAAATGTTGTGGTTCACAGTTAAAGACCAAGAAAGAATTCTTGAGATGTCTTTGGTGCAAAAGGTGGTTTTTTGTTTTTTTTTTTAAAGCACAGGAACAGGACCTGCGGGCAGGAGTTGCACTGGGGACATGAGGATTGGTTGATTACATACTTGCAAAATGCGAGAGGGTTAGGAATAGAGTAAGTCTCTAAGGAATTTTGGAAGCAAGGTTTCTAGGACCTTGAGGGGGGTAGCTATTGTTAGGAAAAAGTCATTTATTACTATTTAGTAAAACTTCAGTTATGAGACCCTTCAGATGTATATCAAGGGCCACCCGCTTAGAGGATGATTGCTAACATGTATCTGGGGGGTATAAAGGAAATTTCCAAAGGAATTTTTATATGTTAAAGTGGACTTACAGGATACTGGGGGGGGGGGAGGTGTCAGGATAATGTTAAGCTAAGATTGCCTTTTGCTCTTAGCGATGTGTCAACATCGAGGCAGCTTAGTTCCTAGAGAAAAATCACTCTACTTGTTTCAAGGGCTTCTCAGTGGGCTGTAGGCAGTAAGAAAATTTAATTTTTTCTTTTGCCTTTGCCTCCCACATAACCATCTTACTATTTTTTAATAGAACTTTGCATGTTATTTAGTGTCCTATGGAAAAAACATTCATTGAACACTTATAGCCTGAATGTCTGAAGCTGAATGTCTTCTTTTTGGTGATGGATTATCTCTATACTTACTAAACACTTGAGTGAAATAAAATATTTGCTTTAAATGAACTTATATTTATATGAACTTATATTTTGATAGTAGGGATTTAGATCTCTTAATCAGTGTCTAGAGAAATAATTGGGAAAAAAGGAACCAAAGTCAAAGAACTATGAAACACTTGAGATTTTGTTTAAGAAGGGCACCTGGGTGGCTCAGTTGGTTGGGCGACCGCCTTCAGCTCAGGTCATGATCTTGGAGTCCCAGGATCCAGTCCCGCATTGGGCTCCCTGCTCAGCGGGGAGTCTGCTTCTTCCTCTGACCCTCAACCCTCTTAGGCTCTCACTCTCTCTCTCTCTCAAGTAAATAAACAAAATCTTAAAAAGAAAAAAAGAAAAAAGATTGGGGCACCTGGGTGGCTCAGTGGATTAAGCTCTGCCTTTGGCTCAGGTCATGATCTGAGGGTCCTGGGATGGAGCCCCCCCATCCAGCTCTCTGCTCAGCGGGGAGCCTGCATCCCCCTCCACCAAATACCCTCTGTCTGCTTCTCTACCTACTTGTGATTTCTCTCTCTGTCAAAATAAATAAATAAAATCTTAAAAAAAAAACCATTTTGTTTAAGAAGATATTTTACATAGGAATGCCTGGGTGGCTCAGTGGGTTAAAGCCTCTGCCTTCTGCTCAGGTCATGATCCCAGGGTCCTGGGATCGAGCCCCGCATCGGGCTCTCAGCAGGGAGCCTGCTTGTGATCTCTGCCTGTCAAATAAATAAATAAAATCTTAAAAAAAAAAGAAGATATTTTACATAATAAAAATAACTTTTAAGTGTTTATTAAAATTTACTTAAAAACCCAGGGTGCTGGGGTGCCTGGGTGGCTCAATGGGTTAAAGCCTCTGCGTTCGGCTCAGGTCATGGTCCCAGGGTCCTGGGATCGAGCCCCACATCGGGCTCTCTGCTCAGCAGGGAGCCTGCTTCCTCCTCTCTCTCTCTGCCTGCCTCTCTGCCTACCTGTGATCTCTATCTGTCAAATAAATAAATAAATAAATAAATAAATAAAATAACCCAGGGTGCTATAAAAACTAAATCACTTAAGCTACCATTCTATTCTAGACCCATAATAAAGTGGAAAGTGACAATTCTCTAGTGGATTTGTGAATATGTATTTATTCATTTATTCAAAAAGTGTCTACTGAGTTACTGTTATGTACCCTGAACTATACTAAGTGCTTCGGTTATAACAAAGGACAATATAGACAAAAATCCATGCTCTCCTAGAATATGCATTCTCATTTGGAAGACAGGTAATAAACAAATAGTTAAAGTCATGTCAGACAGTGGTTAAGAGCTCTGAAGACAAATAAAGCAGGATGAAAGGACAGAGAGTAAGGATACAAACTCAATTGGTCTTTGTATACTGAGTTTGCTGGTTTGTTTAGTGGATAGGGAAAATTCCTCAGAAAGCAGATGTATTTCCCAACACTGGGAATATCTCCAGTAGTATAGATGACTGGGTATTCTTCAGGTGTGAGAAAGCTACAAATCTACATATGGGGAAAATTTCTAGAAGATTCTTAAACAAACCTCAAAATAACCTGGTAGTTCATCTGTCTTTCAAATTTGGGCTTTTCATAAGCTAGTTTCAAATCAGAGTTTGTGGGTCTCATTTCTATAGTCACATAATATGAGATTTTTATTTCCTAGGAAAAGTAGCTTGGAAGTAATATGTAGTTCAGGAGTCAGCTAAAAATGTTTTTGTCCTCTTACTATTGAGATTCTAAATCATGCATTTTTCTTATTCCTGAATGAAAAAGAATGGTTAAATTGAGACAAATTAAATGGTTTGTGGATGTTCAAGACCCTCATATACTATAACATCATTGTTTTCAACAGCATTCAATCATCTTTATCTTTTGATGTGAAAGGGAAGTAAACTCAACGTGTAGTAGCCCCAGAACCTCCTGTGAGAAGTGTTAGTATGATTTGATAATGTGTCCATTCTCCTAAAACTGAAACACAGCAAACAGAAAGAAACAAACAAAAGCGCTTTCTTTAGAAAACAATGATTGAACAAACATTATTTATAAATTTAGCCCTTGGTTTGGGACTTGGAGGTAACGTACGTAACAGTTGACTCAGAATTCACTACAACTCTTTTTGGGGAGGGGGGTGGGGGGTCTGCCTAAGCTGCTGCGTTCATACTGGATACAAAAAAGTGATAGTTGAAAAAAAAAAACTGGTACCTATTTCCCGTGAATATTATCTGTTGTATCATTTTTCTTTTTTCTTTCTTTCTTTTTTTCTTTCTTTCTTTTGAGAGAGAGAGAGCACGCACACACAAGGTTGGGGGATGCAGGGAGGGACAGAGGGAGAGAGAATCTTAAGAAGACTCCATGCTCAGCATGGAGTCTGACATGGGGTTCCATCTCAGGACCCTGATATCACCACCCTGAGATCACGACCTGAGCATAAACCAAGGGTGGGGCACTTAACCACCTGAGCCAATCAGGTGCCCCTATTGTGTGATTTCTGAAAGACATGTTTCCTTACTTAGAAACAGATTTCTGAACATTTTTTTGAGTCTGGATAGTGCTGGATTCATCAAAGCTATAAGTGATACCAACAACAGTTTTCCTGAGCCAGATTGTAAGAAACATTCTACAAGGCAGCTATTTACCATTGTACAGGCTGTGCACTGCACATCTTTAGCACACCATTAACCTTGTACATGACTGCTTTGACTTAATAAGAAAATATAATCCTGGACCTTGAGACAGAAAGGAACTAAGAGGCTTCAGCTATTAGCTTAAGAACAGATGCACTTACGCGGCATTGGCAACGTCTACTGGGGAACAAAAAACTAGAAATACTGTAGGCTTAGGGAACCTACAGGATCTACCTATGCAAAGCCAGGTCCATTATAGCACAGGTGAGCAGGTGATTCTTGCATAAACTGCTATAGTCTCTGGACAGCTTGTCCACTTAGGCCCCCATGGATGCCTCTATGGGACTATCTTTTCCCACTCCAATCCCTGGAAACAGTTCCTTAATCATTGGACAGAGATGCCTACAGAAAAGAATGAATTCTTACTCATGACCTATGCCAAATGATTGGGAGGTAAGTGGATGAATTTGTACCAAGAACTTGAAAATGCATTAGCATGAAACTGGAGATTGTACTGTGAATTGACTGAAGTCTTACATTCTGCCCACACCTACAAATTGAAATTCTCCAAGTAAGGCATTTGAGGATAATAGAGAACAAAATCCATTTGACAGGAAATAGATGCCTTCCTCCATCGGCCACAGTGTTTGGCATATTACAACATTTGGACAATGTTTTTGGCTCTAAGTTTTCTTATAGCCAGGAAATGCACTAAGGATCTGGAGTTTTTGGTTTCTGACAAAAGAAAACACATACATTTATCTGTAGTGGATAAAGGTCCTAAGTGAAAAAAAAAAAGTCCTAAATAATAGAAAAGTCTGCTAGAATCTATCACATGTATAACATCATGAGTTTTAAAGGGGTCTAAAAAACATCTAATTGACCTATGTAAAAACGGGTGCTTAGAGAAATTAATTTATAACCACGATATTAGCATATATTCTTGATTAGTTTTCCATGAGGCAATTCTAAAGATGTTTGTAAGGAGGGAAAACTGCTGATTTATTAACAAAGCGACAAGATTTTTGGAGTTAGAAGAGGCACTATGAATTACGTAAGTCAAATATCGATTTCCCAGATGAAGAAACTGAGACTAAGAGAAATTAAAACAACACAAAATAAACAAAATAGCCCAAGTTATTAGAAGTGGTAGGAAGAGTTAACAGGATTGTGAAAAGGAACTTCCTGTTTGGCACGATGCTGGGAGAATCCACCATGTGGGAACTTCGAAGTCACATCTCTCTTGATATACGCCCCCACATCCTCTAAGACTTCACAATCAAAAACGGTTCACATGAACGGCCATCCTTCGTGAACGAAGAAACTTACTTGGGGTTCTGGAAGCAGCAGCTGCTTATCTTCAGCACGTCCCGCGGAGCTTTCACGTGAGCCGCGGACCCTGGCACGCATTAGACTTGTTTCTCATGGATGGAGTAGCCGACGTTGCTGCTGCCCCCTTGCGCTTGCTTAGCTGTGCTTATCACAGCCGGACGCCTGGAAACGCCCCAGGCCGATGGCACAAGGTGGCCGGAGGCACACCAGGTAAAGTTTACCTGGTACTTCAGCGCCCTGCTGCCAGGGGGTGGGACAGCAACAGCGAGCCCAGCCCAGGGAAGGACCACACCACGGTGTCCAGTGAGTCACCACCAGGGCATGTTTCCCCTGTAAGCACAGGGAAAGGGGGGATTGAGACTGGTCTCTTGCAGGGCACCTGAGAGAGGTCAGGCAGATACCGGAAGCTGCCGGCGGGCGCGGATAAACGACGGACCGACCGGAAGCTGCTCCACTCGGCTCCAACCACGTGACTCAGACCCGCTACACCTGAGGACCCCAGAGCAGGTATGGATCTTTGCAGCTTCTGATGGAACCCTGGTGACCTCCTAGGACTTTGGCTCAAGGGGAAAAAAAGAGATTAAAAAAAAAAAAGGTTAGGATTTTTTAAACCATGTATATAAGAAAACAATCAATTATTAAGCATATAACCACTGTGGTTTAAGTGGTCATTAAGAGATGTGCTGTAAGTCTAAATAAAATAGGCCATTGTACAGAGCAATAAAATATAAAGGGCTAGAGATCTGGGGAGATCACCTTTTGTAGGATGAGAAAGTTAGAAATCCAGAATCAGTGTCGCTTATGATGAGATTGAGAGCAAACAATCTCCAATTCAAGTTTTTGTTAGAATGAACAAATTTGGTTTGAACATACTATCTCTATGTGGCTGTGGGTCTGCCGGTATAAGAGAGAGGGCGCCATCACAAAACACTGAAAAGGAAGAGAAAATCATAATAATTGGTTTAAGTAAGTGTAGGTAAAGGAAAGAGAGAGAAAAAACAGGTAGAGGGAGAAGCAAGAGATGGGAATGAGACGGGAACCATAGAAACAGGCTAGATTTTATGGATTCATATATGAAGAGAAGAAATCTCTTCCTCTGTGGTTGATAAGTATTTCCTGCTATTGAAGAAAAAGGGAGGTCACTAGGGAAAGAACACTGAAAAAACCATGATCTTGTTACACATGAAAATCAATGAGCTGTCGGCTAAAGTAAAGCGATTTTTCTGGGTCTTGCCTTACCAGATTTCCTCTATTTTTTAACAAAAATTCAAATTCTCTTGGGAAGAGACATTAAACACTATGGTTTTCATAATGGTAGATAAATGAGAAAGTCTGGGAGAGATTAGTATGAACTGAGCACATTTTTAAAATAATGCTGATTTAAAACTCCTTTTTTTGATAAGTCTTTTTTCCAAATTCACACATTAACACCTTAATCCCAGGCTGGGAATCAGCAGAGAGTCCAATCAAACCTTCTCACTGGTCCTTTCCTCAGACTTAGCTGAGGATCTGACTTCAGCCTGTCCCCCACAGCTTACAGCTTCCTTTCCAAGTTCCCTCGGACCACAGGAAGGCCTGCTGGAAATTCAGAGTAGGAAAGGAATAAGGTGATCAGCTGAGTGAAGTATGGAGGAATGTTTTTTTACTGTAGTATAGACAAACTACAAAGTCATGAGACTGATGTTGCTCTTGATCTTGGATACATCTTAGGAATAAGTATAAATGTATTTCCTATAAAACCGTTTAGACAGTACTTATCTCAATGGGCAAGTAGATAAAGAAAAATGTTCTCAGTACTTTAAAAATTGTATAAAAGAATTGATCCTTGACAATGACTGAATTGAATTATTGCTGTTCACACAATTGTGTTCTTTTATAAATTGGGCCCAAGAAGGAAAGATGTCTGGTGTTATAGTTTCAGGATTTAAGTTAGCAGTTTGGGTTTGGCGATCATTCAGGCAAAAGCTTTGAGGACTTTTTATGATAAATACATAATTGGTGAAAAGTCATAAGGTAAAAATAAAATAAAATATATCCAACACACATTAGATAAGCTCATGCATTTTAAAGTCCTGTATATCTTGCATAAAGTCAGGTGCAAAGTACAAGGTGAGTCTACCAGTGCTATATGAGATAAAAATATAAGAAAGTAAAAAATTTATTCTTAAAAATAAACTAGCAGTTGTTTTGGGCGCCAAACCCATTCTTGCAAGGGGTGTCTGCATGAGCAAAACATGGGAGGGTACCCATCTATATTTATTGCTCAAAAAATAGATTTAGTGGTTGTTTTGTTTGGGGAGGCAAATTAATGCTTAGAGACCGAGTTCATCTTTTTTTTTTCTTTTTTAATTTACAATCAATTAATAAACATATAATGTATTATTGGCTTCAGAGTTAGAGGGTCAATGATTCATCAGTCTAACATGATATCCAGTGCTCATCACATCACTTTCCCTCCTTAGTGCTGATCACCCAGTTACCCCAACCTTCCACCACCCACTACCCTTCCAGCAGGGTATTTCCCAGAGTCAAGATTCTCTAATGGTTTGTCTCTCTCTCTCTCTCTGATTTTGTCGTTTTATCTTTTCCTCTCTTCCCCTATGATCCCGTTTTGTTTCTTAAATGCCAGATCTGAGTGAGATCATATGTTAATTGTCTTTTTCTGATTGACTTATTTTGCTTAGCATAATACCCTCTCATTCCATCCATGGCATTGCAAATGGCAAGATTTCATTTTTTTTTTTTTGATGGCTGAATAGTATTCTATATTGTATATACATACCACATCTTCTTTATCCATTCATCTGTCTGTCTATGGACATCTGGGCTCTTTCCATAGTTTGGCTGTTGCGGATATTGGTGCCATAAACACTGGGGTGAAGGTTCCCCTTCAGATCACTACCTTTGTATCTTTGAGGAAATATCCAATAGTGCAATTGCTGGTTCGTAGGGTAGCTCTGTTTTCAACTTTTTGAGGAACCTCCATGCTGTTTTCCAGAGTGGCTGCACCACCCTGCATTCCTACCAACAGTGTAAGAGGGTTTAAGACTGAGTTTATCCTTGCCAACAATTTATTTAATACTGGTTCACTGGTTTGGGAATTGAAATAATTTCACAAGCCACTATTGTACAGGATAAGGTCTCTTTTTTTTTTAAAGATTTTTAATATTCATTTGACAGAAAGAGAGCACAAGCAAGGGAAGAAGCAGGCAGAGGGAGAGGGAGAAGCAGTCTCCCTGCTGAGCAGGGAACCCAACTAACGGCTCCATCCCAATGCAAGGCTCCATCCCAAGACCCTGGCATCATGACCTGAGGTGAAGGCAGACACTTAACCAACTGAGCCATTCAGGCACCCCAGGATAATGTCTCTTAATATGCCTGTGAAGAAATAACATATTCTAAACCAGTGCTAGATTAATCACATTCTTGTTACAGGCAAAGGGAGATGAAAGGAGTAAAGTACAAGTTTAGTCAAGGTGTACCTTTATAGGTATTGGTGCTTGGGAAAGATGGCTTAGCCAATTGAGATTTGATGTCCAGCTGCCAGTGCAAAAGTAAAAATCTCCTGTTGCTAGCGCACAATGCTAGGAAATGATGATGTGGGTGTTGACAAGCATAAGGATTTCCTTTGTGGGGCCACTGCTGATTTTCACCACTGTCTCACTGTGGCAACAGCTAATTGCCCCAAGGTCTTCAGAAAGCTATTTAGATCACCAAAGAGCCTCCTTGCCCAGACTGAATGCTCTCAGTCCTCACAAACTCTCGGTATTTATAGTCTGAATGTGCCCTTGCCATAGATGCTTCTTCATGCATTTTTATTGATAAGCCCCAGTGGGGCCCCTTAGCAGCTGGACTACTGAGTTCTTAGCAGTGACAACAGATGAGATGATGACATCCTGTCACAGCTTACTTCACTCACGTCAAAACAACTTCACTCTTAAAAAAGTTTTAATTTTCACCATAAACAAGTGGATTTGAAATTATATCAAGCCAATGTACAACAGTGGGTCTAGGTCAGATCTACTTTAAAAAGTTGTAGACGTCTGAGGTCTGTGGCCTAAGGAAGATTTCCCTTTACGCCCTAATATATAGAAGCAAGAAATTTGGAAGGAACGACTGATAAACAGTTGTCCTAAGGCTGTTTTCAAATAACAGAAGCCTAGTCAAAGTTAACTTTGAAATGAAAACAAAGGGGGCAGTTAATCATAAAGATAGATGGAGTACAAGGATACCTCAGAGGGATTGAAACCAAGAGGAGAGAAGCCATTAGAATGCAGCCATTACTTTCTCAGTGACTCACTCTCTGGGGTCACATGGTTTCTAGTTTCCACTTCTCTCTGTGATACCTTTCTTCTCTGGGCCCAGCATAGCTCCCCCACTCCACCCTACATCACTTCCTGGTTAAGAACCTGGCAGACGCTAACTAGTTTTGTATTCTGGATTGGCCCAGGTTGTTCAAGTTCACCCCAGGCAACTGGCAAAAGCTTGGATTATGGGATTTCTGCATCATTTCCAGGATTCATCCCCTTGGGTGGGTGAGAGATTTGCAGAGTAGTCTGGGAAGGCAACCAAAAAATATGTCTACCACAAGTAAGTTAGGGTACTGTATCATATTAAATCACCAGCTAGTTACCAGTTATGGCCGCTTTCCAATGGCCACTTGCCGCTATCCAATGGCGCATGGGAGAGGAATGAGGCACAAACAAGTCAGCTTCAATAGAACAGGAGTGGGGGTCAGCAGGTGAGAAGACTGTGGTCCCAAACAACTCCTCAGCCCCCCCTCAATCCTGTATTATCATATACGAGGTAACAATCAACAAAGGAATCAAAGGAGATTATAGATAAGCAAGATATGTCTGATCAAGCAGTATAGGATTTGTGGTTGAGTAAACATATTTAAAGGAATCATCTAATTAACTACAGGTGATCTCTGGAGAAGGGGAGATAACCGAAAAAAGAAGCAGGCGGCATTCCAGGCGTTCCCTGAGTGGCCAGGCGTTCCCAGCTGCTTGGCTTCAAGGATGTGTATCATCTTCTCTCCCAGAGGCTGTTGCTGGCACATGTTCAAACATGTTTGGTCAGTACATTGTTCTGAGGGACAGTTACAGGTTACCCTCTCTTCTCAAGTTGAATATACTTTTGAAAGTGTTTTAATATTGATTGCCATTCGTAGTTTGTTAAGGTAGGCATTTCATTAATATATATGAAAAGATATATTCAAAGTTAATGGTCAGAATTATACCCCCCTATTATATCAATGCATATTTGGTAAAAAGCATATTTGATTTCTATTTGATTTGTGTTTTAGTGCTGGAAAAGATCATATAGATTGCTGTGACAGAGGTAGAAAAAAGAGTCACTCTTTTGTTGTTAGAAAAGAGCTGTCCGGGGTGCTGGGTGGCTCAGTGGGTTAGGCCTCTGCCTTCAGCTCGGGTCGTGATCTCAGCGTCCTGGGATCGAGCCCCGCATCGGGCTCTCTGCTCAGCAGGGAGCCTGCTTTCTCCTCACTCTCTCTCTGCCAGCCTCTCTGCCTGCTTGTGATCTCTCTCTGTCGGATAAATAAATAAAATCTTTGGAAAAATATATTTTAAAAAAGAAAAGAAAAGAGCTGTCCACTGTGAGACTGCATGTCCCAGGTATCTTTGTAGCTAGGGGGAACTGTATCCTCATTCTTTTTTTTTTTTTTTAAGATTTTATTTATTTATTTGACACACACAGAGAGAGAGATCGCAAGTAGGCAGAACAGCAGGCAGAGAGAGGGAAGCAGTCTCCTTGCTGAGCAGAGAGCCTGATGTGGGGCTCCATCCCAGGACCCTGAGATCATGACCTGAGCTAAAGGCAGAGGCTTAACCCACTGAGCCACCCAGGCCCCCCTGTATCCTCGTTCTTGCCACGTTGACAACAGTGCTATGATTAAAGCCACATGTGAAAGATGACAGAGCCTCTGGCATCCTGGGTCCCTGGAGTGCCTGTGTGGACCAGGGGCATTAAGGGAGGAATTTTGCCCAAGAAAATAACTTAACCATATGGTTGGGACATATAAGTATGTTTGGGACAGGTAAGAATGTCTTCTAAAGTCGTATTAGAATATAAATCACTGTTTCTCAATGTGTGGTCTGAAAACCACATAAGAACTATTGCCAGCCACTGAGGGATCAGAAGTTTGCATTAGAGTGTAAATCAACTGCATCACTAAGCACATTGTTCAGTTCAGCTGACATTATTTTATTCTAGGTAGACTGTTTTGCTAAAGAAGCAGTGTGTTGATTTACATTCTCGCGAAAGCACCTGAGCTTGTCATAGACCAGTACTTTGAGTAACCATGGTATAAATGATCCGTATTAGATTTGTTCCTGAAAGCAAGTTTATTTTATTCTTTAAACCAGAGTAACATATGGACATACTGAAAACAAACAGATGAAACAAAACAAATAAACAAAAACTCACAGTGCAGAAAGGAGATATAGAATGAAAAAGAAAAAGGCTTCCTTGCTCTTTGAGCCCACTCAAATCCTTCTCCCCAAATTAATCACTTTCTTGTGTATCCAATCAGAGAACATTATGAGCATATGTGCATATTAAGTAAAGAGCTTAAAAATATACACAAATGGAATTAGAGTGTGCACAGTCTTTGGTACTTTGCCTTTTATTCAGTATTTCTTAGGAATACTTGTACATCAGCCAATATAGATCTATCCTATTCCATCTGAGGGCTGTATAATAAGAATATTACATGGTATAAGTGTATCATAATATAACTAAATTAGTAATTCATTTGTGGACATGTACCACATTTCTAACTTTTGTGTTTTTTCTTAATACAAACAATATCGCAATGGGTAGAATTATCTGTACAGCGGCACTTAGGTGGCTCAGTGGGTTAAAAAGCCTCTGCCTTCAGCTCAGGTCATGATCCCAGGGTACTGGGATTGAGCCCCGAATCAGACTCTCTGCTCAGCAGGGAGCCTGCTTCCCGCCCCTTCTCTCTGCCTGCCTCTCTGCCTACTTGTGATCTCTGTCTGTCAAAGAAATAAAATCTTTTTTTTTTAAGATTTTATTTATTTCTTTGACAGAGACAGAGATCACAAGTAGGCAGAGAGGCAGGCAGAGAGAGAGGGAGAAGCAGGCTCCCTGCTGAGCAGAGATCATGACCTGAGCTGAAGGCAGAGGCTTTAACCCACTGAGCCACTCAGGCGCCCCTAAATAAATAAAATCTTAAAAAAAAAAGAATTATACGTACAGAAAATTTTGTGTACTATTAAAAATATGTAAGAAGGAATCTCTGAGTTGAAAAGAATCACATATGTAATTATAAAAATTATAAATTATAAAATTATTATTATAAATTATAAAAATTATAAAACATTTTTGAAAGAAATTAAAGATGATGCAAACAAATAGAAAAGATAATCCATGCTCATGGATTAGAAGAATTAATATTCTTAAAATGTCCAGACTACCCAAAATAATCTACAGATTTAGTATATTCTCTATGAAAATACCAACAGCATTTTTCACAGGACTAGAGCAAGTGATACTAAAATTTTTATGGAACCACAAAAGATCCTGAATAGCCAAAGCAGTCTTGAGAAAGATGAACAAAGCTGGAGATATTGCAATCTCCAGATTTCAAGATATACTACAAAGCTATAATAAAACAGTATGGTGGTAGCCCAAACATAAACATATAGATCTGTAGGAAAGAATAGTGAACTCAGAAATAAACCCATGCTTATATGGCCAATTAATCTATGACAAAGGAGATAAGAATATACAATGGCAGCAAGAGTCTCTTCAATAAATGGTGCTGGGAAAACCTTACACCTACATGTAAAAGATTGAAACTGGACCACTTTCTTATACCATACATGGAAACAGACTCAAAATGAATTAAAGACCTGAATCTGAGACCTGAAACCATAAAAATCCTAGAAGAAAATATAGGCAGCAATCACTTTGACATCAACCTTAGCAAGATTTTTCTAGATATGTCTCTTCAGGCAAGGGAAACAAGCAAATGCAGATGTAGGGACTACATCAAAATAAAACGTTTCTGCTTAGCAAAGGAAACCATCAACAAAATGAAAAGGCAATCTACAGAATGGGAGATGTTTGCAAATGACATATCTAATAAGGGGTTAATAGCCCCAATATATAAATAACTTATACAACTCAACATCAAGAAATCAAATAATCCGGGGCACCTGGGTGGCTCAGTGGGTTAAGCCTCTGCCTTAGGCTCAGGTCATGATCTCAGGGTCCTGGGATCGAGCTCCACATCGGGCTCTCTGCTCAGTAGGGAGTCTACTTCCTCCTCTCTCTCTCTCTCTCTGCCTGCCTCTCTGCCTACTTGTGATCTCTGTCAAGTAAATAAATACAATCTTTAAAAAAATAATAATAATCTAATTTAAAAAATGGGCAGAGGACTTAAATAGACATTTTTCCAAAGAAGACATACAGGTGGCAGGCTTTAACCCACTAAGCCACACAGGCGCCCCTTCTCTCTCTTTTTTAATTGAAATATTGTTGACACATAACGTTACACATGGTAATTAGTTCAGATACACAACACAGTGATTCCACAAGTCTGCAGTTATGCTGTACTCACCACGAGTGTAGCTACCGTCTGCCACCACACAATTCCATTGACTATATTCCCTGTGTTGTACCTTTCATGCCCGTGACTTATTCCATAAATGGAAGCCTGGACCTCCTGCTTCCCTTCACCCATTTTGCTGATCCTTCCACCCTCTTCCCTCTGGTATCCACATTTGTTCTCTGTACTGATGGGTATGCTTCTGCTTTTTTTGTTTGTTCATTTTGTTTTTCAGATTCTACAAATAAGTGAAATCATATGGTATTTGGGGTGCCTGGGTGGCTCAGTGGGTTAAGCCTCTGCCTTCAGCTTAGGTCATGATCTCAGGGTCCTGGGATCGAGCCCCACATCGGGTTCTCTGCTCAGTGGGGAGCCTGCTTCCTCCTCTCTCTCTCTCTGCCTGCCTCTCTGCTTACTTGTGATCTCTCTCTGCCAAATAAATAAATAAAATCTTAAAAAAGAGAGAGAGAGAGAGAGAAGTGGGTGAGTAGTGGATGAGGAAGATACTGGAAAAGGTATCTATGACACAGATTTCCTACATGCGTCATACACAGTATTGACTCCTCACCTAGAATTGTTCTGTTTCTTAAATGTTGTTCTTCAGTATCCTGCTCTTTATCACAGCCTAGATCCCTATTTTTTTAACTTCTTGATTACCACTACAAACATGCTCCTCAAATTCATTAAGCCTTTGTGTATTTGACCCTCCCCCTTCCTCCCTGTCCATCACCTACCACATCTCCTGTTTAAACTTAAAAATTCTCCCTCCCCAATCTAGAAAAACTGCACATGACAACTGTGAATTAATTCAACCATCGTATTTCTCTGCTATGTAACTGGACTTCTTAGCACTGCCAGAAAAAGTCCCCAAAGCAAATGGATTGTTCAAAGCATTCAAGTTTTTCTAAAACTGCAGCAAGATGCCTGAGTACTGCTTAACAATCCTGTGCCTTCTCCTTGCTTTTGCTCCTACCTCATGACATACTTTGAGCCTCTGCTCAAGTCTCTCACTCTAGAAAACTTCTTTCTTGCTATAGGAAAATCTCTTAGTCATATATCATCTCATGTCATTCTCCTTGCTTTTAAGCATCTGAGAACTCATCTTCACATTGATCTACAGAATCAAAATTCCTCAGATATTTCATGGTGTGGCTCCTGCTTACTTCCCATTACATCCCACATCCCTTATGTACCCCATATTCCAGCCAAACCAGTGACAGAGATCTAAGGATGCTCCAGACTCTCTCATGCCACTCAGTTTCTGTACTTCCTTCCCATTATACTCCTTAGCTCGCCATCCTGTCCTTGCTCAGCTTGGTGAGCTCCTCTTTACCCTCTCTATTCAGTTCAGGTGTGAGTTGCTCTGAGAAGCCTTGCCTGGTGCCCCCTCCCCCCACCCCACATTAGAGTTTGTGTCTCTCTCTTTGAACCCAGAGACCCTTTGCTTGTTTCTTTGCTTCCACCTCAGCCTCAGCCTTAGAATTCTGCACCTTAGACCAGAGATTTTATGTCTCAAAAACTAAAAATTGTGGCTGCCTCATAATAACCAATAACAACCATAATAACCAATAAATGTTTCTAGAATGAATAGACAGATGGGTCTTTAATGTGAAGAACAGACCATCACATTTAGTAATTGGGCGACTGGGCGAAAAGTATGTAAGATTCCACTCTCCTGTTAATAATATCACTAGTATCAATAACCTAAAACCAATACCAAAATGTCTCAATCTGCTTAAAAGAGAGGAATGTCCTTTTCTCCAGTTAATTACCTTTGACAATATTTTATGGAAAACAGTTTTTCATACTTGTAGATGTCATATGGGATTGAAACTGGTATCCCTACTTTCTACTCTCCGTTCCCAATAAAGAAATAAGGGATATAGATATGCTGACACTTTGACTGAATGGAAATCAACACCCATATGTTCAGCATCACCTACAGCGATGATGTTTTCTAGGCTGACAGGCTTTATATCAACTTCTGAAGGTGTTACCGGGCCAAGAGGAAGACCATTAACCAGGGCAGCAAGTGTCAGAACCCTATGGAAGCAGAGGTGAAAAGGCAGATACAAAGGCAACTGCAGTCCATGTTTCATAAGCACTTGGGACACTTACTAAAAATGCTGGTGACCAGGGATGACTGGGTGGCTCAGTTGATTAAGTGTCCAACTCTTGATTTTTCTTCAGGTCATGATTTCAGGGTCTTGAGATCAAGCCTCCTGTCAAACTCTGTTCTGGGTGTGGATCCTGCTTAAGATTCTCTCTCCCTCTCCTTGTGCCACTCCCTTCTCCCTGCCAAACTACCCCTCAACCTCCTCCCCCCTCCCCACCGGCCACTGACATGCACGCATGTGTGTGCTCTCTCTAAACAAAGAAAAGGCTGATGACCAGACACCATCTCAGTACTACTAAATAAGAATCTCTGGGAGAAGAGCCCATGAATCTGAATTTTAAAAAGTTTTTCTGTTGTTTCTTTGGCTCATTAAACTGTGAGAGCACTAATTCTGACATGACTCTTGCCCCAGATCTGCCCCTGGGGCAAAGGGAAGGGTCCCAAGGTGCAGATGGACATTTCAGGCTAAGCAAAATCAGATGATGCCCTTTAAACTCTTAGATCACAAGTATACTTGCCCTGTTTTGATACCACGCTCACTAAGCCCTCTCCCACAGTTCAGTTGCCACATAGTTAACCTACTTGAAGAGACTATGCAGTACAGTGTATATTTCAGTTCTTTTCACAGTGATGCTTCTCACTGCGAATTAACACATAGGTGTGGTTGTTCTATTTAATAATGTCTTGTAAATTCTTTTCCCGTGAATCAATGCCCTGGATCTGATCAATTCTTTAATAATTCTTTTAGGTATAGTGAACATCTGCATATGTAAGGCTGGAGAAAGACCCTAGATTACGTCCTTGTGCAAAGGCTTTCTTTCTTTCTTTTTTTTAAAAAAGATTTTATTTATTTATTTGACAGAGGGAGAGAGAGAGAGCAAAAAGATTTTATTTATTTATTTGACAGAGGGAGAGAGAGAGAGCGCGCGCACAAGTAGGCAGAGAGGCAGGCAAAGAGAGAGGCGGAAGCAGGGTCCCCACTGAGCAGAGAGCCCAGGCTTGATCCCAGAAACCCTGAGATCATGACCGGAGCCGAAGGCAGACACTTAACCAACTGAGCCACCCAGGCACCTTTTGTTCAAAGGCTTTCTTAAGGAATAACTGGCCTCCTCCTCCCAATCCCTTTTCCTTTACCCCGACTGTCTTATTTTTTTAAAATATTTGTCATGAGTTTGCGATGGTTTTGTCTGAAGAGATTAATACTTATAAAATGTCTGCCCAAGTTCTTCTGTTTCAGTCAAACGGGGTTCACAATTGATGCTGCTTAATAAACTTGACAGAGTCTAGTTTCTGTTTTTCCTGTAAGGGTAAGGCCAAACTCTGAAACAGTAGTTTTTGTTTTTGTTGTTTTGTTTTGTTTTAAGAGTTTATTTATTTATTTGATAGAGATTATGAGGAGGCAGCGATGCAGGCAGAGAGTGAGAGGGAAGCAGGCTCCCTGCTGAGGAGAGAGCCTGACTCAGGGCTTGATCCCAGGACCCTGAGATCATGACCTGAGCAGAAGGCAGAGGCTTTAACCCACTGAGATCTAGAGTTTAGAAGTCAGGGATGCTAGCTAAACAATTTACCATGCACACACCAGCTTCCTATAAAAAAGAAAATTACGGCAGGCAAGAAGTGATATGGGAACTGTCTGTACTTTCTGCTCAGTTTTGCTGTGAACCTAAAACTGCTCTAAAAAATAAATTCTATTTTAAGAAAAGAGAATTATCTAGCCTAAAATGCTAATAGTACCAAATTTGAGAAGCTCTGCCCTGAAGGAAGCTAGAAAAGTTCTTTCCTACTTCTGAATCTTCATTCAACTTTTATGACAATGCTAGCTAGCTTTTGTAAAGGATAGTAATTTTGCATATAAATGCTTTCAGAGTGAGTTCAGATGTACATCTCTTTTTTTGTTCAAATCAAAAGATGATGTTATAATTGAGTAGCATATGCTCTACAACATCACCCTTGAGATGAAGCCATTTAGCTATATCATAAATATGAACCATACTGAGATGAGAATTGAATTCACTTTTAAGAGACACACTTCTGTCAACAGAGGTAAACTAAATTAGAAATAAGAGATGTTAATGCAACAGAAATTTGGTCTTGGAATCTGGTTATGAGGGATGACCTACTTTGTGGGGGTTTTTCATTTTTGATTTCCAGAATCTGTGTGTCTCCCTCAGCACATGAGCCTTCCATACCCACACATCTTGTGGGCCATATGGTGCTCTTTTGGAATGACTTTCATTTGATTTTCTTCCTTCTTTAGAAGTATTCCTTTTATTTTCACTTTGTCAGGAAATGCTGAGGTCCTTCAAGAAGGCTCTTTTGTCTTAATGTTCTTCTTACTAGTAATGACCTTCAATTCTAATAGGACTCTTATCAGAACATTATGTATTATGAAAAAAGCGGAAGTGTAACCCTGTTGGTGAAGTTTAGAAAAGCCTTTCTATATAACTTACTTGGAGGTAGAGAAGTGAATGAATCCACTCTTCATTTGGATTCAGTACATCATAATTATATGAAAAATTCACAGATTTCTTTTGCATGTGGTGAGGGAAATGGTCAAGAAGAGGGTAAGTTAAGGGTTAGGGATGTACGAATATAGATGTCACTTCCTGGGGAGTTACTGAACTGCCTACTCAAGGCCATGGGAGAAGGGCATTTAACAGTGTCAACTGTGATTTGTATATTTCAGTAGTAAAGATGAGAGAAAATGGCTAACTGCTTCCTACAAGAACAAAGCCAAATGAATGGTGGAAATTAACTATCTGTTAGTATTAAAAGATGCCAACAGGACAGCAGGGAAAATCAAGATTAATTAAATACAATTAAAAAGTGGAACTTACAAAAAAAAAAAAAAAAAGAAGAAGAAGAAGAAGAAGTGAAACACACTGTACCAAAACAGAACCTGGTTGCTTCCCAGAAAGCCTGCACCTCCCTCTGTTTTCCCTCCATCAGTCTTCTCCTTCACATATTGTTCAGCTTCAGTGTAATGCTCAGTTGCCATTATGCTGGGCAGAAGCACTCTGCTCTCTTTCCTTCTGGCAGGTTGTCTGTGTCATCTGTTTTATTCGCTTAGGACATTTCCACCATCGTATCTGCCTCCAAATTCCACACATGGTAAAACCCCTGGTTGGGAAATTGCTTATCAACAGAAATGTAGACATAGTCATTATCTGTAGGATGACACCTTCTCTAGTGTTTAGTATTTCAGATTACTGGAAAACTTTTTCCAGTTGATGGTTTCATATTACCTGCACAAACTAGGCAGCCTTTTTGAGTAAGTTTAAACATACTGTTTCAGCCAAAGAAACACAAATCTGAAGTCCAGAATAACTGAAAAGCAATTTAAGTCTCTACTGTGGTGGTTCAACCCAGTGTCAAAAAAAGGTTTTATATTCATATCACACAGAAAGTAACTTCAAAGCCTCTTTCCCCCTCTCTTCAGTTATCTCAACAGGAATACAAGCTGTTGGGAAATGTCCCTTCTCTATCTCCCAATCTTGTCTCCAAATTCAGTTTATGTTAAGCTGAGTACCTTCTATCTGCCGTCTTTTGTTCTCTTAAGCTGTCCATTAAGGGTTCTTTAGTTGTAATCTAGATTAATCTAGACTTTAAAAAAAATTTTCATTTATTTTTTTGAGAGAGAGAGAGACATAGTGAGAGAGGGAACACAAGCAGGGGAGTGGGAGAGGGAGAAGCAGGCTTCCTGTTGAGCAGGGAGCCTGATGTGCGGCTAGATCGCAGGACCCTGGGATCATGACCTGAGCCGAAGGCAGATGCTTAACAACTGAGCCACCCAGGCACCCCTAATCTATACTTTCAAAGTGTTTTTCAGTTCTCATTTCTGTGCATTACATGGGGCAGCAAAACCAAATACTGAGCACCTGCCAAGCAATGAGGGCTTGCTACTTTTGAAAGTGATTTTAAAGACAAAAGTTAAACAAATCCAGTTTTCCTTTACAAAATATACACACATGCATACAATAGCAAGGCACTCTTCTTCTTGAAGGAAAAGACTATCAATTCATTCTTATGTCAAATTGTTCAAAGTATGTCTATACAGGATTCCTCTTTTGGTGGTGCAGAGGAGGAAAAAGCATTTCAGCATAACCCCTAGAAAGAATAATTCCATCCCATAGATGAAGCTTAGTTTCATAGTCATTTTAAATGAAATTACTTTTGCCTTTTTAACCAATATTCTTTCTCTGAATTGTTAAGTAAAAAACAATAACTGGTATTCCCCTCCACAACCGTACCTTTCTTTTCTTACACTCTCATTTACTTTCACTAAATCTGCTCTTGAATTAACTGAGGCCAGTAGGTCTTTGTTCTCTTTAATTCTGTTTGATCAGTTCTCTTTTGGCTCTCCTTCCCTTTATGGTTTAAAAACTATGGTCAAATTATTTCAACTAGTCCTTCCTAATGACTCAAAGTCTTACCAATTTGCTTCTGTTCTTCCTGATAGGCTGTGTAGGAAAAACCCACTACTCCCATGTGTCTTCTTTTCTCTCACTGCTACTACACTCACAGCACTTCTGACACTCTATTTGTAAGGGTTTTTCCCACACCAAGAAATTCTGGAATACTAGCTCTGTGCCCTATAATTTAACTCAATCCTGACACTGTCTACCCAGAGATAGCATCACATTCCACAGGTTAAAGGCTCAGCCCCTCAAGACTGCCTTCTACTCAGATGCCAGTCATCAGTAGTAGATCTCCATGTTAGCCACAACTTCAACTTGGCAACAAATTGGAGATTCCCATCATCTCCTCCTCCTCGGACTAGATCATTTGCTAGGAAAGCTCATAGAATGCAGAGAAGCATTTATGTTCATCAGTTTGTTAAAGGATACAGATGAAGAGTCAGACAACGAGATACATAAGGGAGGGTTTTTAGCTCAGGAGCTTCTCTGTCCCTGTAGAATTGGGGTGCACCACTCTCCTGGTACATGGGTGAGTTTACCAACTTAAGAGTTCTCCAAACATCATATTATTAGGATTTTATGGACACCTTCCTTATGTGACCATGATCAGTTATTAACTCAATGTCTAGCTCTTCGTCCTTCTCTGAAGAATTGGAAGTGGGGCTGAAAGTTCCAAGCTTCTAATCATGGCCTGGTCTTTTTGAGGAACAGACCCCATCCAGGAATCACGCTGAGTCACTTTATTAGAACCAAAAGACACTCCCATCACCCAGGAACTTACAAAGGATTTTGAGAACCCTGTCAGGAAACAGGGTCAAAGACCAAATATTAAAACAAAAGGTGCCCCTAATACTCTTATCACTTAGGAATTTATAAGGGTTTCAGGATTCCTGTGTGAGGAACCAGGGGCAGAGACATATATATATATATATATATATATATATATATATATGTTTTCTATTAATCTCACATATGTCAAGCCACATTTCTCCATTATTTATCCATTTACCTTTTCTCCTCCTATCTGAAGACTTTGGAAACCTGCTAAAGAAAAAGAATTTCAAAAATTTTTCAGATTTGAGTTTAAATGTATGATTTCCAACATCAGCTGAGTCTTTTATGCAGCTTTGAATTCCTTGTTCTTGGAAA
Source organism: Enhydra lutris kenyoni (assembly GCF_002288905.1). NCBI lineage: Eukaryota > Metazoa > Chordata > Mammalia > Carnivora > Mustelidae > Enhydra > Enhydra lutris. Next base: position 9,311,219 of record NW_019154112.1, read on the forward strand.
GATCACATTCCCACTTCCCACCACTATCTTAAACTCGGTACCTCACTTAAACTCAGGTCCCCTGCCCCATCTTTCTTGGCAGATGGCCTTATCTTCTACTTCCTAGTGAGAAGAAGCTAACAAGTCTCTTAGCTTCCTTCTTGCTTACTTCCCATTTCACAGAGTGAAGTGTTTTCTTTCTTTCTAAAACAAATCCCTCACAATGACTACTGGTTTTTCCAAGGATTTGTCATCAATTATTTATTTTCTCAGCTTTTTATAAACATCTCTTCCACACTAGTAAAATTCTCATATACACTTCTTCTAAACTGTTACTAAAGTCTCTAATGTATGCTTTTTATGCTTTTCTGTATTTTCCAAACATTTTAATGTGTTATGTCACTAGATACAAAAACAATTCAATGTAATATAATCCATTCTATCTCTTGCCTTGGACAAATTTCTTGAAAGAATACTACTGTCTATCCTCAATATTTTTACTTTCTCACCTCTAATTTGTTATTTGGTCCCATGTCACCATGTCTCCACTATACTGTGTCATCCCTTTGTTCACAAAAGTTACCAATAATTTTCTAAATAAATACAATAATACGTCTTTTTCTTACTTGACTTGTCTATGTTACAAGTTGTTGTTCAACTTCTCTTACTTAACATGGTCTTCCTGGGTGATAGCATCCATATCCATGGCTTTCAGGGATGCAGTCACAATAACATATCCAGGGTTTGTCTTCCTTGAGCTCCCCAATCATATCTCAACTCTCCATTGATTTTCTCTTCGTGGGCATGGCACAGAGGCATCTCAAACTGAAAAGGTCTAAATGGAACCAATCATCTCCCCAATAAAATCTTCTCTTCCTTCTTTGTTTTCTATACTGATGACTAGTAATGCCATTATCCCATCTTCCAAGCCAGAAAAGCCATTCTAGTTTACTTTGTTTCCCATATTCAATTATTTAACAAATTTATGTTGTTTCTGACAGACAAATTTTTGTAGGATATGCTGTGTAATTTTCCTTTTAATCTCAACTGTCCCCATCTTAATGGAACAATTGTTTCTAACTCTCTTTGGTTTGGTAGGTGACTACTCAGTTTATAGTGAGTTACCAGCTTGCGTGGATGGATCTCACAATGGCCAAGCTTCTCTTAGTTAGCCCCATCTCCTGAATGTGAATGATGATCCAATTTGGGCCAATCAGATTCTTTCCTCTAGAAATCTGAAATATGTTCTTCTGAATAGAGGGACAAGGTGATCAAGAGTTGGAGGAACTGACATACTTTAATGGTGCCAGTTTAGGTAGACTGCCCAAAACTCCTATAGCTCCCCTGGTTCTCTGTAGTCTTAGTTGTTAATTTCCTCAAAGAAATGAGATAATGCTTTATAATAAATTTCCTTTTTAAATTAATTTTGGCCCATTTGTTCATGCTTGCTTAAAACCAAAACATCTTCAAAGTATGCCCTGAGGTTTCTATCACTGCTATTGTAGTTCTGTTTCTGAAATGAGAGGTAGGTCTTACTTCCCGCAAATTATTTCAGAGATTTGCCCTGGCCTACTGTGTAAAATGCAAATTCCATAGCTAAGCATAAAAGACCCTTCAAAATCTGGATTCTTCTTCTTTCCTTGTGTTATCACCCACTACTCCCTATGTACAGTAGTAATTCTAGCCCCACCCCCTCGTGATTCTGATATCTTCTTCTTCTTCTTTTTTTTTTTTTTAAGATTTATTTATTTATTTGACAGAGGGAGACACATCCAGAGAGGGAACACAAGCAGGGGGGGTGGGAGAGGGAGAAGTAGGCTTCCCACTGAGCAAGGAGCCCGATGTGGGGCTCAATCCCAGAATCCTGGGATCATGACCTGAACTGAAGGTAGCCACTTAACTACTGAGCCACCCAGGCATGCCATGATTCTGGGATTTTCTATGTTGGACAGGCTGCTGAACCCTGGCCATGTGTAGTAGTATGTGCCTCTCCCTTCTGATGAATCCCTTTATGAACCTCTTTTGACACCCTTGGGTGCAGTCAGCGCCTTCTTCCTCTGCTCTAATAACACATTCTTACTTCTGTAAATGCTTACAGTGTCAAAGGGTAAGTGCTTATTGTCTTATTCGACTCTGGAAACTCCTTGATGGCAGAGACATCTGGCTAAGGAGCCCATGTGCTTCTGGAGGTATCATTATGAGAAGGAGGATGACAGAAGATCAGAGATCCTTAGAAAGGTTGGGGAATTATGGTGGCTTTGTAAGCCTCTCAGGTAGCTTCTAGAGCAAGATACATCCTGACAGAAAAGTGTATCATGATACAAAAAATAAAGTAAAGGGAAGGAATTACTACACTGGTGGTGTTGGCAACCAGGAGTAGTGCTTTTCTAATTTGGAGTTACGGAATTAACAGCACAGTTGGAAAAAAAACCTGTATGTGAGTGTGGTAATAGCAGGAATGGCATGAGCTTGGGGGATATGAAGAGGGTTGGAATGACAGTTAAAGGACATATGTGGGGGCACCTGGGTGGCTCAATGGGTTAAGCCTCTGCCTTCGGCTCAGGTCATGATCTCAGGGTCCTGGGATCGAGCCCCACATCGGGCTCTCTGCTCAGTGGGTAGCCCGCTTACTCCTCTCTCTGCCTGCCTCTCTGCCTATTTGTGATCTCTCTTTCCATCAAATAAATAAATAAAATCTTTAAAAAAAAAAAAAAAAGGACATATATGGAACATTCTAGTGATGGCTGAATAAAAATTTAGTTTCTGGACACCAGGAGATCTTTACCATTACTGGGACCACATCGCTCCTGCCTTTTTTTGTAACCATTGCTGAGGTGACTAAAGAAGAGATCCAGATATCCCACAAATGATTTCTAAAAGCAGTGAGAACAATTTTGTGTACTCGGGACCTCTTTTTAAGAGTTGTGAGAGATTGGTCAAGGATATTGAACAGATGAGTTGAGTGAGTCAGTCTGAACACAAGTGAGTGTGAGTATGTGAATAAGAAGCCAAGGAATACAATATGCTGAACAAAGGTTAATTAAAATATAAATTTGGCAAGCCCTAAAATTTTGGACAGCCTTAAAACTTCTTAAATGTTGCTACTTTAATAGGCCTTTAGGTTTCTACTTCTCTCTTTAATTGCCATCTGTTAAGTGAACAGTGATGATGAAGTAAAATGAAGTTTTCCCAGAGCTTTTGGTATTGAATCTGCTTTAAAAATTCACTCACCTATGAAAGCTTACTATATTTTTATTTTATTTTTAATTTTTCAGCTATTGCCTGTTCTGTCCAGGCCAACTACTCTTAGGGTTTTCACTTAAACCAGTATTCTCAGCTTTATGGTGATCACTGTAATCACCATTTTAATATTCCCTGTGATGTTGTAACTGGATACCCCAAGCCATTCTTATCTTGTGAAAATCATGTGTTAGATTTGATAATGAAAAGGAAAACTGCTTTTAAGAGCCCAGTATGGATGTACTACTACTGTATTTAGCATTTTAATGTCTACCAACTGTGAATTTAGTTTTGGCAGAACACATTGTCACCTTTATAGATATTTCAGTAGTGGCTGTTGATTACATGATTTGACATTATTTATTTATTTAAACTACATTAAAATGAAGCAGTTATAATATTTACCACTGCTCTGTGATATAAAAGGTGAAAGGAGATTTCCGAATTATTTGTTTTTCCACAACCTGGGTAGTAAACGGAGTGATGTGGCTGCATTTTGATATAGCAAATTGGCTAGAACAGATTTCCAGTTTGTCCTTGGTCTACTGAAAACCTGCACCTAGGAGAAATAAAAATTAATTGAATCCAATATAACCAGATTTTAGAAAGTGCATAGAAGTCATAAGAGAAACCAGCTCTCTGGGGTTCCACTGTAAAGTAAGAGAGATAAGCCTGCTACTGTGGAAATAAGATATGAACCCTATGAAGACATAGAGCTATTTTTTAGTCTACGCCTGCCTGAAGGATAGATTTAGATCAAATAGCTTGTTCTTAATGCATTCCTCCAATCTTGCTAGCTTTCTCACTGACAGGTATTTTGTCTACCCCAGTTCCCAAGTCCTCCATTTTCCCTGACCATCCAAATACTACCTATTTCTGATAGTCCCAGCTCAATCCTATATTAGCTGGCTTTGAGTCTCAATGATTTTCCTCCCATCTGAATTATTTCATTAATTGGTGAACTGTGTAAAACTAACATTTAAGTATACACAGCACAATATTGTTCAGTATTGTGGCAAGTGCCCATATCTTTATTTATTTATGTAGATCATAAACTTTAGAGGGTGGGTACCATGTTTCATACTATTGCAGTGTCCACCCCAGGAAAACCCTGAGCATATGTCCAGCATATACTTATTACCTGAGGTATATAGTTCCCCACAGGCCTGCCAAAAAGGAGGGAAGAATAGTCTAAGAAAATGGTCTGGACTAACTAAATGAAATCTCTTTGCAGGATGGGTTATTAACTACTCCTGAAATTCATTTGCTGATACTTGAATTTGTACGAATTTTTAGGGAATGGAGAGGAAACAGAAAGTAGAGGTGGTGGGGAACCAACAGGGAAGAATTCTAAATAGACTTGCCCTTAATTCTATGCTTCCTTATGAAAGTTCTTTCTGTCCTAAATATGATTTATAAGCTGCTGTATACTCACTGCTGTATGAAAGCACAGCTTCTTCTGACAGCTGACTACCAGTTCATTAAATTTGCAATTTATTTCTATTTTCCCTTCTTTTTAGCCAAAAGAAAATAGTAGTTATTGTCTTATTTCCTATAACAGTTATTGCTACCATAAATCTCTTCAGTAAGTTTTACAGAGAGACATAAATCTACCCCCAATACCAGATAAGACAGATGCTCAAAGAAATATATAAATACTTAAGTTAAAAGTGACACAATTATAAGCTGGACTGTACTCTTTTAAAAAAGTTGTATTTCAACTTACTTGACCATCCATGACTCCATTCACACACCCCTGTATATTCATTTAAGAAATAACAAATAATATACTCTATAAGGTAAGTGAATGAAGTTTAGGACATTCCATTTAATCTAGCATTTCAGTTTTTTTTTTTTTAAGATTTTATTTATTTGACAGAGAGAGAGAAATCACAAGTAGGCAGAGAGGCAGGCAGAGAGAGAGGGGGAGGAAGCAGGCTCCCTGCAGGGCAGAGAGCCCGACTCAGGGCTCGATCCCAGGACCCTGCTGGGATCATGACCTGAGCCGAAAACAGAGGCTTTAACCCACTGAGCCACCCAGGCGCCCCTAGCATTTCAGTTTTAAAGATGGTGGCTACCAAAATTTGAGAGCAGCCACAATGCCCTTCAGTAGGTAAATGGATGAATGAACTGGTATATACAATGGAATATCATTCCACTTGTTTTTTTTTTAAATGGGCCATTGAGCCACAAGAAAACATAGAGGAACCTTAAATGCATATTGTTAAGTGAAAGAAGCCTGTCTGAAAAGCTACATACCGTATGATCCCAGCTATATGATGTATTTGAAAAGGCAAAACTAGGAGAGGGTAAAATAAAAAGATCAGTGATTGCCAGGAGTTCACAGGGAAGGAGGACAGGAGGGATGAACAGGTAGAGCACAAGACATTTTTAGGGCAGTGAAGCAATTACTTACGATACTCTAATGGTAGATGCATGGCATTATATATTTGACAAAACCCATAGAATGTATAACACAAAAAGTGAACCCTGATACAGACTTTACTTAATAATAATATATCAGTTTTGGCTCATCAGTTGTAACAAACATACCACAGTAATGCAAGTTGTTGTTAAATAGATGAGAGTGGGAGAAGGAGGAGGGGTAAGGAGACATGAGAACTCTTTATACTTCCTGCCCAATTTTTCTATAAACCTAAAACTGCTCAAAAAATAAAGTCTATTTAAAAAAAGATGGAACTTTTTCTCATGTTACATGCAATGAGTTGTATTCTTTAGTTAAATCTTTTTTTAACCTCTAAGATAACTGAAAATCATAAGGGCTGAAGTTGTTAATGACTTGTTCAGCTAAATTTTAAAATCTGAATATAAAAATTAATGTTATAGTGAGTATGTTCAAAGGTTATGTTGTCAAAATATATAAAGCAGTAGGCACAGAAGGACGGTTGATAAATATTATAGGAGAATATGCTGCAGCACACCCAGAATATGCAAGCTGTCATGCGTGTGTGGGCGCATCAGCTCTTGTCTGCCATCCTTAATCTAGCTTCCCCTTCTCCTGTAGCTCATCAGAGCAGTGAATGGATTTTTGTTTGAGGGGAAATAAATGTCTCTGGTTTCATCTGAGAGGAACCACTCAAATTTTCCAAAAATGGATCCCGACCTATAACGTTTTGAGAGACTGGTGTATATGTGGAAGGGATTAAGAAAATGAATGCATTAATTATGATGGTAATTTTGGGCTATTAAAATTAATTTCATATTACTTAACATTTATTAAGTGCTTGGTTAATGACAGGCATTGACAAAATGCTTTTATAAGCATTCATACGTTTACTTAACAAATCTAATAGGTGGCCACTCTATGCCACACATGATCTTATTTATTTCTCATTATATCTCCATAAAATGAGTGCTTTTTATTTATATTTCCTGATGAGGTAACTGATACTGTCAAGCTTAATGAAAATTTCCCATGATCTGAGAGGTAGAAAGTTGGAAGAGCCAGAATTCTGACTTCAGGAGCCCAAGCTCTTATAATCAGATGCCATACTGCCTTGTATAATACATCAGACCTGGAATTATGAAGCTATATTGCACCTCATGGCTTTGTTCTCATATATGGAACAAGCCAGGAGATAAGTCGAGTGAGAGAAAAGGAAAGAGAGATGAGAATCAAGTCATTTCATTTTAAAAGTTACATATTTTTGCTACATTTTGGTAAAATTTTTGAAGTTTCATTAATTTCCCCTTCTCCCAGTTCTATCTTAACTGGCAGTCTGCTGGTAAATGTTTAGCAACTGGATTTCTGACATGAAAAGCCCAGATTTATAGCATTTACCGACTTCTGTGATAGAAATCCTCCCACCATGGCTGATACCGGTGTGACCTAACTGAACACAGAGTTCGGGAGAGACATGCACCATTGGCTCGTGTAACCTGGCGTCAATATACCACTGTCAGACTGGGCACTTAGTGGTTGGGAAGTGATACATTCCAAAAGGAAACTCTTTGGGGGATTGAAGATTGAGGTTCTGTGATATTTTGGCATCTTCTACTTTGTTCCTAAAAAACAATCTAGAGAGAGGAAAACAGTTTTCCACAGGAGATTTTATGGTATTCCGTTTAAAACTTAGGAGGACCTTGAGTAGTTTTTCGGGTGATGCGCTGAACTCAGAGTTCTGGAATTACAAACAGTCAGTGTGTCCAGCTGCATAAGCCAGAGGTAGAGTTTTGACATTGTTGCCAGATGATTGGCTGAATTAATTCTGTGGGTTATTCATGGCCTCTAGCATCAATTGGTAGGGACAAACAAGTGATGGAAATAGGAAATAAAAATATTCCTAGAAACTCACCTATAAAGAGCTATAATTTATAATGTCCGTTCAGCATTCCCAGTGAGAGCTGGTCCTGGGGAAAGTGCCACAGCGCGCTGGCCTCTGCATTCTGGCCCGCGGTGCTCTGCTGGAAGGCGCTGCTCTCTGCAGCAGCGTCCACCTTTGTTCATATCCTGCCTCAGGACTCACAGCCGGGAGGGGCGGGAGCACAGGAAGCCTGGACATCCTGACGCAATGCCTTGGGGGTGTATATGGAGGGGGGTGTTAGGCAAGTTCTGGAAACTTACTCAGGCCCCACCTCCTAACTGCAATAAATGCCAAAACCACTTGTTCCTCACTTGGCTCAACCATTCCAGAACAGATTGGGTGCTTGCCATGCTGTCCCCAGTCTCATTATATGAATAATAAACCTTTTCATATCCTCTGGGTTCATATGTGTCTCCATCAGTTTTGATACCCAAACCATTATCTAGTGTGGGATTGATTTCTCCCTTCCCAGGACAACCACAAAACACTAAAACGGAGTCTATTTATTAATACCTAAAAGACCAGAAGATCTATGCAATTTGTGTAGTCACACATTTATATAGTTTGCGCCAAGGGTGGGAACACACCAGGCTTTCTTACTGGCATCTGAATGGGGCAAAATAAGGGGAAGGGAGGTATGGGGCCTGAAAGCTGCCAATGGCCAAACACCAAAGTGGAGTCTTTACATTTCGATATTAAAATAGTCAAATATAGTGTTGCTTGAACTTCACGAGCAGAAGACTCTATCTAGATAATAGCCATTTGCCCTGGGTGATAAGTATGCAGAAGTTTACCATACTGTTCTATTTTGGTATGATTGAGATTTTCCATAAGTTTTTAAGAAGTGTAGCCCAGTTTAATATCAAAACTTCAACCTGTCATCCAATTTAAGCTTCTCACTTTCTGCCAACGTGGGCCTGATTCAGGCTTAGAAATCTAGAGAACAGGGTAGTGCATAATCCGTTTCTTTCCCATTTCCACACATTTCTCAGCTTCCCTCTGTGGTCCTGCTGGCTGCTGTGTTTAGAACTGGGAAGACAAAGAGGGACTGACAAGGTTGTGATCTAGCACTGGCACTCTGCAGAGGGTGGGAGGTGCCCAAATGCTGAGTCCCGGGTCATTCATGGTTATGGATTCACACAGACTTTGTTAATCTCTTCACTTGGGCCCTCTTGTAGCTCTAATTCTGGGGTGAGAATACAAGCTCTGCTTGGCCATTTACAATACCCATACCCACCTCCATCCCCTCCAGCTGTATGTCTTTGGTCTTTTTCTGCCAGGGCTCCCTACACTGGAAGGAAGCCCTTCAAAGCAGGGTCTCTACCAGCGTGATTCAAGACCAGTTACTTTTGATGTGCCCACCTGACTCCAGAGAGACTCATGATAGGAGCACTGTCATGATAGGAGCACTGTTTACCTTGTAAGCGCTCTCTGTCTTGCTTTGAGGGAATCTACAGCTGCTTTCATCCCTCAGGCTTTCCCAGGTAGGAGTCATGTGCAAGTCCTTAAGGCCCTACACTCCAGCTAGCCAAGAGAGTATCTTTAAGACCTGGGAGACTTTGGGACAGCAGATTTCTGCCACTGAACAAACATCCCCCAGGAGTGGGTGGTCAGCCTCCCCTGCCTTGGCAAGTGCTGTCGTCGCCCATGAGTGGCTCCCTGGAAGCTCTCCTCACACAGCTTGCTGGAGAGCAGAGCCAGCCCTCCTTCCTTACCCCCAGAGGGTGATACACCGCATTCTGGCAACTGTCCCCAGAGAAACTCTTCACTCCTAACCTTACCCCTCCCCCCCCTTTTTTTTTTTCAAATAAATACCCTAGTAGTGGAGTGTGGAGTTAAAGGTGGCCAAACTGTGTTTTGGATTACCACTTAGCAAATTTTGCCTAAATGCTTTGGCATCTCCTTTTAGAATGTGCAGACAATTAACACTCTTCCTTATCAGCTTTGGAGCCTCAGCCAAAATTCTAAAACAACAGGGAATTCACACTTAGCATCCTCCCTCTTGCATTTGTGATCATTTTAAGGCTATGGTGCTCATGACATTTCAGGGGGAAAAATGTATTATAAAGAATGGTTGATGGTGATTTTGTATAACCTCTTAGGAATTTGTAAGAATCATATTTGGGGTGATAAACACTTACAGTATAGGACACTGACAGAGAGACATGGGCATTCAGAAAAAGGCTCACAGTTTGCATCTACAAATTACTGGACTCAAGTGATTTTGAAGACTGGGAGCTGAAGAAATCAATGGGAGTTAGGAAAAGTCTACCTATTACTAGTCCACTGAATACTACTTAGAAAAATCTTTGTTGCATTAAATCCTGATCTAGAACCTCATTCTTTTCAGATGGGATACAGAAAAAGAAGCAAATACAGAAGGACTGGAGGGGAAGATGTCACTGCCTGGTGCCTACCGATATTCTCCTCCAGACAAAATAAATACAAGACTGAGTAACAGCCCAGATACTCCTAACTGGCAAGAGGTGAAACTGAGAAATGTACTTATTTGCTATCGCTCTTATTAAAAAAGTGACTTTCATGCCAATTTACATATAGCTCTCCCTTATATTCACTAAGAGAAATGGCTTCAATCAAATAGTGTTTAGCAACGAGACTCTTCTTAAGTTCTACCTTTCAACCATGAGTCTTAAACCATTCAGTGTGTGTGTGTGTGTGTGTGTGTGTGTGTGGAGGGGGGCAGCAGTTCTCTTCAGTGCCGTCTGGCTAGCACTGTTCACTTTGATTCTGGGGATCAGAGTATGAGATGAACCATCTGGATTCTCCCCCACCTCCTGGTGATGTGTTAGGAGGTACCTGGCACAGAGGACAGATTTATATGGAAGCAATAGTATTAAGGTAAGAAGTGAGAGAGCCTGAGAGACCAGCCCTTTGCTTTCAGGCTTTGCTGGCCAGGGAGGGCCGGCATACAAGTGTCGTCATTCCCCCAACCACCAAAGCCAGTCCAGTAAAAAGAGCTCCTTTATGGATTAGGCTTTTGCTTTCCTCTGAAGAAAACCTGCTACTGCTGCAAATGGTAATAATAATAATAATAATAATAGCAGTAATAATAACAACAACAGTAATAGGTTTAAGAACCACCAATATGGCTCAGTTCTTCTGTGTCCTAGAAGAGGGGTTCAGAAGGAATCAGGGATTTGCCCACGCCCGTGGCACGGTGGGGCAGGACTCCAAACCTCCTGACAGCCCTCAGTGCACGCCTGTGCAGTTGTGCTGGCGGGGCTGCCTCCGCGGGGACTCCCCCACAGCCCTCCTCTCCCGACCTCTCTACTCTGCAGGGACCCACAGGAACAGCACCTTCCGAGGTGGGAAGGCTCCTGGGTTTGTCATTTTTCCTTCATTCCGTCTTAATCCCTCTGAATGTCAGCAACAGCCAGAAGAGCAACAGACTCTTCCAAAACGAATCTTTCTCGTGTCTTCTTTGTCTTGTGTGTCTTTTCCTTTGTGTGTCTGTCACTGAGTAATACTTCCTGAGCCTGCTCAGAGCGCTCAAGTCCCTGAGCCTGTGTTGAGGACAAACAAGAGAGCAAACCTGCCTCTGTGCCCACGGGTACGTGACTTCTGGCATTTTGATATTACCGGAATGAATCCAAATTGAGATCTTTCCAGCTGAGGAGTAAACTCCAGAGGCAGAGGAGGGGGAATTAAAAACCAGTCCAGGAAGCCTCTGTCTTCACCTAATAGATTGTTATCTAGAAATCAATACAACATGTGTGCCAATCAAATGTGATAAGGTCTGTGAACAGTTGGGATCGTTTATTAATTCAGATGCGCAAACAAAAACAAGAGACCCGGAGACATCAGTGGGGGTGGTCCTGGGCTTCATGATATCTGGTTCTAGTCCTGGCTCTGCCACCACCAAGAGTGTGAGTAGGTCACTTCACCTTTCCAGGCCTAGTTACTTCCTCTATCAAATGGGTGGTTCCTGCCAGCTTTAGCAATTTAGGATTCAATCACATTTAGGGAGCGAAACCAGATTTCTGGCACTGCTGTTTTGTGAAGCTGATTTTGACCTAAGCATATGCAATGCTAAATATAATGTTTTAACTGCATTTCTGTCTCTGTTTATGGCTTCTTTTACTAAGCCAAGATGAGCCTGTTTGGTTTAAGACTGGATAGCCTGGGTGTGTTCAGCACGTTCAGACTGTACTGCCTGTAACCACAGCCTTTCTGGAATTGTCTGTGGAAAAGCAGCAGGAATCTAAAGCAAGGCTATGCTCAACTAGATATACTGCATACTTCCCATGCCTGGAAAGCTATTTAGGGACTGAAGAGCCCTCTTTAGTGTCCTCTGTACGTTCAGAAGGGTTTACCACAGGCAGATGCGGGGGGTCGGGGGGCCTACAAGCATACTCTCTTCAATAAGCTCTGGTTTCCTTCTAGCCCTCTGACTGTGCAGATGCTCAGTAGTATGTCACCAACAAGGACTGCATGTGGCCTTTTCCACGAACCAAGCAGCTCCCCACCAATAGCAAAATCTGGGGGCCAGAGCCTGCCCGCTGCTCTCCACGCAGTCGGAGATGCTGGCAGGTAGTGTCCAATGACTGAATCGCACAGGGAAGGGATCTTGGCAGTGCCAGGGTATGAGGAGAGATCTCTCGGTCTTGGTGGTTCTATTTTTCATTGCAATTTAAAAACCTGTCTTCTGTGACTTGTGCCCAGAGACTTTTCAGGAGTGCCTGAACCGGAGATAATGAAGAAATGATAGAAATTTCTTTGGAAAGTCATATAGTATGATATAGTATAGTATGGATGATAGTACTAGTAGAGGGTTGAAATACAGTTTCTAAAAAGTGGCTAATTTCTGTTCCTACATTTGTTTGTAAAGAAACCCGTAATGTCTTTAAATCACTCTTCCATAAATAGATTACCTTTTTGCAGTGTCAGCAAAGCAAAGCAGAACAAAACACTTGGGAGCAGAGCAAAGCCAGTTGCACAGACACTGGGATACAAGTCAGCAAGCTCTGCAACTTGGCTGTCAGGGAGCTCTCAGGAGGCTGCCGCTGGTCAGTGAACATCGATGGTGGCAGCCACAGAACCCAGGTCTTAACGACAGCTGGAAGAACACTGGAAATGGAAAGCTGCCTGTCAATCATGTACTCTTGATAAGCACTAAGGACCAGCACAGCTCTTCTGAAGAGGAAGTGGAGCTTTGGCAGCAAATACGAGAAGAGCACAGCCGGGTGGTGTGGGCTCCTCTGCGCGGCTGCTGATGGGCAGCTCGTGGTTGCAGAGTCGCTAGAGAAGTGTGCATCTGGGCTATCAAATTTCTTGTAGATGGTTTCTACAGGGCAAAGTCTTCTAAGTATGGATTGGGGGTGTGGGGTGGGGGAAACATGACAATGAATTTACAGAAATAGAACAGCCGCCAAAAAATATAAAGAGAAGACCGTGTCCTTTAAAAGAGCTGTTATTAAGTTTTTTGGAAAGAAAACCTGTTTTTCTCCTCTCCTGGCCCCGAATAAGCTAGTGAGGGCAGTGAAAAGGTGAGGAGACCCAAAGGTTTTCCAACCTGTTCTCATTAAATAGGGAAGAAAAATGAAAATGTTTTTATGAATTTTAGTTGGTAAATAGGGAATAAGATACAAGGCTCTGCGTGCTACTTTGTAGTTTTCAGAGCACTTCCACAAAGTAGTGCTTGCTCTTACTACCTCCTTTCTCAGGATGGAAAGATATCAAATGACTTAGGCAGCTCCCACAATGATTTGTTGAAGGTTGTGATGAGAAAGCCAACTGACCAGACAGAATCCTTCCCCTTCCCTTGGGTGGCACCTTTTCGGCTTCTCTAAGCTTTTGAAGGATGGGTGATTTTGAAGCGATATTCAAATGATACTCAGCTTAAAAAAAAAAAAAAAAGCCCTTTTTATAATAAAAACCATATCAGTAATTAGTATGACATACTGATAATATAGGTGATAATTATAATTTGTTGAGTACTTACTGTGTGTTGGGGCTTGTAGTAAGCACTTTGCATACATGGTCAATGTAATTCTCACAGTCACCCTTTTAGGAAAGTAATATTGTTTGCCCCAGTTTGAAGATGACTGATGTGAAGCACAGTGTTGAAGTTACTTGCAAAAGGCTGTGGAGCCAGTGATGATTACAGGGCGGATTTGACCCCTGATGTGCCCGCTCTGTACTTGTGCTGGCGTGAATCATGCATCACTTGCTCCCAGGGAATGCCACCCAGCCTGATGCCCTGTCACCAAGGGTGATTTCACCACCACAAGAGGTGTGTATTCTTTACTCCAGACCCCTAGAATATTCTGGCGCAAGAGCTAAGAATATCACTTTGCATCAGAAAGACCTGGATACAAACATTGTCTCAGCAATTGACGAGTTGGGACACACGTCTAAGTTACTTAGTCTTTCTGAGGACCAGTTTCCTTTTCTATAAGTTTGGGCAACCCTCCCTACTTTATAGGGTTGGTGGGAACATGAAAACTAAGGATGGTGAGACTTCTGTGTCAGGCTAAGACAGTGATTCCCTATGAAGCACACAAGTCCAGGTGTAAGGTCTGTACATCCTGGTTTTTTTGCTCCAAAGAAGACTATTTCCCTCATTGTTAAGAGTTTCCATTCAGATGAGCTCAACGGGAGAAGATGGGCATGATCCTTTTCTTTGGTCATCATTGGCTTTTGTCCTGGTCACTCAAAATACACGTTTTTCATGTGAAATCTGCTCTTGGCTCCACCAATCAACCAAGAACTTAGGCTACCCCAGCCTCTCCTGCAGTTGTTTCCTTGGCAACCAGAGCCCAGCCAGAGGGCTCACCAAACCACAGTGGGACCAAGTGAACCCCTGCAGGAATGTCCGCACCTTCCTTTTAAAAAGCAAGAGACCACACTAGAGCCTCTTTCTCTTGCACTAACGCCAACCCAGCTGCCATCACTTCGTGTTTGTAGAACCCTGTCATCTGGGCACCTCAAAGCAGATACACGTTTGTGTCATGGGTCTTTCCCTGTTGAGATGATCATCATTATTCACGTTATTCCTGTAAGGAATCACCTGTGAGAAAAATCAAAGGATTCTCCAATGGGCTCTTTTGTTCTCCTTATCTTTTTTTTTTTTTTAAACTCCGTGCTTGGCACTCCCTCGCAGTTACTATTGCAAATGCTTTAGGAAAATGCCACACTACAGTGCTAAAATGTTGGGGTGAAAATCACACGGTATTGTACGGTTCCCCAGTTAGTATAGCCCCAACGATCTTCCACGGTAATCAAAACTGAGCTCACCTGATGTCCAAGCCGGGCATTGTGATTGTGGTTTATTTTCTGGCTGGCTGGGACTGTCCGTGAAGAGGGTTCACAGAGCCTGTAAGAGTGTCTTTTCTCTGTCAACCACCCCTCAAACCAGAGGTGTTCCTTAGGAGCTCCTCCTAGTAATGGAGAGACTGTGGAGGATTGCCATTTGAGTATATGAACCTTTCCAAATAGGGATCATTTAGGGCAGGGCTTCCCAAGCCCTGGTGACTATGTGAATCACCTGGGGAGTTTATTAAACACCTGGTTCTGATTCAGTCTGAGGTCGGCACTGAGCATCTGCATTTCGGACAAGTTGCCAGGTGGTGATTCTACTGCAGGTCAGAGGACTGGCTTTTCAGTAACCAGAGCTCAGGCTCTATGTCCATATTCCTGTGATGACATGTGTATACCTGTGCTTGCTCCCAAAGTGGGAGAGAAAGAATATACCTCACATTCTTATAGGGATTTCAGTATTTTAAAACACTTTAATATTCCTCTTAGGCAAGCAGGATAGGTAATATTGTCCCCCCACCCCCCATAACGCATAGTTAATGAGATTCCGGATCCAATTTTTCATACCTGTTCATCACAAAAGACTAATCAAAGTAGAATGTTTTTGTCATTATTATAGTATGTATATGAATTAGAAAAGCATTATTATGATTATTAAACACACTCACAGACAATATTGAAATGCTCTAAACCAAAGTGGGCTTAGGTTATAAGGAAATTATGTCCTAGATCGCAGAAATGTTCTTCGAGACATCTCTGCGGAAGGGGGTTTCTTTAGCAATAGTGCTTCTTCAGAAACTCCCATATCATAGTCAAGTGAACTTTGGTCTGGCTCAATATTTACTGGCTGCTGTTCAGATTGATTGAGATTACATAATTCTGGCAAGACTAACTAGATGTCAGGGAATAACCTACCTCCAAGCTTCAGGGGGTTGAAATGGTGTGCTCCCTTCCCAAGATAAAAGTCCCCCTGGAGCCTTAACGTGACCCGGTTTGGAAGAAGAGAGTAGATGTAATTAAGGTAAGGATCTCCAGATGAGATCAGTCCTGATTTAGGGTGGACCCTAAATCCCATGATGACTGTACTTATAAGAGAGAAGACGACACAGGGGACTCCGGGAAGGCATGTGAAAATGGAGGCAGAGAACGGAGTAATTAATGCTGTCACAATCCAGGAAACACTGGGAGGCATCAGAGCTGGGAGAAGCAAGTAAAGATTTTTCACTGGAGACTTTGGAGGGAGCTTGGCCCTGCTGACACTAACTTCAGATTTCTGGCCTCCAGAACTGTAAAACAATACATTTTTTAAAGCCTTCAAGTCGATGGTCATTTGTCGTGGCCACCCTAGGAAACAAACAACCCCTTCCAAATCTTCCAAGGATTAAAAATGGTCCTGCCTTAGAAAGCTGCTCTCAGTGCTGTCGAGATCTGTTCTCGTGTCACAGGCACTTGGCCTCAGCGTGGCAGTTCTATGTGGCACCTCCAGGGGAGTGTGGTGGCCTGAGCCCAGGAGACAGGGCAGTTTACCCTTAGATAAACGGAAATGTTATTTACTGAGCAGACATATTTGTGGACTGAAATGAACTCACTGTACCTTAAGGAAGGTGAGTCACAATTCTGAATTCATTCAACAAAGTGAGACCCCTTTACTTTTTGATGGAAATAAATAAGGAGAACTTTGGGTATGTTTACAGTCATGAAATATTTACACTCTTAGGTTTTCTTTCTTTCTTTTTTTTTAATGCCTTGAAAAAGGCTCTTTCCCCGTAAGTTTTGTCCTTTACCTGAAGCTTTAGTCAGTCAGAGTCTAAGTGTTCCCCACTGAAGACCTTCGCGGCCCCCTCAGCAGGTACTTCTACATTCGGTGGCTTCCTCGACCCGCATGAAGCACTACTGCCATCTTGTGGTTGAAATATGCCACTACATCCATTTATTAAGGTTTCTGTTCTCACCAACAGAGGGCAGGTGCAGAAGCCCAGGACTGGAGACTGAAACTCTTTTTTATAATTTTGAGCTTTTGGCATTTAGCTGTTATGGCAGGGTGAGATTTGAAACTGCACGTTAAGAAGAACCATATAATACAACTTGTGTTTTCCTATTACTAAAGCAGTGAAAAATCGCAAATATTGTACAACCTCCCTGGAGCAGGGTGGGGGAGGGTAGGGGTGGTGAAAACATACCACATGGATATACCATTTTGAAT
Source organism: Enhydra lutris kenyoni (assembly GCF_002288905.1). Classification (NCBI taxonomy): domain Eukaryota; kingdom Metazoa; phylum Chordata; class Mammalia; order Carnivora; family Mustelidae; genus Enhydra; species Enhydra lutris. The sequence goes on from NW_019154112.1 coordinate 9,328,244, forward strand.
TTCCAGTTCTTTTCTTAATCCCCACCCACCCTGTGCTGTGGTGGTAGCTAAAGCTAACAGGCAGGCCTCTGGGGTAGGAGGATGATAAGAGTCAAGTTTTCAGGAGGCTGGCTAACACCCCGTCTAATACTGGGCTTCCTGTTACTTTGAAACGGAGAGGCCACCTAACCCTACACTGTTGGAACATTTGTTAGATTGCTTGTTTATTTAACTCTCTAAACAGCTGGGGTTTGGATGGCCTGATTTCCCAGGAAATAGGATTACCCAGATCAGAGTCATATTTGGTGTGTGGTTTCTTTTTCTTTTTTTTTTTTTTTTTAAAGATTTTATTCATTTATTTGACGGAGAGAAATCACAAGTAGGCAGAGAGGCAGGCAGAGAGAGAGGAGGAAGCAGGCTCCCTGCTGAGCAGAAAGCCCGATATGGGGCTTGAACCCAGGACCTGGGATCATGACCTGAGCCGAAGGCAGCGGCTTAACCCACTGAGCCACCCAGGCGCCCCTGGTGTGTGGTTTCTATTAGATTAGAAGGATCATTGTCTCCACCTAACTTTTCACAACAGTGGAACTTCCCTGGCTAACCTACACCAACATCCCCCTTCCCCAGCCTTTAGTGAAATTGGCAAACAGGTTCAAGCTCAGAGCTCTGGTTAGAGCAAGAGTGAAGGTTCTGGTATCTTCTGTCTTTTTCTACGAGAATATCTAGAGACAAGATCAAAAAACTGTCCCTCGGTTCTCTAGAATATCATTTGGAGAGCCTTCATTAGGAGAAACAGTGTTCCAAAAGAGGGAGAGGAGAATTCCCAGAACATTGCTTCAAAAATATAAACTTACCAATTTTAATCAAATGGATCTGAGATCTAAATGGGTGAAAAATCATTACCAGTTTTATCAAGGCACTATTCTTAGTAGAGGAAAAGCTGCTGAACAGAATGGCTAACCACAAGGTTTTGCTTTCTAGTTCTGGGCCCTCACACTTTTCTACTCAATGTAAGATCCACCAACTCCTGCATCACCTGAGAACAGGGGCTGTCTTCACAGGTGTGCATGAACTTGGGCAGTCACGTGGGGCCTTGCACTTGAAAGGGCCCAGCACTTGGCTTAATGCTGTGTTGCCACCATCTTGAAATTCTTAATAATTTTTAACAAGGGACCCCTGCATTTTTATTTTGCACAGAGCCTTTCAAATTAGTACGTCCTGCCTGTAAGTTTTTTTAGAAACATTTAATCTGAGGCCCCACCTCAAGCTTCCAAAATTGAATCTGAATTATAACAAGATCTTGAGTGAATTATTGCAACATTGAAGTTTAAGAAGCACTGATCTCCACTACCTCTGAGATAGGTAGGGCCCAGATAGGATAGGAAGGCTCAGATGAGTGAGTAGCAAGTAGGTCCTTGGTGGAGAACACAGGGGAAGATCTGCATTCTTGTCGCGAAGGAGGAAGAATCAAAAGACATTTAGACTGCAGGAGCTGTGGGTGTGGCACATTTGGGAGATAATTGGAGGATAGAGAAGGAGGATATGGGAGATTATTTTATTATAAAGGGAATAGCATCTTCAAAACCAGTTCTTTTAAACCATAGTGTCCTGTTAAAAATTTTTGAAAAATTCAATTCTAACATGACAGTACAAAAGGGAAGTTGAATAATAAATGGCCACTGGTTTTTGACTTTGGGGTATAGTTGGATCAGCGATTGCTGATTGAGCTATGCTGTGTCATGAAATGGGGCAGGAATACACATCTATTATTAGAGTCAAGTTGCTCTTCCTGTCCTCACTGTTTCTAGAGGAATAGAAAATTTTCCCATCTATTTCTCTTTTAGCTGTCAAAGTTCCTCTTCCTCCACCCCCTTTCTCTGGTTATGTGCACTTGCTTTATATCATCAGAAAATTTGCATATTTTACAAAAGAACAGACTGGAAGAGATTTTGACCTTGGGCTTTAGTTGCTTTCAGGAAAACAAGAAATCCTTGAGGAAAAGGCTTCAGTAGGCCAACTGCTATTAAGAATAGTGGTGGATTTATAGAGTATAATTTTAAATTACACTTGTGCAGCACCTGGGTGGTTCAGTAGGTTTAAGCATCCAACTCTTGGTTTCAACTCAGGTCATGATCTTGCTGATCCTGGGACAGAGCCCCACGTGGGGCTCTGTGCTCATCATGGACTCTGCTTCAGATTCTTTCTCCCTCTTCCTTCCCCTCTGCCCCCACCAGCTCCTGTGTTTGCATGCGTGCGTGTGCTCTCTCACTCTCCCCCCCTTAAATAAATAAATATCATTAAAAAAATAGATTGTTTTAAAAAATAAAATTACACTGTTGAGATAATTAAGGAAAAAATTAAATAGGAGTATTTTGAGTCTTGTTATCCTAGAACACTTTATATTGGTTATACATGCAATTTTAACAAGCTAAATTACTATCTCTCCAGTGTAGAGATTTCTCTACATATTGGTAGAGAAATTTCTCCATATTGGTATGAATAAGTTGAGAAATCAAAACAACATCTTTGATATGATGATACAGTTAGATAAAGCAAAAGCAAACCAAATCAAACCAAAATTATTGTTTTTGAAATACAAGCTGGAGACAAGCACACAAGAAAAATCTTGGCCAGAGGCAACAAAAAAGTATGGAATTTACTTTGTTTCTCGACTCTAGGAAGTTCATAGGCCCCTTGAACATTATAACTGTAGCCATATTGGATGTAAGAAGTGAAATTTTTATGTTTACCCAAAGGAGATTGAGTTTTAATAGACTGAAAACAGTGATCTGGGAGAAAATCGAGTATTGCTTCTAATTGTTAGTGTAGCAACAAGCCAGAGCCATAGCAAGCAGTACTTATGCCCTTGTTAATAAAATCACATTACAGTTGTTGCAGATATTTTGAACTATCATTTATGCTCATCACTTCAAAAATAGTTATTAGATAGAAGTCACATGTATTACTACATCACAAATTGTTTTTAAAAGCATTTTTAATTTTTCCAATATAGTTGCCTTTGAATTCTGTGTACTTTTTAAATGAGTTTAGTATTATTCTAAGAGGAGCTCATAGGCCTCACCAGGTCTGACAGGTGTCCAAAGCATACTGAATCCTGTGGTAGAAGAAAGCACAGGCCTATAGAAGAAAATCATTTCCCTAGGCACTAAATAATAAAGTGTAGAACACACAAACAACATCATGTGTATCTAGCTGCAAAAAGCAACAACAACAAAACTGAGTGATATTTTGAAAAATAAATTCAAAGTGAATGAAAGAGCTAAATGTGAGACAGGAAACCATCAAAATCCTAGAGGAGAACACAGGCAGCAACCTTTGTGACCTTGGCCACAGCAACTTCTCTCCAGAGGCAAGGGAAACAGAAGCAAAAATGAACTATTGGGACATCATCAAGATAAAAAGCTTCTGCACAGCAAAGGAAAGAGTTAACAAAGCTAGAAGGCAGCCTACAGAATGGGAGAAGATAGTTGCAAATTTCATATCTGAAAAAGGGTATCTAAAATCTGTAAGGAACTTATCAAATTCAACACCCCAAAAGCAAATAATACAGTTAAGAAATGGGCAAAAAACATGAACAGACATTTTTCCAAGGAAGACATACAAATGGCTAACAGACACATGAAAAGATGCTCAACATCACTCATCATCAGGAAATACAAATCAAAACCATGATGAGATACCACCTCACACCTGTCAGAATGGCTAAAATTAACAACATGGGAAACAGCAGATGTTGGCAGAGATACAAAGAAAGGGGAACCCTCTTACACTGTTGGTGGGAATGCAAACTGGTGCAGCCATTCTAGAAAACAGTACGGAGGTTTCTCAAAAAGTTAAAAATAGAACTGTCCTATGATCCAGCAATTGCACTAGTAGGTATTTACCCAAAGGATACAAAAATATTGTTTTGAAGGGGCACCTGCACCCTGATGTTTATAGCAGCATTATCAACAGTAACCAAATTATGGAAAGGGCCCAAGTGTCTACTGACTAATGAATGGGTAAAAAAGATATGGTATATATACAGTGGAATACTACTCAGCCATGAAAAAGAATGGAACCTTGCCATTTGCAAGGACATGGATAGTGCTCAAGTGTATTATGCTAAGTGAAATAAGTAAGAGAAAGACAAGTATCATATGATTTCACTCATATATGGAGTTTAAGAAATGAAACAGATGAACATAAGGGGGAAAAAGAGAGAGGCAAACCATAAAACAGACTCTTAACTACAAAGAACATACTGAGGGTTGATGGAGGGAAGTGGGTGGGGGATGGGCTGAATGGGTGATGGTTATTAAAGAGGGTACTTGCTGTGATGAGCCCTGAATATTATATGTAAGAGATGAATCACTAAATTCTACTCCCAAAACTAATATTACACTCAATGTTAACTCATTGGAATTAAAATAAAAACTTGGAAAAAAGGGGAAAATATTGTTGGCAAAAATACATAGCCAGTGCAAGAATTTTTAATTAACACTTAATAAAAAATACAAAAGCAAAACAGAAAAACTTGGTGAATGTATGGTGGAGTGAAAATGATGGCAAGAACAAATTAGTGTGATCTGCTTTTGTAGTTTCTGGTGGTTTTACATTATATGTTGATAAAACTTGGAAGATCTAGAGGAATGAAGAGATAACAAAATATGTGCTGATCAGAAAAGTTATGGTCATGTCTTGTGGATTGTACAACAGGGAAAGGAGTGCTAGAAGGGTGCCTGTGGAGGAAGTTGAAAGAAAGGTTCTAGCATCTAAAAGAAGAGGGCTAGCTAGGGCATACACAATAAAAGAAAGAGTAAGATGGTGATTAAGTTCCTCTCCACCTGGAAAAAGTGGGGAGGATTCGGAGATGTGGGAACAGACTTGCTGATGTAGTATAGGCTGGTAATCTCACATAGCAGAAGGCAGTGAGAGAACATTGAGAATTCCCAGAACAGAAAAATGGCAGGAATTTTTAACTACATTACCTAGGAAATGGCACTAAAAATGATGGTGAGAGTAGTTCTGCTGGGCTGGGTCACAGGAAGTTCTTTGCTTGCTTTCCAGGAAGTGGTCCTGACTCAAAGCAAGGGTTGGCCTAGAAAAGGAGTGAGCAACAGCCCCGCTGAAGGGCCAGGAGTGGGCCGAAGAAAGCAGGTGCGGTATGGGCCATGGCAGTTAGCACTTTTGTGGCCCAAGTGGAAAAAAATCTTCCACTAGTTTTATCTGATGGTACAGGGAAGGAACATTCCAGCAGTGGTGGTGGGTTGAATAAATAAGCAAGCACTGAAGACTTGATTTGCCCAAGAGTTCCATGTTTATGTACGGTCTTCAGACCGTTAACTTTGATGAATATTAGTATTTGATGCAGAACAGTTATAATAGCTAACTATTTACTATGAATTCAGATTTTATCCTAAGAATTTATCCTAAGATTTTATTTATCCTAAGAATTCAATATTTACTACTTACCTTAATCTTCAAAGTAATGCTACGAAGAGGGTAGTGTTATTATTCCATTTAACAGATACGTTCTATAGTATGGTTTTATTAATTCAGTTCTTAATATAACTTTTTGATATCTAACCTCTCATTAACCTAATTGACCTTTTAATTGTTTATTTAAAGTCCACAGATCTGGAGGTCAGCTGGGGCAGCTCTGTTTCAGCCTGGAAGTTGGGTTCAGGTCTGTTACACATGTCTTTTATTCAAGGAGCAGGTTGAATGAGTAGCCCCTACCTGCAGAAAGCCCTTGCCATGGAGAATGGTCTCTGCTTATGTCATATCCACTAATGAGATAACTAATATGGAAGCAAGTCATCTGGCCAAACCCAAAGTCAGTGGGACAAGGATATATATATCCTCAGCCTCTTCTGTGGCGAGGTGCACTGCCGATCAACATGGCAATGGGTCTGCGTATGTATCATTCTTTCAGAAAGAGTAAAGAATTGGGAACAAAATCATGCCTTCAAGTTGGGAAACTGGGACCATGAGAAGAGGGGAGAAAAACTTCCAAGAAGGAAATCTTCAATAGTAGATGCAGAGAGGGTCGATAACTGTACTGTGAAAAGACTTTTGGAATTTGTCTGTGGCTAAATATCATTTAGGGGGAGCATATCAGCACAGTGGTGGGAGTGCACAGACCAGATGGTGACAGGGGTAAGGTTGCCAGGTTTGGCAAATAAAAATATAGGATGCCAAATTAAATTTGAATTTCTGATAAAAAGAACTAATTTTAAAAGCATGCTTAATTATGCATTTTTTATATGAAATTCATCTGGGTAGTCTGTATTGATCTGGCACCCATATCTTGGGGTTATGAATGAGCAGTAAGTGAGTTATTGGCGCCAAGACAGAAGAGACCAAATGGAGGGATAAACTGGAAGGTCTATCTAATTAGGAAGAACTCAATTAGTAGTAAAGACCTGACCCATGTTATCAGAGGTCATCACATATATACCCATGGGATCCCCCATGGGGAGATGTGTGTGGGGGTGTAACACTGCTCATTTGGGAAGCTAATGGCACAAAGGAAAAAGTTTTAGCATCTCTTTTTGGCAATTTAAAAAAGAAAAAGGGGAAAAAAAGAACAACAACAAACCCAGCTTGTAAGACTTTGTCCCAAGCTATGAGTTTAGAATAACCTGTATGAGACCAACTAATAAAAGCGTCATGCAAGGGCCTTGATATTGACCATGTTTGCTTTACACCTGTGTAAAGTTGTGAAGACTTGCATATGTTGTGCTTTCTTGAGAGGTACCTGAGGAACCAGGATGGGAAGTAGGGTGTGGGAGCTGTGTAAGGCCTGATAACTTCTGACTCCTCTGAGGAGAAGGGACTCTACACATAGATAAGGAGTCATGGAATCTATTTTTGGGAGCAAATAACTTAAGAGGGCATATGGATTGACTGTGGAAGGACTGACATGCTACATGGGGCTGGGATTCAGGGCTGATCTGTTCAACCCCAAGGTGCAGATTTTTGTGACTGATGCAGAATTGAGGGGTACTATGCACTGGGACTAGGGACAAGGAGTCAGGTAGAGGAACTCAAAAGACAATTTTATCTTGGAGCCAAAGGATAAGTGTGAGGCTTGGGTAAGGACAATCTTGTTCTATCTTCTTTATTAATACTCTTCCTAAGAGCTGATATGATATATTCTAGAAGTTTAATAATGCATATGGTGAGTGCAGTCACAGGAAGACTGAGGAGGAGAGAGTTATAGGGCAAAAGTCTTAAAAAAGAGAGCTCAGCAGGTGGAGAAGGGTTTGACTGCCTCCTTTCCCTATTCCCCCACCTCCCATGGTAATGGCAGAGCATTAGAGACATGCAACAGGAGACCTTACTAGCTGGTAACGTGTCAGGTATTTTCCATATAAGCATCTTTGCTGTAGACATCTTTGCCACAGCATTTTTGCCACACAGCTAATTGGCTGTAGGACAATTTGGCTGTAAAAGATAAACATCACAAAAAAATAAAAGAATGAATAAAACTTTAATGAATAAAGTTCATTAAAAAGGACAGAATGCGACATGAAAAATGAGTAACAAAATTAAAAAGTCTTTATTATGAAATACAAAACATTTGAATGCATTTAAAATGTATGTAGATTCATGGCAATGCTGAGGAAATAACAGATTGTATTTTGTGGACTGTACCTAAGTACTTGTCTCTGAAGTTATCCACTCATTGTATTATACACTTTTCTTTTTGCTTGTTGATTTGTCTCTTTCTCTCTCTCTCTCTCTTTTTTTTGTTAAATCTTCCTTCGTTAAGTGAGGTTATCAGTTTCCAAATACTAGGATGCATATTTGTAACTGAGTTTTGTATTGCTTAATGAAAGCCCTCTACACTTTTATTTTCAGCATATTGTTGTTGACATAGTGTCACTTCTGTTGATAGATGTCCCAAAGTTCTATGGGTTCAAAACTCTGCACCATTCTGTAGACCACTATGAGAGCTAAGATTAACATAGTTTAAAATGGGAATACTGTGTCCATGGAGAAATGAAACTAAATTGTCAACCAGTTGATGAAGCCAGCAAACTGTCACGTCAAATCGTCAGCCAATTTTTTGTTTGTTTTTTATCTTGTAGGGCAAAATTGCCTGATAGCCAATGAGTTATGTGGTGAAAATGTTTGCGGCAAAAATACTTGTGGGCAAGATACCTACAGGAAAGATGCTCATGGCAAAAGTACTTGGAACTGGCTGGCAGCTGCATTGAGGCAGAGTGGTTTGGGCTAGAGTCTTTCCCTTCTTTCCCATCTGATGGACTCTTCATTCTTCTTTTTTTTAATTTTTAATTTTTTCAGCGTAACAGTATTCATTATTTTTGCACCACACCCAGTGCTCCATGCAATCCGTGCCCTCTACAATACCCACCACCTGGATCCCCCAACCTCCCACCTCCCGCCCCTTCAAAACCCTCAGATTGTTTTTCAGAGTCCACAGTCTCTCATGGGTCACCTCCCCTTCCAATTTCCCTCAACTCCCTTCTCCTCTCCATCTCCCCTTGTCCTCCATGCTATTTGTTATGCTCCACAAATAAGTGAAACCATATGATAATTGTCTCTCTCTGCTTGACTTATTTCACTCAGCATAATCTCTTCCAGTCCCGTCCATGTTGCTACAAAAGTTGGGGATTCATCCTTTCTGATGGAGGCATCATACTCCATAGTGTACATGGACCACATCTTCCTTATCCATTCGTCTGTTGAAGGGCATCTTGGTTCTTTCCACAGTTTGGCAACCGTGGCCATTGCTGCTAGAAACATTGGGGTACAGATGGCCCTTCTTTTCACTCCATCTGTGTCTTCATTCTTGAAGATCTGTCTCAACTGTCAGGCATAATGGAGGATGCAAAGTGTTTAGCAGGGCGGGCTCTGGAGTCAGACTTTAGTTCACATCCCAGCTCCATCACTAACCAGTGCTGTGACCTTTGGCTTGTTATTTAGCTTCTCCAGCTGCAGATCCTTTGTGTGAAATAGGGTTATTAGAGTTCTTAACTCTTAGGGTCATTGTGAGAATCTAAGGTAATTCCGTAGTCCTTTGTACACAAATCAAAATACATTGCTGTAATTATTTATGTCATGATCTCTCTCAGTAGACAAAGAGCTCCTTTAAGACAGGTCAATTTTGTTTTGTTTTGTTTTGATTTTTACATTCCAAGTAAATAACAGAACATCTAGTACCCAACCAAGCCCTTAATAATATTAGCTAAGAATGATCAGATCATATATCTGAGGCTAGGATTTCTGGATATTAAGTTGTCAGAGTCAGCGAGAAACCATGAAGACAGCAAAACTGCTTTTCCTGCCGTTACTTCCTCTCCACCACTGTGGGCCCTGAAGCCATAATGCCGGGCAGACTCACCTGATTTGAAGAGAGATTCCTGCTTTTCTGTCTCTGTCTAGACAAAGAATTTTAAGGCTGTATTTAGTTGCCTCCTATTTTTTTTTTTTTTGTTGCCTCCTATTTTTAAGACAGATTTGCCCCCCCTCCCAGTTATGTGCATTAAACAGCTTAGCTCTGACAGCTTGTTGTAAACTGAACTGATCTGTTGTTTTTGTCTTCTTGACCCAACCTAACAGATAATTTCATGTCTTGTAGACCAAACAACTGATTGACTCAATAGGGTAAAATTCAGTTAACTGTTTAAAAAACTTCAAACAACTAATGTAGTGACATGTTTCACATTGTTTTATTGTGTCAAATTTGATATTAATTTAGTTGTGTTTATTTTGCTTTAAGTCAAAGCCAGTGTGGTCTATAAAAATATTAAGGGCTTTTAAAAGGTTGAGACCTGGGGCGCCTGGGTGGCTCAGTGGGTTAAAGCCTCTGCCTTCGGCTCAGGTCATGATCCCAGGGTCCTGGGATCGAGCCCCACATCGGGCTTTCTGCTCAGCAGGGAGCCTGCTTCCTCCTCTCTCTCTCTGCCTGCCTCTCTGCCTACTTGTGATCTCTGTCAAATAAAAAAAAAAAAAAAAAAAAGAAAGTTGAGACTAGATCCCAACAGTTGTTTTATTACAAATAAAACTGCAATATGAAATTATTGCTTACCAAGTATTTTGTGAGGACGATGATTATGAAATATATGAACACACTTTTGGAGAAGAAGAAGAAAAGAGTCATTAAATTAAGAAATGAATAATTTCTCTTTTAACATATTATTTATAAAGATTCATCTATTATTTTTGAAGATATACTTACTCCCTAAGATCTTCTGGAGATATTTTAATGGATTGCTTGGTTTATTAAGTTGGCCTAATATAAGGCAAAGATCTACAAATCAGTCAGGGGTTCAAGGAAAGATGGAAAGAGGATCCAGGTGCTTTGATGAGAGACGCAGGAGTTAATATTCTGATATGTCACATAACTGGAAATGATTTGGCAATTGGACAAGAGAGTTGTCTCTTTTATTAGCACACTCAAACAGCAGCAGAAAAACAACCTTCCATTTGATTCTTATTGAGATTTATTGTTTTTAATAATGCCACTTTTCAGAAGTATAGTCATGTGCTCACTTAGACAGGCTGACAAAGTGAAAACTTGTATGTGATGCAAAGTACCCTTTGGGCATAGATTAAGACATATATAGTGCAGTGACAAGTCAAGTCAAATGCCCACAGCAGACAACAAATCCCACTCTCCCTTTCCCACAATCTGGCTCCCATTTTTGCACCATAGAACCCGCAATGGAAATCTGGCAAAACATAGAACACGGATGGCTGCCAACTGACATGAAAAGTAAATTTTATTAAACATGTTTACATACATGAGTTGTTCATTTTAAAAGCACAGGGGAGTGTTAAGACAAGTGGTCAAAATAGAAAGATACTACCCAATTATAATCAGTTGATTGTTGGCCACTAAGACAGAACGGAATCTAGTAGAAGTGCACCAATGCTCCAGTTCTTCCTGCTCAGCATGGTGAGGAGTGGTCAGTCTGTGCCCTGTGGAATGATGGGCAGATAAATCTGGCATGTGTAAATAATAATAAATAATTCACTTGGTGCAGGCAGTATGTCTATGGATTAAAACCTAGTGTGTACACAGTGTCTACATGTGGTACAGCCCCACGGTAGGAATCTACACCAAAATATTAATTAGAAGGAATTTGGTCCATACTACATCACGTTTTCCAGAGGGTAAAAAATAAAGTCCATCTATAGACATTTCACCCCAAACTCATAGACGGAGTCTGGCTAAAATCTGCAAAATGTCTATAACAAAAATGGATGGCTTAGATTTCTTGGTTATTTCATTATAGTAATTAACGAGCAAACTGTACATGCAACAGCAACATACAAGCTGGCCTAAAGTGGAACTAACATACATTATTAAATAATCTTTTGTGTTTTTTTTTATTTTTTCTTTTCTTTTTTACTTTTTTTTTTTTTTTTACAAAATGTGCATGCAGCTTTGAACAGTTCCAAGTCATGCTGCTCTATTTGTGTGATCACAAAAATTGAATGACTCATAAAAGGAGGGAGAACATATCAATGCACCTGCAGAGTCTGCAGTTTGTAGCACGTATACAGAATGTCACAAGGGAAATTCAAGGCCAAGAAAAACTCAAATGAAGAAACTACAAGTTGAAATTTGACTTTGTTTTATTCCCCACCCCCGAAGTAAGATACTTTGCATTAAAAAAATCAAGCTTTGTGCTTGCATCAATCTCAAAGAAATGTAAACTAAAACTGGATAAAAACATTACTTTAGTGCAGAATATTTCAACTGGAATTTCCAGTGGAATACTGGACAGCTCATACCATGCTCTTTCCAGGGCAGATGGGGGTGTCCACACTGAGACATGGCTGAGAAGACTGAGCATAGCTGAAAGTGTCTTAGGCTCAAATCTGTTTCTAGTCACCATTCTGGGAAGTCAAAAGTATGGTTTAAACACATGAGCATATACTTTTTGCGGGGGATATCAGGAAGAAAAAGTTATTACAAGGAGTGTTTCCCAAAGTACAGTTATGCAGTTAGTTTTAATTCCCAGCATTAGTTGCAGATTGACTTCTTTAAAAGTCTTCCATAAAAGACAATGGAAAAAATAAATTAACTTTTTAGAACACAGATTATTTTTCATTTAAGAAGAGTGATTCTGTGATTATTTGTTTCAGAAGATAACTTTTTGTTTTCTGGGTTTCCACACACAAGACTGAAGGATTCTAAAATGAAAGCCAGCAAAACCCTTCATTGGCCTCATCTTGCCTAGATGTTGAACACTTTGGGGAGATGCCACAGAGACTGTTTCAGCCCTTTTTTGGTGCTTTTCAGAAAAGAAAGGAAGGGTCTTTGTAAGCATCATGAGGCCTGTCATGACATATCCAAAAACTAGTGGAAATAACAAATACAGTGAAAAATAAATCAAGAAACCAAAACCCAACAAACAGCACACAAATAAAACACACAGAAGAACAAAACTTCTCAAACACCAGGGAAATAACACTGCTTGTGGTCTGTGCAGAAACATGTAAAATACAACTTTTCAGAGTGAGAGTTTCCAGTTTGTTCAGTTTGGGTTGTGTGCATGCCTCTGTGTATGTGTGTGTGTGTGTGTGTGTGTGTGTGTGTGTGCGCGCGCGCGCGCGTGCGTGTCTGGATTTGAAGTTTCCTCTTTTTCTGTTTGTCAGAAGCATCAGTGACTCTCACTAGCATGTTGACTCTTACTGTAATTTGATAGACTGCCTTGTTCTGTCATATGAAGCCAGGTTTTAAACAACAAGTGGGACATATTATTGAAAAACTACTACAGGCAAAACACAAGTTGATTGTCTGTCTCCAACAATGCTTTTTGATCATGAAATATCTGGTTCAGATTATTATCCTGAAAGGTAGAGTTTCACTGGAATGACTCTGGTATGAGTTCACTATGAGCGGATGCAGGGAGGCCCAGTTGAACTCTCCAGAGATGACTGGGAAGCCCGGCGGGTTAGGGGAGTGAGTGTGGGATCCACCAGGGATGATGGTGGGAACAGCTTGTACCATCCGATGACCATACTGGATAGATCGAGTTCTTCCAACAAGATTTGAGCCACACCCATAAAGCATTTATGGTCCATTCTGCCGTAGTCTCCCCAGACAATCACCTGTGAGACAGAAAAACGCAATGAAACTTGAATGTCTCTTTCTTTCACACTTGCAGAGTTGAAAGCAACTCTTCTGTCAAAGTGGGCCAGTCAGGGAAGCAGAGGAAATGAATGTAAACTGATACCAAGGAGGTAGAACAGACAGAAAGATACTAACAATAAAGAGCTCAAAGAGGCACTGCCCAATAACTTTTAGATTTGATAGAGTGCAAGTAATGTTTCCCTAGTCAATGAGGGGTCTGAGCTACATAAACCATGTTAAAGAAATAAATATACAAGTTTGTTTATATACAAATTCAATACCTTCTTGAGTAACTACTATCTAGTAAGTGATGTGAGGGCCACAGAGATACAGAAATTAAAATTTGTGCAAGTTAGCCGGGCGAAACAACATAATTCAATGTCCAGTGGAGTGTGTATACGATGGACTGTGTATAAAGAATGAGAACATGCATTATATTTCTTTTATATTATGTATTTGGTAGTTAAGGGACAGGTTGAAAAATAATTGTAAGTCATTGCCTTTTGAAAATTTGTGTGACAATTCTGATTTGAGCAGATGATTAATAAGTCAGAGAGTTTAGAGGCAGTACAATCTGGGTCAGCTCCTGCCGGAGTCAGATGAGTAGTCCATTACACTTATTCCTCCTCCTAAGGTTCTGTTTTCCACTCCTCTGGTCAGCTGTGAAGGTTCTCAACTGAACTCATTCACTCGCTTATACAGGCAGGAGTGGCAAAACTTCCCCTTTCAATTTACTGAGTAATTTTGCCAAATTATTTAATCTCCGTGATCCTCATACATAATCTTTCAAATGGGGACTATGATATTTTAGGCACATGATAGTTAACATGTTTAAAAGAAGTAATGTAAGGGAGTGTCTTGGTGGTGCAGTTGGTTGACCATCTGACCCTTGGTCTTGGGGTCATGAGATGGAGCCCTGAGTCGGGCTCTGTGTTCAGCATGGAGTCTTCTTGGGATTCTCTCTCCCCTGCTTCCTCCCCCACCACGTGCTCTCTCTAAAATAAATACATCTTTAAAAAAAGAAGTAATGCGGGCGCCTGGGTGGCTCAGTGGTTAAAGCCTCTCCCTTCGGCTCAGGTCATGATCCCAGGGTCCTGGAATCGAGCCCCGCATCGGGCTCTCTGCACAGCAGGGAGCCTGCTTCCCCCGTCTCTCTGCCTGCCTCTCTACTTGTGATCTCTGTCAAATAAATAAATAAAAAAAAAAAAAAAAAAGAAAGAAAGAAGTAATGTATGCAGTTACTTAACAATGCATCCGACATTCACCAGTCCTGAATATTCTCTTTTTCCTTCCTTTCTTCCTCTTTGTATCCCATGTCCGGCACACAGTAATGCTCAATAAACCATTAGCATCATTGGTCTTGATTATCTACCTATCTACCATCCTATACTACCAACTTACTTATCGAGAAGACGGGACATGGGAAGTAGGGCAAAAGCGGAAGGAGATGATGGAGAGAGGAAAAAAAAGAAGGGAGAGAAAATAAAAATTATGTCTTCCCTTAGATCCATCAGATATTTTCAATACTACATATTGTTTGTATTGTAAATTAACAATGTTTTTTTCTACTCAAAGATGTCACATTTCTCCTCCCTGAAATCTATTCTCTTCATGTTTGACCACCTCTTTAGTGTTTATATGAATAATGTGGACATTACTATGTAAACAGTCACACTGTTACTGACCTGAAGAACTTTACCCTGTGGGCTTTCGTCAAACACCAGGGACTGTTGATACAAAGGATCAAGGGTTTTTCGTGCAATTCTTGTCTTCTTCTTGGCTATACAGGCCCCGTTTTCCAAAAGATACACTTTGACGTATGGAGCTGAACAAAATAATATTTAACATATAAGTTAATCCTTCAAGTTAAATTGATTTGATTAGAGAATGTCTTATTAGAGAATTAGAGATGCTTAGTGAAAAGTTTCCTATTGACTGTTTAAATCATTTTAAATTTCCGGTGCTCCATAAATTCTCTTTCTTAAAACTCTTAACGTTACCACAACTGGCATTTTCATCATTCCCAGTAAAGGTCTGCCAAGTTAACCTAAGACTGACTGATCTGGGGTACAGCTGGCATCACGATACAGGTGTATAACTGAAAGCTCATTGTTTCCTTTTTATGCTTAAAACTAAAAAATAAATAAATAAATAAATAAATAAATAAAATTTTCCTTTCCATTTGTAAATGTGGAGAAAAAAAAAACAACACAAGCTAAGAAACAATCATAGCTAAACTTTTCTTAATTTAATAATACTCTTCCTTGTAAAGTGTCAGGATATAAAATCAATGCACAGAAATCAGTTGCATTTCTCTACACCAACAACAAGACAGAAGAAAGAGAAATTAAGGAGTCAATCCCATTTAAAATTGCACCCAAAACTATAAGATACCTAGGAATAAACCTAACCAAAGAGACTAAGAATCTATACACAGAAAACTATAAAGTACTCATGAAAGAAATTGAGGAAGACACAAAGAAATGGAAAAATGTTCCATGCTCCTGGATTGGAAGAATAAATATTGTGAAATGTCTATGCTACCTAAAGCAATCTACACATTTAATGCAATTCCTATCAAAGTACCATCCATTTTCTTCAAAGAAATGGAACAAATAATCCTAAAATTTATATGGAACCAGAAAAGACCTCGAATAGCCAAAGGAATATTGAAAAAGAAAGCCAAAGTTGGTGGCATCACAATTCCGGGCTTCAAGCTCTATTACAAAGCTGTCATCATCAAGACAGCATGGTACTGGCACAAAAACAGACACATAGATCAGTGGAACAGAATAGAGAGCCCAGAAATAGACCCTCAACTCTATGGTCAACTCATCTTCGACAAAGCAGGAAAGAATGTCCAATGGAAAAAAGACAGCCTCTTCAATAAATGGTGTTGGGAAAATTGGACAGCCACATGCAGAAAAATGAAATTGGATCATTTCCTTACACCACATACGAAAATAGACTCAAAATGGATGAAGGATCTCAATGTGAGAAAGGAATCCATCAAAATCCTTGAGGAGAACACAGGCAGCAACCTCTTCGACCTCAGCCGCAGCAACATCTTCCTAGGAACATCGCCAAAGGCAAGGGAAGCAAGGGCAAAAATGAACTATTGGGATTTTATCAAGATCAAAAGCTTTTGCACAGCAAAGGAAACAGTTAACAAAACCAAAAGACAACTGACAGAATGGGAGAAGATATTTGCAAATGACATATCAGATAAAGGGCTAGTGTCCAAAATCTATAAAGAACTTAGCAAACTCAACACCCAAAGAACAAATAATCCAATCAAGAAATGGGCAGAGGACATGAACAGACATTTCTGCAAAGAAGACATCCAGATGGCCAACAGACACATGAAAAAGTGCTCCACATCACTCGGCATCAGGGAAATACAAATCAAAACCACAATGAGATATCACCTCACACCAGTCAGAATGGCTAAAATTAACAAGTCAGGAAATGACAGATGCTGGCGAGGATGTGGAGAAAGGGGAACCCTCGTACACTGTTGGTGGGAATGCAAGCTGGTGCAACCACTCTGGAAAACAGCATGGAGGTTCCTCAAAATGTTGAAAATAGAACTACTGTATGACCCAGCAATTGCACTGCTGGGTATTTACCCTAAAGATACAAACGTAGTGATCCGAAGGGGCACGTGCACCCGAATGTTTATAGCAGCAATGTCTACAATAGCCAAACTATGGAAAGAACCTAGATGTCCATCAACAGACGAATGGATAAAGAAGATGTGGTATGAATACACAATGGAATACTATGCAGCCATCAAAATAAATGAAATCTTGCCATTTGCGACGACGTGGATGGAACTAGAGGGTATCATGCTTAGCGAAATAAGTCAATCGGAGAAAGACAACTATCATATGATCTCCCTGATATGAGGGAGAGGAGATGCAACATGGGGGGTTAAGGGGGTAGGAGAAGAGTAAATGAAACAAGATGGGATTGGGAGGGAGACAAACTATAAGTGACTCTTAATCTCACAAAACAAACTGAGGGTTGATGGGGAGGGGGGTTGGGGGGTGTGGGTTATGGACATTGGGGAGGGTATGTGCTATGGTGAGTGCTGTGAAGTGTGTAAACCTGGTGATTCACAGACCTGTACCCCTGGGGATAAAAATATATTATATGTTTATAAAAAATAAAATTAAAAAAAAAATAATACTCTTCCTTATATTTTCTGACAGAATAATTGTGCAAGGAAAACCCAGATCCATTTTTAAAGAATCAAAGAATACAGAAAAGCTGCCTTTTTAATCAGTCAGATGATGCAAAATGGAGAACACAGAATTCAAATGCAGCAAATATTTTGATTTTTTTGCTTATGTCAGAGTCTCCTGTCCAAACTCGGTACCACCTTTCCTTACCGGGTGTGGACTTGGACCCAGGTTTTTGCGTGAGACTTCGTGCTCTAATAACTTCAACCTCTAACTGGCCCTTTTTATCCTCCATTCCAATTTGTATGTCACCTGCAAGTGGAAAGGAAGCAAATGTCTCAGCTTCTTTGCAGTTACACACAGTTAAAAAAAAAATAGAGGTACACGACATTCTCCAGATTGTAATCTTCATGATCTTGATTAAAAACCCTCCTATTTAGAGCTCCCTGCTTCCACTTTTTTTCCCCTGCCTCCCAATCAGGTTTTAAAATGTTTTCCTTCATTTTTCTGGTACTAATCCATGTTATGAGAGTCCTATATTACTTTATAAATCACTTAATAACAACAATACTGAAGTATTTAAGCCTAGTAGGGTTTCTTATCCTTTATGTAACCTAGTGTATAATACTTAGTAAAAGTATAATTATCTGTATTTCTGTTACCTAGAAAAAACCACTATTAATGTTTTGGTGAATATCCCAGAAACCTCATAAGTACTTTTTCTTTAACTCCTTTTTTCCCTTTATTCCTTCTTATCTATCTTTTATCTATCATCTATCAGTCTCTGTCGTGACCACACATCCTCAATTCATTGACCGTATGGACCAGTGAATGGTCACGCCATTACCTCAACCAGATCCCTGTTGATGGAAATACCAGTTATCTGTGTTGTCGTTATTACAAATAATACTGCAATGAACAGCTTTATACAGAAATTTTGCACAGATTTTACATTATTGGGTCTAGTTAAATGGACAATCAAAAATTCCACGCATATTGCTATGTACCCTTCAGAAAGCTTGTGCCCGTTGGTACTACCACCGAAGTATCTATCCTCCCATTTTCCACACCCACGAATAGGGGTATTAGGAATATGTCTAATTTTTACCAATCTGATGGTTAAAAAGTGATAATTTGCATATTAATAGACAGGCTGAACATATCTCTAAATATTTTCAGTTTGTATCCCTTTATGTTTTTCCTGTTCATGTCCTTTGGCCATTTTTACTAAAGTGCTCATCATTTTCTGATTGATATGATACTTAGTTTCTGAAAATGCTAAATGTAATTATTTCTAATTTTTTTCTTAAATTCTCTCCATTTTCTCAGTTGTGAATTCTCTTTATTTGCCAGGTCAGTTGATCAACTTTGTGGCTCTGGATTGTTCATTAGTTTTATAACTCTGTTTTAGACCTCAGCTCCCAGACTTCTCTTTTGTTTTTATTTTAATTACATACACACACAGTTAAAAAATCAAACTGTTCTATAAGTCTTCTTATCAGTGTAAAAGAGTCCCATTATCTTTCTCAACTTCTTGCCTTCCAAAGGTCACTGCTTTCAAGATTTTCAATATTTTTATCTGATTTATTTTGTACTATTTGGCATCTACCTCCCTATTTCTAAATACTATACATATAAGGTATTTTTCTATATTTTTCAGTTTTAGATATTATTATTGACTTCTAACTTCATTTTCTCTCACTGCCTTCCTACCGCTGCCATATACTTGACACTTTCTGTTATCCCAATATTGGACTCTATAATTATGATTATGTAACATTACTTAGAAATGAACGAACTAGAATACTGTGTTTACTTCTCATTTCTTGGACAGCTCTTCCTTTTCCCTATACTAAATAGTGTCTTTTTAAAAAGCATCTGCTTACATTTTTGTATACATATCATTAGTTCAACCCCTTATTCTCTTCTCCTTGTTGACCTCTTCCAAAAAATCAAACACATTAGGTATTCTGTAATTTTATCTTATGGATTCTGACAATTTGGACAAATTTTTATTTAATTAATTTATTTTATTATTTATTTTATTTTAATTTAATTTTACTTAAATTCAATTAGCCAACATATAGTACATCATTAGCCTTAGATGTAGAGCTCAACAATTCATCAACTGCGTACAACACCCAGTGCAAACTGCTTTTGAAGCTTCCTACAGCTGTTATCTTCAGATTTTTCCTCACTATTGTTTTGGGTATCCCAACCATTTCTCTCTTGTGTTAAAGCATTTATTTACTGGATCTTTTCTTCTTTTTTTAGTTCCTATTTTTTTTAAGTTCACTTAGTTCATTTTGTTGAGGTATGTCCTCTAGTCACTTTCTGAGCAATGTTGCGTATGAGGAAAATATTCCGAGACCTTTCTTTGTCAGTATGTTTTTTTTTATTCCAGCCTGAAACTTACCTGATAATTCGACTGGCTGCGGTACTCTACGTTGGAAATCAACTGTTACTCAGAATTTTTAAGATAATACGCAGCAGTCTTCTGGCTCCCAGTATTATTACTGAGGAGTCTGATGGGAATCTGACTTTTGATATTTCTGTATAGAATTATTTTTCCTCTTAGAAGACTTGTAGGATTTTCTGATCTCTGGTGCTGTGAGAGTCCATGATGATGTGCCTTTGTGGTGACCTATTTTCATGCATTTTGCTGAGAATTCCATGGAATCTCGTATCCTTCAGGGGAATAGCTATTGTACATGTTACATGTCACTTTCTCCTTTCATCATTTTCCTTTTAACTTAATTTAGGGTGTATCTTGCTAGTAGGAGTTTTCAATTTATCTGTCTTTGGTTTGATCCTTTGAAAGATTTTTCCCATTCCAAGAGCAAAGAAACATTAAGTCTTTTTTAGTATTTTCTAGTGTCTTTCTCTACCCCAGTTCTCTTTTGTAATTGAGTATAAAATATATGTATAGGTTCTGAAGTAGGGAGGCAATTTCATTAATCTTTTTTGTTTGTTTAGTTTAACAGTTTTGCCAACATTCTTTACTGAATAATCCATCATCTTTCTATGCTGTGAAATGCTACCCTCATCCTACATTTGGGTCTGTTGTGGACTCTATGTTGACAAAGTTTTCTGACAGTTCAAAGATTTATGACTAACTTTATTCATTTTGCATCATGTCTCAAGTTAGAAACATGCATCAGAAATTAGAATAGTCATTTGAAGCCAGCAATACCCTTGCTCAAATGTTGCTTCTCACTTATATTACTATTATGATACTTTAAATGACCTTGTTGGTCATGAAACATCAGTTTTCCTGTGGAAAAAATGGTTCTTACCCATTGCAGGGGTGGCAAGGGTTTGGCGGCCAACAAGCTGAGCTGGTCCCAGTCCATCAAGAAAATCACTGAATTGACTGTCTGCTCCTAGTCGTACTCCAGGAAATATTAAGCTATCAGCAAAAGGATAAAAATCAAAACATTAGATCTCCTAGAATTCCTTTTATTAGTTTCCATTTGACTACTAATTCTGATCCCGAATCATGAACATTAGGCAGTTTACTTAGACTCTTGGCATTCACTGCCTCTGAACCAAGGATATGAATTCAGCACTGACTGAGAAAAGGTTGAAATAAACTCTCAAGTTAAGAGCTGATGTTCTATTCAGGAGGGTGTCATTATAGTTTTTAATATACGAAGTTTTCTGGACATTTACAAATACAAATCCCTACATAAATACATTGTTGACATAAAATATGAGACACTAATTTTTATATCATGAATTTTACATAAATAATTGTTCATGAACATTCAGTAACATTAATGCTAAATTCAAAATGTACCTGATAATGTCTTCAATATATGTTATAGCAAAGCACAAATTCTTATTCACAGGTAAAAATGTTTCATTTATTCATTTTTTAATGAACTACATTTTTATATTATCTGAGATTTTCATTCAGTTCAAATGGAAGAGAATTGATTAGACTACGCCCATTTCTTTTTTCTTCAAAATAAAGCATTCTTTAAAAAGACTTTATTTGTTTATTTGAGAGAGAGAGAGCACAAGCAGTGGGAGTGGGAGAGGGAGAAGCAGACTCCCCGATGAGCAGGGAGCCTGATGCGGGGCTCAATCCTAGGACCCAGAGATCACAACCTGAGAAGAAGGCAGGCACTTAACCAGCTGAGCCACCCAGGCGCCGTCCATTTCTTACTCCACCCCGACTGCCTGAACTCCCGGGGCTGTAAGCTCCAGCGGACAGTGAGTGTGCTCTTCTTGTTTACTGATGTATCCTGGGCAACAAGAACCATGCTTGCTATGTAGTGGGACCTCAGTGAGCATTTTTCAATAAGCATATTTCTATAGGGATTTATTGTTTCCAATGTGCTTTTTCACATATTATTTCCTCATAATCAAGGGAATTAGAGAGGGCACATATGATAACATTCAGAGACTATGAAAATCAATCTGTAAGAGGTTAAGTGGCTTATCCACAGTGGAGGTACATATTATTTATTAGTTTTATATCAGAAAATAATGTCTCCTGTCTTTCATTTGTACATTACAACACTTCATCAAATACTGGCATTTTGTCAGCAAGTTCATCTCCGTAACTTTCATTCCTGCTGATGTTTGCTCTTAGCTATATCTTACCGGGAGTATACATACAAATCATTTGATCAAATAAACACTAGTTTCAGGAATAGGAAAGCATGTCATGAACATTAACTTGGCATAATTTTATTTCATCTTCCGAACAAAATTTAAAAATGCCAGTAGAGTAAAATAAATTATTACTATTAGATTGGTAAATGAGATTTCTAAATGGCAGTAAGTGAATAATTATAGAAAATTTGTACATGATCAATCCCCAAGTAATCCACCGCAGACTAATAATTACTTAATTGTAAGATCTATCACCTCAGTAAAAGTTTGGTTTTATCAGAAAATTTCTCAAGCATAGAAAAATGCAGGTTTTTTCTTTTTTGCGAGATCTATATGTAAAAGCATGTAAGTAAAACACAAATCTAGTTCTATATTTTTAAGATTTTAAGATGTATTTTAAGATTAATTAACTAAAACTCTTTAACAAGAAAGGTAATGAGGAAGATAAATTCTGGGTTTTTTTCCTAAGATAAAAATGAGTGGTGTTTTAAAAACAAAAAAATTATAATTGCTTATTATCAGAGTGTTAGACTTCCAACAACTCAGAAACCAAAAAAAAAAAAAAAATAGTTTGGAGAGAAGAAGGAATATGGGAAATCAGTTCTCAATTCTAAATTTTAATTCAGATTTTGGTGACTAGACCAGATTATGAGTTTTCCCACATGAAATAACCCATTAAATGTAGCATTTCTACACTAAACATCCAGGAAGGGACTATTGTGAGTTTTCTGGATGATGGAGATCGGTTTATTCAGGTTAACTCAGCTTTTCTTCATACCTTTGAAAAGTCTGAGTGACCAGGTACAGCAGTGTGTCCCTGTGTACATATCATAAGAGGTAAGGCTGTTTAAAACATGGAGGGTTGAAGCCCTAGTTAAGTAGAGCAGCTCCACTGAAACCGCTGGCAGCTGTTATTTTACCTTTGACCACACAACTGGTGGTTCTAAAGCCAAACAGAGGTGCTGACATCACTTACTTTCCCTCAGAGCTGTAACTGTTGATGCTGCCGTCAGTAGACTCTCGACTTGGTTGCCTTACCATCTTCCTCATTTCGGCTGCCATTCCTGTTTCTGTGCTTCTCTGGATGGTGCTTTTTAACTTCTTGTGGCCTGACTCTGACAAGAGAGAGTAAAAGAAACTCTAAGTTTTGTTTAGACCATCTCTCCCGAAATACTGACCGATTCTGCAAATAAAACAATGAGGCCTATAATTAAAAGCTTGCTCAGAAAAAGAGAGTCTAAGAGAATGATCTGGTTAGCAATATCTCTTTGCCAACATATGCTTTGGCCAAGAAGGTAGTCGTGGAGGGCAGACCACTGCCCCAGGCCCAGAGACGGCCTGAATCTCAATGAACCAAAATGAGCTCATTGTAATATTGCTGCTCAAGTGACCACTGCAGTGAAAAGCGGGATTTGGCACCGAACGGCATTATGTGGAAAGATGATGCCAAAGAACCTAAAAGATTTTTCCTCAGTCTGGAGTGTTCCAAATGTATGGGAACAGACCTAATGATTGGGCCTTGTCCTTTAAAGGAGAAGAGGCACAGGGAACCAGGCATGAAAAATAGCACAGTTTTGACCATGTATCAGTAATCCCATAAAGAGAAACAGTAGTATTTCATTTAATGCTTTTTGAAACACTTTACCATACACAGGCTCATTTGAGATGGCACAGAGCATACCTAGGGAGGTAGAACAGGTATTATCTCAACTCGAAGCCTTTTGGCTCTCTCATGGCTTGTTGCCTCAGCTGCATGACTTCTGACTGGCAGTTTTGGGTGTGAGTCTCTCTTTGCATCATGAATTATAATGACCGATCATTTTCCTGACAAACTCTAAGTTCAGAGCAACCCTCCTCAAGCCACTTTGAGACACACTAACCAGCATTCTATTCATACCATGGAAATGAAATTCTAAAACACTTATTGGATTAGAACAGTATCAAAGTGTTAGGCAAATACTTAGACTTTTAATACCCGCCCCAGTTTTAACATCTACGCATTTGATACATATTTCTGATTTTCTTTCAATTTTTCATACAGCAGCATTTAATACCCATTAATATATGCTCTGTATGCATCTATGTATGTATATAAACACAGAAAGGCTCCAACCCTCATAAAACCTTTGTGAAGTAGGTGCTCCAAAACATTCCTAGATAAACAATAGGAAAGACTGCTGTTTTCCTCTCATATTTGGTCACTGCAATCCTTTTGTAGTTTGCCTAATAAAAAAAAATTGATTATGCTATATGGACTCAATGATGAATATTCTCTACATAAGAGCCATGGCAGTTCCTTAAAAACATAAATCTGAATATGTCATTCCCTTGCTCAAGATCTTGTGCTGGTTTATCATCAAAACTAAAAGAAAAGCCAAAATTGTTACTATGGCTCGTAAAATGCTCCTGGCCACCTCTCAGATCTCACACGCTGCCTGTCATCCTGTCCTTGCTCTCCCGTTACATGGTCTTCCTGAATTTTCTTGAACACTCCAAGCATGCTGCTTCAGGGCCTGCCTTCCTGTCTTTCCCTTCTGAATTTCTTGCCTTGCTTCCTCACTTTGCTCAGATATCTGTGCAAATGTCACCCCCTCAGAGAGGCTTTCTCTCATCCTTATCATTTGCCATCTCCTTGCCATGCTTGGTATTTCTGCTCTGCCATTAATCTTCTATTGTTTGTTTCCCCAATTAGAATTTCATCTCTAGGAGGAGAGGAACATTGTGAATGTTGCTCACTGTTATCCCTAGTGTCTAGAACATGGGTAGAAACTCAGTAACAAGATCACACATTTTCCTCATTCCATTTAATGTAACTATAATGCAAACATGTCTCTATTTTTTTTTTTTTAAAGATTTTCATTTATTTGACAGAGCACAAGTAGGCAGAGAGAGAGAGGAGGAAGAGGCAGGCTCCCTGCCGAGCAGAAAGCCCGATGTGAGGCTCGATCCCAGGACCCTGGGACCATGACCTGAGCTGAAGGCAGAGGCTTTAACCACTGAGCCACCCAGGCGCCCCTCTATTTTTTTTTAAATGATTGCACCATTAGGTGGTGTCATAATTAAGCCATCTCCTTACTGATGAGCACTTAGAATGTTTCCAGCTTACAGGAGAGTTTTTATAGAACAAATTTCTAGAGGTTGCATGCTAGTGAAAGGGTAGGAATCTGTTTCGTCTTAATAGCTATTCCTAAATTGCCATTTAGAAACATAGTAATTTAAATCATTCCTACCAACATTCGTATGGATGTACCCACTTTCCCACCCTTAGGTGGGATTCTCTACTCTTCCCCCTTCTAGTCTCTATCTTGCCTATTTGACTCGTCATTGCAGAATTTGTACACTTACTGAAGGTAGTGACTTTATTTATGGACTTTATAGTGCTGTTTGATTGATTGATTGATTGTGCCTTCTTCTCAAATGCAGCTCCTTTAGAAGTCACTACGATAGAGCAACATTTCATTCACGCACCCATACTGGCTACAGTCCACTTCAGGGGTAAAAGGCAAGCCCCAGCCCTGTGTTACTGAAGTGAGCTAAGCAGTGTTATGCAAATGTTTCCCCAAAGCAGTGGGAGGCAGTAAATCCAGGGTGGGACACTGAATTCTTACTGAGAAAAAGGGCTATCATAGCTAGAAAACCAGGGCAAACTTGAAATCTAAATGGTGTGGTGACTCTGGAAACTGGAGGAGAAACAGTTAAGACGATCAGTAGTGGGGAAGTTTGGTTACTTGTTCATTCAGTTTTTCATTTACCCATCCAACAAATATTTACTAAGCACCTACTATGTGTCACACACTGTTCTGGTGCTGGGGATATATTGATGAACGACAAATTTCCTGCTATCATGGAGCTTACATTCTCATGTGTGTATACAATCAAGGCAATGAACAAATAAATAAATATATGCTTGGTAATAAGCGCTATGGAAAAAAAAAACATGAATGATAAGGGGGGAGAGAGAGTGACAGGGTAGAGCGGCAATGATTTTATTATAAAGGGGTCAGGGTCTCATTAATCATCAGTCCGGAGTAAGTGAGGACACAGGCTGTGAGGGAACAGGGAAGCAACACGGGTGGCGGGACTGTCCTGCTGACTGCGTGGGAGGAGGCTTGTGAGTAATGGTGATCCGGAGGGGGCCACTGTCTTCTCAGCCGTGCACAGCTTTCCTCTGCAGTCTTTCCAATGTTGATGTTGACTCTGGCCAAAACGTTCTGTGGCCAGAGATCTCGGGGCTCTGTGTGTACCTGGCAGTGCAGGTAACAGATGCAGAGTGGGCTCATCAAGTAGGCTATCATTTCCTAACACAGGTTTCACATGGTTGTCACTTAATACATATTCGTTCAATGAATATAAAAATTAAAAGTGAAGAGTCTACTAATTTGTTTACATAATTTAATAGGGACATCAAGTATACTTAACAAAGGGCATATTTACAGAGTGTCCTAACATTCTTAGAGCAGTTTTAAAACTTAATAGCTTCCAAAATGTAAATGCTACCCACTCTGAGAAAACATCATTTGAGAAGCTGGTTATTCAACTTTCTTTTAGAGTTACTTAATTTTATGAATTTGAATATATTTTTAATTTTAAAGTTTTTGTTTTAGTCCTTTTGAAGACAGCAAATATGGACTGATACCTAGCTTCTTATTCATATTAATAAATATTCAATGAAAAGAGATTTGTTGAACTAAACAATGTATAAAGGCCCAGGTAAAAACTGCATAAACAGTTCTAGCTATTAATTTGTCTTCTTTAAATTCACAATAGCTTTAAGACTATTTAGAATGCAAGGGTTGCAAAAACTTTGTTTTATAGATGTGGAAGCTAATTTTGGAGAATTTTAGCTCATGCAACAAATACTTGTTCAGCACTTATACTGAACCAAGCCTTTTCCAGATCCTGGTGAAACAGCAATGAACATAGCAGACAAAAATCCCTGCCCTAATGGAACGTACACTCTAGTGAGTATAATGGTTTGCTCAAAATCATGACAGTGAGCAGCAGAAGCTGGATTGGATCTTCTGAATCTCAGTCTTGTGACCATTCCTTTATACCACAGTTTAGGAAAACACAGTCTAATCTCATTTTACAAACAGAACAGTGGTTTAGCTACACAGATATTTTCATGTACACATTCTCATATGGGCTTACAAACTCATTTAAAAATTTTGTTAAAAGCACATATAGTCTATACAAGTACAAAGGTATATAATTATCTAAATCTGTCTCTGTAAATATGTTGTGATTATAGCATAAATATATGTTCCATATATGTAATTTTAAAAATATCAATACCATGCATTGAACTACTAAATGGCATCACCATTATTTAACAATTATTTGTATCCATTGAAGAATCATTTACCTGGTTAAGACATGAAGTCTCCTATCAAATCATGACATGAAACCTTTGACTTGAAACTACTGTCCCAAATATTATACAAAGAACAAAAGGATTAGAAAACTCACCTATTTTAATACTCTGTATTCAGAAACACATGAAAAAAATTAGTAAAATCCTTATCATTTGGGAACAATTATTTTCCCCTGCTTTGGAAGAACGTTCCCTTCCAGAATGTCTTCTTTACATATTAATTATTTCTCTCCTTTCATAGTAAAAGATGTATGTTACATTTAGAAACACCTCCTTGATATATTAATTCATTCTGTAAATACTCTTGAGCACCAAGTACCTATAGTCTAATTGGCAGTTTTCTAGATGTTGGAGCTACAACAGTCATAAGACAGGATACTGCATATAATGAGCAATTAAATAAGTTATGATAATTTTAGAACTGGTAGTCATCATGAAAAAAAAAACAAAAACAAAAAGAAGAGACTGTCCCAGTGGAGTGAGTTACTTTTGATCCACCGGGCAGAGAAGGCCACTTCTTTTTTTTTTTTTTTTTAAGATTTTATTCATTTATTTGACAGACAAAGATCACAAGTAGGCAGAGAGGCAGGCAGAGTGAGAGGAGGAAGAAGGCTCCCCGCCGAGCAGAGAGCCCGATGCGGGGCTCGATCCCAGGACCCTGGGACCATGACCTGAGCTGAAGGCAGAGGCTTTAACCCACTGAGCCACCCAGGAACCCGGAGAAGGCCACTTCTGAGAACGTAAAATAGGAACCAGCTTTGCAAGGATCTGAAGGAAGTATTATCTAGGCAGAAGGAGCCAAGTGCAAGAGCCTGAGGAGTGATGAACTTTCCTTGGCTCATCTGAGAAAGCTCTGAAAAGCTGAAGTAAGATGGATGAGGAGAAGATGGGACTGGGAGAGTCTGTAAGACCTGGGGGTGGGGGGTACCTGCTGGAAAACAACCCGGGTTTTGTTCTAAGTATAATGGGAAGCCACAGGGAAGGGTTGTGATCTGATTTACATTTTCAAAGCATTGTTCTAGCTATTGTGTGGAGGATGAATTGTAGGAACTAGAAGTGGACGCACAGGAGACCTGGAAAGTTACTTTCTGAAGTAAGAAGAGATAAATAGTGACTTAGGTTAGGGAAGTAGCGGCAGAGATCAGGGAAGAGGGTAAGCTTCGATTATATTCTGAAGCAGAACTGACAGTACTTGCCCAGTTAGATGTCTAAGTGGTTCAGAAAGAACAAGTCTATTGACTTTCAGGTTTTTCGTCAGGATAACTAGTTGAATGGTAGTGTCATTTACTGAAAAGGAAGAATTCAGTAAGTGGTGGAAATGATGAGTTCCCTTTTGGATGTTTGAGGGGCTTCCTAAATAGCCATGTGGACAGTAAAGTAGGAAGTGTGTGTATGATCAGGACCACCAGGGACAGGTTAGGGTTGGAAATAGGACAGTTGGTAGTTAGACACACAGACAGGATATATTGGCATACAGATGGAATTAAAAATCTATAGTACTTATGAGGAATTTGAGAAACAAGACTGAGGATCATAGGGAAACGGAGGAGAAAAATGAAACAAGATGAAACCAGAGAGGGAGACAAACCATAAGAGCCTCTTAATCTCAGGAAATAAACTGAGGGTTGCTGAAGTGGAGGGGGGTGGGAGGGATGGGGTGGCTGGGTGATGGACACTGGAGAGGGTATATGCTGTGGTGAGTGCTGTGAATTGTATAAGACTGATGAATCACAGATGTGTACCCCTGAAACAAATAATACATTATATGTTAATAACAAAAATATATAGTACTAAATGTAATAGGGAGGAAGTATAGATAGAGATAAAAATAATAGACAAAATAGAGCCCGGGCTATTTTCCTTATTTAGAGGTCCTGAAGAAAGTCAAGACTGTTAAAGAGCATACAAAGGAAGACAATTTAAGGCATGGGGGAAAAAAGGTAAGTGTCATGGTACAGAAATCAGAAGAATAAAGTGTTAGAAGTAAAAAAAAAAAAAAAAAAAGTGTTCTTTAACCACTTAGAATTTTAGTAAGAAAGAGACACAGTGTGCCTGGGTGGCTCAGTCAGTTAAGCATCTGCCTTGGGCTCAGGTCATCAAGTCCCTCATCGGGCTCTCAGCTCAGCGGGGAGCCTGCTTCTTCCTCTACCCTCCACCGAGCTAGTGCTTGAGCATTCTCTCTCTCTCTCAAATAAATAAATAAAATCTTAAAAAAAAAAATAGGCACAGAAGTGATGATAAGGGTCCAGCTCCATGGAGATCACTGATTTTTTTTT
This sequence comes from Enhydra lutris kenyoni, assembly GCF_002288905.1. NCBI lineage: Eukaryota > Metazoa > Chordata > Mammalia > Carnivora > Mustelidae > Enhydra > Enhydra lutris. The sequence goes on from NW_019154112.1 coordinate 9,357,800, forward strand.
TTTTTAAGATTTTATTTATGTATTTGACAGACAGAGATCACAAGTAGGCAGAGGGGCAGGTGGGGGGGGGCATAGGCTCCCCGCTGAGCAGAGAGCCTGATGTGGGGCTCAATCCCAGGAGCCTGAGATCATGACCTGAGCCCCAGGCAGAGGCCCAACCCACTGAGCCACCCAGGCACGCCGGAGATCACTGATTTTAAGCATAGATTTGGTGAAGAAGGAGGGCTGGGACCTTAAAGGAATGGCCAGTCAGAAGAGAGAATGAGAGATAAGCAACTACAGGGAGCTCCTATGACTATTATGAAAAGGTTTGTTGTGATTGAGAGGTACTATTTGGAGAGTTGCATAGGATATGCAGAGGTTGTCTATTTTTTAAGATATGTGACATTAGAGCCTGTTTCTATGTGGATGGGAATGGTTAAATGCGTAAGATAAAACATAACATTTTTAGATCTAATATTATTGGTTCGAAAGGTAGATAAACATAGATCATGTCTGACAAATTGTCTTTCCATCAAAGTATTCTCTAATGCCCAATGAATAGTCAATTTTGTCAATTAATTGGAAAAATAAGTAAAAGACTAGCACTTAGTTGATTAAACAGTTTGGATCCAAAAGATTAAATGCAGTAATATCCTATTAGCTCATGAAGAAAAACTATAGGGAAGAAGAGTCTTTTGGTTAGCCTGAAAATGAAACTGAGATCAGTGATAAAAATTATTATTTTTTTATGTACAGAGACAAAATTCAGTTATGTTTTTAAAAAGAAAAGTTGTTGTAGTTAATAAGTTCTGGTCATTCATTCCCTTGTTTACTTACTCAACAAACTATTCTCTGAGTGCTTTGGCTCCAGGGCTGTATATGGAAGAGTAGAGAGGAAAGAGGCCCTGTCCCCAGCCATGTCACTGCCGAACAGGACAGACTGACTAGCAGAAGTTTAATTGTGATGCAGTCTAAGTACAACACAGAGGACTTATTTTATATTTATCTAGCCTTAGGTATTTGTCTTATGTATATATTCAGTAATATGGAGAGAGGAAGAGAAAGGGAAGAGAAGGAACAATTTAAACAGTGAGTATGTGTCTGCGCTGGCTTTGCCACTAACCGAACATGTAACCTGGCGAGATCATGAGATGAAAAATGCAAATGTTCTCTTCCTTTACTTTGTTTCAGTTCCTGAAGAGAATCTGGTGTTTATGATGATCTCTAAAAGAGGCTTCCTAAAAAAAAAAAAAACCCCAAAACAACCAACCCCTTTATCTGGTGTGCAAACGAAGCAGCAGCAATTACAGACAAACTGACAGTACTGGATACACTGGGAGACGAGATCAGTATCCCAGGGATTTTAAAGGGGAATTTTAACTCCATGCAAGTGATGAATGGGGGGTGGGGTGGGATTTGTATTTTAGGTTAAGAGAGCAGCATATTTAAAGGTCCTGACATGATAAAGAACATAGTCCCCTGAGAAAGCTACCTTTCCAGAATGCCCACACTTCTGTGAATGGTGAGAGAGGGCGCCAGGGCAGGCTCACACAGGCCTCTCCTCTAAGGCTCTCAGATGTACCATTATGTATCATTTGGGTGGCTGTTGTACTGTTATTTATTAATGTTATTAATGTTCTTAATCATCTCAAGGTCTTGGTCTTCCATAATGCCAATATTACCCATATAAAGTTGTGTGTAATTTGTATTACATACAACCTGATATAGAGGTAGACTCAAAGGTCTTCAATAATCATTCTTTAAAAGAAAGCCTCCAGCAGTTCCCCTTTGTTTGATGTCCGATGCTCCCAATGTTGTCATAACCATGTAGAAATCTTTGAGGTAGTCAGTTTTAATAGTGCCACAGCTTTTCTTTCCGAGTTTTTAAACAAACAAAAATGTTCCTTTTCAGTTATGCCAAAGTTTTTAAAATATATTTTGTCCCAACCCAGATAAGTACAAATTATAAAAACTTCATAGATCTGAAGATTATTTTTAGAAAATTGCACGTTGACTTTATGGGTCCCCTCCTTTAACCTCCATGTTAATCCTACAGCCATAAAGCCCACAATTTCCCTTTCTTCTTCTTCTTTTCCAGAGATTTAAAATGAAAGAAATACAGTGGTTGAGAAAATAAAATAATAAATAATAATAAAATATAGTCATAATTATGTAGGTATATATTATATATAATTATATTATATGTAAGTACTTATATATTATATAAGTATATATTATATTATATATAAATATAATAAAAATAAATTAAATAAATAAAATTAAAAAATAAAAATAGTATCATTAAGAATTTTCTTGTGAGACAATGGAATAATTCCCTTGATGATATTTTCAGAATACTTCAAAATCTTCTGTGTTAGCTATGTGCCTATCCTTTTTTTATTTCACTGCCATAATCCAAGAGGTAAAATGTTTTCTTTTGCTGCCACACTTTAAGTTCTCTGCAGTTACGACTTTAGAAAAGGAATTCATCTGAACTGAACACTGCCCTGTATTTTTCCAGCTCTTCTGTGGCTAATAGTTCTCTGGTCAGAGGCCTGGTGTTGCTCTGAGCTGCTGTACAGCCTGCCTGTCATAGCCGCTCACTTCACTCAACCACACTTGATCTTTTCAGCAAAACATCTGCCAAAGTCACAGTGATTTTCCCTCCTGCTTGGCTGGTGAAAATGTCAGCAATAGCAAGTTTGAGATGCTCTTTTAAATAATTTTCATATTGAATTTGATAAGGCTGCCAAAAAATATTTAGATGAAGAGGTTTACTGTCACTGAAACATACCATCTGCACCATATCCTATTTTGGCCAAAGCTGTAAGATGGCAGCAGTCAAATGCGGAACTTCTCACTGCTGCAAATTGATTTTGTAGCCTTCGTGTTTCCACAGTGTTTCAGTGTTAGGGACTCCTCCCCTGACCCAATTCATAGGTTGAAATTCTAACCCTGAGTATTTCAGAAAATGGCTGTTTTTGGAGACGGGGCCTTTACAGAGGTGATTAAGTTAACACTGCTAAGGAGGTCGCAATCCCCACCTTTCTGGTTTTCTTATGAGAAGAAGGCGTTAGGACACAGAAAGATACCCCCATGGGAAGAGGGCAGCCATTTGCGAGCCAGAAAGAAAGGCCTCAGAAGAAAGCAAACCTACCCACACCTTGATCATGGACTTCCAGCATCAAGAACTGTGAGAATATAAATATCTGTTATTTTAACCACCCTCTCTCTGGTACTTTGCTATGGTGGCCTTAGCAAACTAATACATCTAGGGAGTGGATACTGTTACTTTAATACTCCAAGGCCATCTTCTAATTTAATAAATTGTGATTATTTAAATGTAATTTAAAGCACCTACGGATATATAATCACCTAAATGGTCTGAGGGTGAGATTAAGCACCAAACACTGGGATGAACTTGTTGGTCTGAAGTGTACCTGGATATACCTATATCATTTATTAACAACCCTTAATGTTTAGAAAATAAGGTCTTATATTTATTTTCTCAGGAGTAGTAAATATATCACATTTGGATCAATTTTTCTTTCTTTTTTTTTTAACTCTCCTTTAGTCTAAATTAATACCATAGATGAATCTGGGTTTTATTTATTGATTATAAATCTAGAATATCTCCTTACTATCTACAATCCTGACTGTAAAAATAAAACAATACTTTAGGGTAAACCTTGTTTTAGGGTATATTTCAGGTTTTGTTTTGATTTTTACATTTTTGTTTAAATTCAAGGTATTACTATTTAGGGAATCTTTCCTCCTATCCAGTTTCAAAAGGAAGCCTTTAGAAGTGCTGGCTGAACAGGAAGTTGTTAGGCAGTTCTGAAACCTGCATATTTGGATGCAAGTACCAGCTCTACCACAGTAGCTTCCTTGGCCTGTCTCTATTCCTTACCTTCCTTATCTATGAAAGGAGGAGGATAAGAACATCTAGCTCACAGGATGATTTTGTGTAGTAAGTGAGATGATCCATGTAAAGCACTCAGGACAGTGTTCAGCACCTATTTAAGTTATGTATCATTACACAGTAAGATCTTCAGTATTTTGTACAGATTAAGTCTCCAAGTTGAGTGATGCTAATTCCCCCTGCTCTACTCAAAGCACATGTTTCTGTGCCTCATATTTAACTCAAAATATTATTTTGAATATTATTTAGGATAAAGTATAAATTGTAACATGTCACAGAGACTACTTGTGCTCCCAATACCCATTTTTTACCCTTTTCTCTTAGTGATAGAATTCCCCCAGCCTACTAGCTAAAGACCAACCACATATCCCTTTCCTTCTCCTCTCTTGATGGCATGGGGGACGTCATGGTGGGAACTGTAGTAACTACTTTGGACCTCAAGATGGAAGCACTTGTTGAAGTTGGCACAGCCTGGATGCCTGATATGATGGACCCACTATACCCCCTGGACTGTTTTTTTTTTTTTTTTTTTTTTTTAGGATTTTATTTATTTATTTGACAGAGAGAGAGAGAGAGATCATAAGTAGGCAGAGAGGCAGGCAGAGCGAGAGGGAGAAGCAGGCTCCCTGCTGAGCAGAGGGTCCAATGTGGGGTTTGATCGCAGGACCCTGAGATCATGACCTGAGCCCAAGGCAGAGGCTTAACCCACTAAGCCACCCAGGTGCCCCCACCTGGACTGTTATATGATACTCTTGATTAAGCCACTGTATCTAAGGGTATCTTGTTATAGCAGCCTATCCTATATCATAGTACATAGTATTCTAAATACTATAAATAAATATTTTTTTAAAAAATAAAATAGTAATTTTATGAACAGTACTGTCAATTCTTTAACTTTAGATATGTAACTTGGGTTATATTGGATTGTTCCTCTATAGTTTTATATGTGGAAGAATAAGGCTCTTCTTCTAACAATAAAGTTAATGGAAATTTTTCTTCCTCTATGAAGTGTCAGAGTATCTAGGGTTAGAAGGGGAGAAACTAGCAATAAATAATGTTCATTAAATACTGTTATTATAGACAGGACTTCTGGGAAAGATGGTGGAGTAGGATGATCATTGGCTCACTTTGTCCCATGGATACACCTAGATAATACCCACATCAATGTAAATAACCAGAAAATGACCTTAAAACTGGTAGAACAGACTCTCCACAGCTAAATATAGAGAACAGTCCACACTGAAGAAGGTAGGAAGGGCGAAGATGTGTTGGAAGCCAAATGGATCCATAGGAGTGTCTGTGAGAGGGAGAAATACTACAAGACTCTTATGAAGAGAGGAGAAGAGCACCCAGGTATGGGAACCTACATTGGGAAAATGAATTCACATAACATTTGGCTTGGAAAAGCAGAGGGTCCTAACTTTTTGAGTTCTTATAATCGGTGGGGCTTACCACCTAGAACCTTAAAAACCAGTGGGCTTGACTCTGGGAGAGCTGGAAGGCAAGAGGAAACTGAGTCCTTACCCTTAAAGAGACGGCACAACAAACAGCACCACTGAGAGATAAAGCATAGAAGTGGTAGTTTGAAAAACACCTAGGATATGCAGGAAGGTGATTTGTTTACTAATTTCAGAGCACGTGGTAGAAGGGCAGAGATCATTGGGAGACTTCTGCAAGAAAAAGAGAGCTGGTGGGTGCCATTTTCCTCCTCCATCCCCAAGCCTAGATACACAGTCACCTGTGGAAACCAGCACAGCATGAACACTCTCCACCTAGCTTGCTAATAGCAGGCCCCACCCCTACACACTTCTGTGGATTCACTCTCTCCATCCAGCCCTAGGTACGAGTTTTCCTGCTCTCCCTGAGGAGAGAAAACTCCCTGAGTTCTCCTGCTCTCTCCTCACAACAAATAGGCACGGAACTTGATGATGGTGAGTCCCACCTGTGCTCTTGTGCATACCTGACCCTTCTAATACATCCTTGGCAGGAGCCCATCCAAGTGGTACCAGAAGCCCAGCAAGCAAGCAGTCCCAACAGGGGCTGGCACCATTCCAAAGTAACTCCTACCCCAAGGAGAGGGGAAGATAGCCACATATACCAGGCCAGCTGTCCCCAGCAGTGGGCTGGGAGCAGAATTCTAGTCTGACTGCAAGCAGCACCCATCAATGAAAGCTTCTCAGGGACAACACAGGGAAAATGCCATATAGTTCAGTGTTACTTCATCTCTGGCAAACTCCTGGTTTGACTCAACCTAAACCCAAGGTGGCCCCAGACTGGCCCACTAACAACACAGGGACCAAACCCTGCCTACAACATAGAAAGAGAGCTACTGCAGATGACTGAAGGCAAAAGCAGCTCAGCCACAATAGTAGGGCACATGCAACACACCTAGGAGACACCCCTGAAATGCCAGTTTCTGATGAACAGAGGACATTGCACTGCAGGGCACTGCAGGACCTTTTCTTCATAAGGCTGCTACTTTCAAGAGCAGGAGATGTAGCTGACTTTCCTAAAACATGGAAACAGACAGAGAGCTAGACAAAATGAGGAGACAGAGGAATATATCCCAAATGAAAGAACAGGACGAAGTCACAGCAAGAGAGCTAAATGAAATGGAGATAAGTAATACACCTGATAGAGAATTTAAAATAATGGTCATAAAGATTCTGGACTTGAGAAAAGAGTGGAAGACCTCAGTGAAATCCTCAACAAAGAGAAAGAAAACATAAAAAAGAACCAATAAGAGATGAAGAACTCAATAACTAAAATTAAAAATACATTAGATGGAATAAATAATAGACTTGAGGACACAGAAGAACAGATCAGTGACCTGGAAGATGGAGTTATCAAAAGCAATCAAGCCAAACAGGAGAGAGGAAAATAATGAAAAATGAGAATACACTACGGGAATTCAGCGACACCATCAAGAGTAATAACATTTACATTATAAGGATCCCAGAAGGAGAAGAGAGAGCAGAAGAGGCAGAAAATTTATTTGAAGAAATAATAGCTTAAAATTTCCTCAGCCTGGGGAAGGAAACAAATCCAGATTAAGGCGGCGCAGAGGGCCCCCAACAAAATCAACTCAATGAAGGGTCCACACCAAGACACATAATAATTAAAATGGTGAAAAGTAGTGATAGAGAATTTTAAAAGCCTCTGAAGAAGACAATAACATATGAGGGAAGCCCCATAAGGCCATCAGTGGATTTTTCAGTAGAAACTTTGCAAGCCAGAAGACGGTGGCATGATATATTCAAAATGCTGAACGAAAACAAAAAACAAAAAACAAAAAACACCTGCAGCCAAGAATATGCCATCCAGCAAAGCTATCATTTAGAATAGGAGGAGAGATAAAGGGTTTCCCAAACGAACAAATGTTAAAGGAATTCCTGACCACTAAACCAGTCCTACAAGAAATATTGAAGAGGACTCTTTGAGTTGGGAAGGAAAAGACCATAAATAGGAGAAAGAAAAGAAAAGTAAGCAGCACAAAAACCATAAAATTAAGTACATCTATAAAAAACAGTCACAAAATAAAAGGATGTGAAGTATGACACCATATACATAAAAGGTGAGGGGAAGAGGAGTGAAGAATGGGTTCACACATAAGCAGCCATCAAATAATATAGACTACTCTAAGCATAAGTTGTTATATATAAACCCAATGGTAACCACAAATCAAAACCCAGTAATAGATATGCAAAAAAACAGAAAGGAATGCAAATATATCACAAAACAAAGCCAGCAAGAAGAGAAGACCACAAGAAAAGAAAGAAACAGAGAAGAACTACATAAACCATAAAACAAGTTAAAACATAAAACATAACTACATAAACCATAAAACAAGTTTAGAAAGTCAATAAATACATACCTATCAATAAATACTTTAAATGTAAAGGACTAAATGTTCCAATCAAAAGACACAAGGTGACAGAATGGATAAAAAACCAAGACCCATTTATGTATTGCCTCTTATGAGACCTGTCTATACACTACCTGTTACAGATATATGCAGACTGAAAGTGAAGGGATAGAAAATAATTCATCATGCAATGAAGTAAAAAGAAAGCCAGGGTAGCAATACTTATATCAGACAAAATAGACTTTAAAACAAAGCCTATAACAAGAAAAAAATGACACCATATAATCATAAAGGGGACAGACAATCCAACAAGAAGATACAACAGCTATAGATATTTATGCACCCAACATAGGAGCACCCAAATACATGAGGCAGCTAATAACATACAGGGAATAATAGTAACACAATAATGGTAGGGGATTTTAACATCTCACTTACATTAATGGACAGAGGATGCACATAGAAAATCAACAAGGAAACAGAGGTTTTGAATGATACACTGGACCAGGTAGATTTAATGGATATATTCAGAATATTACATTCCCTAAAAGCAGAATGCACATTCTTCTTGAGTGCATATGGAACATTCTTCAGAATAGATCACACATTAGGCCACAAGACAAATTTCAACAAATACAAAGAGATAAAATTAGAAATCAACCACTAGAAAAAATCTGGAAGGAACACAAATACATGGAGGTTAAATAACATGCTACTAAACAACGAATGGGTCAACCAAGAAATCAAAGAGGAAATCAAAATATGCATGGGAACAAATGAAAATGAAAATACAAGAGTCCAAAATCTTTAGGATGCAGCAAAAGCTGTTCTAAGAGGAAAGTTTATAGCAATACAAGCTTACCTCAAGAAGCAAGAAAAATCTCAAACGACCTAAATTTATACCTAATGAAGCTACATGTAACAAAACCCAAAACCAGTATAAGGAAGGAAATAATAAAGATTAGGATAGAAATAAATGAAATAGCACTAAAAAAACAAAACACAGTAGAACAGATCAATGAAACCAGGAGTTGCTTCTTTGTAAAGATCAACAAGATCAATAAACTTTCAGTGAGATTCATAAAAAATAAAAGAGAGAGAGAGGACTCAACTAAACAAAATCAGAAATGAAAGAGGAGAAATAACAACTGACACCACAGTAATAGAAATGATTGTAAGAGACTATTATGAAAAGTTATATGCCAACAAATTGGACAGCCTAGAAGAAATGGGTAAATTCCTAGGAATATAAAACTTCCCAAAACTGAATCAGGAAGAAATAGGAAATATAAGCAGACTAATTACCATAGCAGGCAATGAAATTTAATCAGCAATCACACACACACACACACACACACACACACACACACACACCAAACAAACAAACAAACAAACAAATAAAAAATTCCCAATAAACAAAAGTTCAGGATCAGAAGGTTTCACAGGTGAATTCTACCAAACATTTGAGGAAGAGCTAGTACCTATTCTTCACAAACTATCCCAAAAAATAGAATAAGAAGGAAAACTTCCTGATTCATTTTGTGAAGCCAGTATCACCCTGATACCAAAACCAGATAAAAACACTACAAAAAAGAGAAATACAGGTGAGTATCTCTGATGAACATAGATGCAAAAATCCTCAACAAAATATTAGCAAACTGAATCCAGCAATACATTAAAAAATAACTCACCACAATCAAGTGGGGTTCATTTTGGGGATGCAAAGCTGGTTCAGGATTTGCAAATCAATCAACATGATACATCAATAAGAGAAAGGATAAAAACTATATGATCATCTCAGTACATGCAAAAAAGCATGTGACAAAGTATTTCTATTCACAATAAAACTTTCAACAAAGTAGGTTTTTAAAGGGAACATACCTCAACATAGTAAACTCCATAAATGAAAAACCCATGGTGAACATCATACTCAATAAGGAAAAACTGAGCTTTTCCCCTAAGATCACAAGCAAGACAATGATGTCCACTCTCACCACTTTTATTCAGTACAGTACTGGAAATCCTAGCCACAGCAATCAGACAACAAAAAGAAATAAAAAGCATCCAAATTGGTAGGGAAGAAGTAAAACTTTTTTTGCAGATGGCATACTATATATATAGAAAACCTTAAAGATTCCACCAAAAAATTACTAATGCTCCTAAATGAGTTCAGTAAAGTCACAGGGTACAAAATCAATACACAGAAATCCATTGCATTTCTATACATTAATAATGAAGCAGAAGAAAGAGAAATTAAGAAAACAATCTCATTTATAATTGCATTAAAAATAGTAAGATACCGGGCGCCTGGGTGGCTCAGTGGGTTGAGCCGCTGCCTTCAGCTCAGGTCATGTTCTCAGGGTCCTGGGATCGAGTCCCGCATCGGGCTCTCAGCTCAGCAGGGAGCCTGCTTCCCTCTCTATCTCTGTCTGCCTGCCTCTCTGTCTACTTGTGATCTCTCTCTGTCAAATAAATAAATAAATAAAATCTTAAAAAAAAAAAAAAAAAGTAAGATATCTAGCCATAAACCTAGGAGGTGAAAACCAAGGAGCTAAAAGACCTGTACTCTGAAAACTATAAAATACTGATGAAAGAAACTGAAGATGACACAAACAAATGGAAAGATATTCCATGCTCATGGATTGTGAGAACAAATACTGTGAAAATGTCCATGCTACCCAAAACATTCTACGGATTTATTGCAATCTCTGCCAAAATAACAATAGCATTTTTCACAGAACTAGAACAAATAATCCCAACATTTGTACAGAACCAAAAAGACCCTGGATAGCCAAAGCAATCTTGAAGAAGAACAAAACTGGAGGAATCACAATCTCAGATTTCAAGAAATATTACAAAGCTGTAGTAATCAAGATAATATGGTACTGGCACAAAAATACACATAGATCAATAAAAGGAACAGAGAGGCCAGAAATAAACCAATGATTATATGGTCAATTAATCCTTGACAAAGGAGGCAAGACTATATAATGGGAAAAAGACAGTCTCTTCAAATGGTGTTGGGAAAAATGGACAGCTATATGCAAAAGCTTCAAACTGGACCACTTTCTTACACCAGACAAAAAATAAACTGAAAATGGATTAAGGACCTGAATGTGAGACCTCATGAAACCATGAAAATCCTTGAAGGGAGCACAAGCAATAATTTTTCTGACATCAATGGTAGCAATATTTTTGCAGATGTGTCTCCTGAGGCAAGGGAAACAAAGCAAAAATAAGTATTGGAACGTCATCAAAATAAAAAGCATCTGCATAGCAAAGAAAAAATCAACAAAATGAAAAAGCAACTTAATAGAAGATATTTGCAAAAGATATAGCCTGTAAAGGGCTAGCATCCAAAATATATAAAGAACTTATACAACTCAACACCAACCCCCCCCCAAATAATCCAATAAAAGAGAGCAGAAGACATGAACAGACATTTTGCCAAAGACGACATACAGACGGCCAACAGACACATGAAAAGATGCTCAGTGTCACTCATCAGCAGGGAAATGCACATCACAACCACAGTTAGGTATCACCTCACACCTGTCAGAATGGCTAAAATCAAAAACACGAAAAATAAGTATTGGTGAGGATGTGCAGAAAAAGACCCTTCATGCACTACCGGTGGGAATGCAAAGTGGTGCAGCCACTGTGGAAAATAAGGTTTCTCAAAAAATTAAAAACAGAACTACCGTATGATCCAGTAATTCTGCTACTGTGTATTTACCCGAAGAATACAAAACACGAATCTGAAAGGCTATAAGCACCCCTATGTTTATTGCATTATTTATAATAGTGAAGACATGGAAGCAGTCTTTGGGCAAGTAAGAATCTCTCATGTATAAAACGGTCTCTTGCTTCATAATACCACAAATCCCTTCTTTTGATATATTTGAAGAATTATCATTAGGATAAATCTGTTGGGTATTTTTTTTTTTAAAGATTTTATTTATTTATTTGACAGACGGAGATCACAAGTAGGCAGAAAGGCAGGCAGAGAGAGAGAGAGGAGGAAGCAGGCTCGCCGCCAAGCAGAGAGCCCGACGCGGGGCTTGATCCCAGGACCCTGAGACCATGACCTGAGCCGAAGGCAGAGGCTTTAACCCACTGAGCCACCCAGGCGCCCCCTGTTGGGTATTTTTGTATGGAGTTTTGGTCAGACTCTGAAAAACTTGGGATAAATTTTCATGATAAAAACCCAAGGAAGTCTTATGTGAGTCATAAAATCCTATTCTCTTTGGTAGAGTTTTATCTCCCATCAGTTCAGGAAACTTGGGAGTACAAGAAGAAAGGAGAGGATGTGTAGAATGACATTCTACTGGGTACATATATCTTTTTTTTTTTTTAAACAGACTTATTTATTTATTTTTAAAAGATTTTATTTATTTATTTGAAAGAGAGAATGAGAGAGACAGCACGAGATGGGGGAAAGTCAGAGGGAGAAGCAGACTCCCCACTGAGCAGGAAGCCCAATGTGGGACTCGATGCCAGGACTCCAGAATCATGACCTGAGCTGAAGGCAGTCACTTAACCAACTGAGCCACCCAGGCAACCCGGTACGTATATCTTTGAACCCTCACTCCTCACTTCTCTGTCCCTGTGGTTGGCGATTTCCACGTTGGCACACAGGGGACTCCAAAGCCTTACAGACCGAGACAGACTATCTCTCAAGTCCACCAGGTGGGGTAGCAGAGAAAGAGGTTCAGTATAGCAGAGCTTAGACTTCACAGAAGACAGGATGTGCTAGCACATATTGTAATGTCTTGTTTATGATCCTCACATGATTGGGTGTTTGTTTGTGCATGTTTAATAGAATGTAAAAGCATTACTTGGTAAGATTTGATTTAAGCAGAGACTCCAAAGAAACTGGGGTACTGAGATCAGTCTTTTTTTTTTTTTTAAAAGGTTTTATTTATTTGCCAGAGAGAGAGAGAGAGAGTAGACACAAGCAGGCAGCGAGGCACAGGCAGAGGCAGAGAGAGAAGCAGGCTCCCCGCTGAGCAAGGAGCCCGATGCGGGACTTGATCCCAGGACCCTGGGATCATGACCTGAGCCGAAGGCAGCAGCCCAACCAACTGAGCCACCCAGGCGTCCCGATCAGTCTTTTTAAAACTATAAAATTGGAAAATCATTTGCACCTTTTTTTAACTTTTTTGTTGTTTCATGTTTTTATTTAAACTCTAGTTAACATATAGGGTAATATCGGTTTTAGGAGTAAAATTTAGTGATCCATCACTTACATATAACACCCAGTGGTCAGCACAAGAGCCCTCCTTAATAGCCATCACTTAAAATCTTTTAAGAATTTTCAGGAGAACAAAAAGGTCAAGTCAGATGCACTAACAGCCATTTCTTTCCTTTTGCATTTATAAAACAAAGAGATAATAAAGGTGCTCAGAGAGACAACTTTACTACTGGTAGCTTTTTAAAAATAATCCAGTTTCCATTTTTATTAGTGATGATATTCAAATATTCAGTCAGATGGGATACTTTCAATTCAGTAGGTGAGGATTACAGACACGTTAACTAGCAAACTTCCAGGGAGTCAGCAGCCAGAAAATACTGCAGAATCCTATACAGGTGGTATCTCGGTTATAAACAATCCTTACTTATTTACCCCCTTCTGCCCAGACCTTGCCCTATCGCCTCTGGAGACCTGCATACGGCCATAGGAGATTTTGTGTATTTTGTCATTGTAGAGGAAGAAGCAAAATCAATTGTGAAAAGGTAGACTATTCAAAGTGGCTGCACACTCCCAAAACATTATCATCTGGAAATGTTCCACTTCCGTTTGCTATATCATTAATTGTCAGTTTACTTGGATTTCTGATTACCAATTCTTTCTGGTTGCTACAAATTAGCTCATTGGCTTATTTTTCTAACACTCACCTGACATACCTAATCTAGAGGATGGGATTAAAATTTAAAAATAGTTATATCTATTTACTGAGTAATCAGAAAGGTAGTTTATGGTTTAAGGTGGGGGTGGGTATCAAGATTAGCTAGTAGGCAAAGAAGGAGTTAAGTTAATAAATTCAGGAGAAATTTTTCAGATTCTGAGTGAAGAGGGAGAATAAATTAAGTAGAGGTAGGCGAAAAGGAAAGAGGAAGAGGGACCAATTTTTCTGTGGCAAAACAAAACAAAACAAAACCGACAAGAGTGAGGGTGGCCATTAGCACAATGTGATTCTGAGCAGCTGGTCCTTGTAGAGCAAAATGCTGTACGTACTTCATTCCAGGCTGGCGCTGAGATCAAACCATACCTCAGAATATAATAAGCAGCAAAACGGGCAAATGTAAACTGTGGTAATTTGAGGTCTGGCCACATAGGTCTTGGGAGTAATTTGGGGGTTGGTTGTATGCCGCTGATGAAGAATGATTCCATGACTGGGAAGAATACAACTTATGTACCAAAGGGTGAATTTGAGCCTGTGTGCTTGAGAGATTTGAGAACCTGCTGGCTGCTTCTCTACTGACTGTGAATAGAGGAAGTATTAAGTAACAAAATGTCAAGTTGCATACCCATAAGAGCAAAAGAAAACCCTTCGGAAATAAAGAGAAAATATTTGGTGGGAAAATTGGTACAACAGAATATTGAAAATTTTATGTCTTGAATTTTTACCCCACTACCTTCCACCTTTAGAAAATCAGGCAGACAAGAACTTGAAGTCTACAATACAATAAAGCCTAACTAGAGACAAAGGCTTACCAGTCGCCAGAAGTACATTACCTGTTTCTCAGGGAATATAGGGAATTAACTGACCTATGTCAAGCACAGTATTTAAAGATTCTGCAGGCAAAGAACAAATGTGCTTAACCAGATACCTAAGCATTAATAGAAGGACTATCTTAACAAAATGGGGCTAGGAATCATGCACATATTACTGATACTAATTTGACATCCTTAGTAAAGTCAATTACTATCCAGATATTGCTTATTACTTTAAAGGCACTGTCCTGGCTAACTGAATTGTAAAATAGTGATAATCCTGATAGTTTGAAGAGTCAGAGAAGCATTAGGTGTTAATCACAGAGAAATGTTTGATTGTTGTTCAGCTACAGGCTATAGATTGAATGTTTGTGTCTTCCCCAGCTTTCCATATATGGAGCCCAATACCCAATGTGATGGTCTTAGGAGGTGGTGCTTTTGGATTAGGTCTTGAGATTGAAGCCCTCATGAAAGGGATTAGTGCCCTCATACAAGACACCTTAAATAGTTTCCTTGCCCTTCCCACAATATGAGTTTATAGTAAAAAGGATGGTGATCTATATATGAACCAGGAAGCAGACCCTTACCAGAACCTGATCATCTTGGACTTCCGAGCCTCCAGAACTATAAGAAATAATTTTTGTTTTGTTTTGTTTTTTTTATAAACTGGCTAGTCTATGGCAGCCTGAACAGACAAAGACATTGTACCTTGACAGGTGGGAGGAAATGAACCTGGCCAACATTGTAGGGTTCATACCTTTTTTCTAGAAGGAACACTGTGATATAACAAAGTTATAAGTTAAAAAGCAAACCTGACATTCTTTCATTAGAGCAGAAGTAAATTTGTAAGAACATTAAGTCTTACTATATTTTGAGCCTTATCACTATTAAAGCAGTAAACCAATTTCACATTGGCAATATTTATTTCCAGCTCATATCAAATAAGGATTAAAAGGATACTAAAAATAAACATTGAGATGAAATACTGAACTGTATCTGATAGGTAGACTAAACTGATCATTTTAGAAGAGATCTGAAACTTAGCACTGGAAATTTAGGAATAAGTGATCTCATCCAAACTCTCTAAAAAAACCCAAGGTGCAGTAAGTTAAATCCTTAGCTTGTGGTCACACGACTCCTGAATGCCACAGTGAGGTTTAGGGCTTGAATCTTTCTGCTCCAAAGTGTCTCTGTCTGGCCTTTATTGCAGATGAAATGTCAAATCCTCTTTTACAAAAAAAAAAAAAAAAAAAAAAAAAAGTCTCATCATGAAAGCAGTGAATGGAATGTATCCTCTTTTCCTATTTATTTCAGAGAGAACACACATTTTCACATTCCATTTGTTCACACTTTAACAGGCCAAGTCCAGCCTCTAGTGATTTCAGCATTTCTCTGCTACAATAAATTGTGATGTAACAGTTGGCGCAGCCTGGAGGCAGCCATTATAGTGTCCTTGCAATGAACAGAAACCCAATCACTGAAGATTAGACACAGTCCAGACAAATCACTCTTAGTTCTGCTGTTCTCCCTAGAGACAAGAAGGTTTTGTTTCCAGATCTAATTCTGAAGGACTACAGTAAAAAGCTTTCAGTAATGCTTCTTGATATTGCTCCTAAAAAAGTATAAAAGGAGAAAAGTACTGTATGCCACTGGTTCCCTAAATTTTCAGTAAGTTGATTTCAGCTGTATTTCTCTACAAAATATGTAAGTTCATATTTTTTGAAAGATAATAAGCAGTCAAGTTCTAAACCAGTCTGAGAGGGAAAAGCATGTTTATGGATTTGAAAGCTCCATCTACTATTTGCTAACTTAAAGGCAAAAAAACATGAAAAAAATTAAAAGATGGAACTCTGGAAGGCACAGGCAAAAATAATTATCTCAGGAATATATTAAACAATTCTGATGAGAGATGACATCTAATTTTGTGAAAGTTAAATACCATGGAAATATGCACCAGCAATTTAATTGAAGATATATCTTTGTAACTTTTAAATTTGCTTTTCAAGAACAATGCAATATAATGTTAATGTGCAAAGTCATTCTCTGGTTCTTGCAACCCACAGTGTAATAGTTATATTCATAAAGGATACCACCATTTGCAAAATAATTTCAGCTTACAGATGTGGGAACCATATTTTGACTTACTTGCATTTGTAATTGGTGATAAGACAGAATATGGTTGGGGGGGGGAAATAGAGGTGAAATGTCAATTTGCATAATAACTACCCATAATAGACCCTCAGATCTCTCTGTCTCTCTCTCTCTCACACACAGAGAATAGGAATAGCAGCTTTCATTGTTACAAGCATTTTAAATGCTGTTGACCAAAGTTAAATTAACAAAGTGTAGAAATGTCAAGTTTTTCACATTAAGAATCTCTCCTTAGGAGAAGGCACATTTTCTCTCACATCACATCCATTTGTCTTTTATTTTCCTGGGAAGATGTATTTCTCCCATCCTTTCTCCCTCCAAACCTCTCCTTTTCCTTCCTGTATTAAGAAAATGGTATTCTTCCTCCTTGGGATTGTTACCATACACTCCCCCTTCTCTTCTCTATCTTATTGCCTTACATTTTACTCTGTGAACTGCAGAACTCTCAAAAGTTCTCCTTCTATGAACTGTTTATAAACATATAAGTTTGGGGGCCCCTGGGTGTCTCAGTTGGTTAAATGTCCAACTCTTGATTTCAGCTCAGGTCATGGTCTCAGTGTTGTAAGATCAAGCCCCGCCTGAGGCTCTATGTTGGGCATGGAACCTGCTTCAGATTTTTCTTTCTCCTTCTCGCTCTGCCTGCCGTGCCCCCCATAATAAACATACATAGGTTTGCCTTCTTTACACTGTTTTCTCATATACATGCATACATAGCTATCCTTCCTTTCCCAAATACCTATTGAACACTTAAATAGTATTGTTATGGATGCTGTCAATTCAAAATTGAAAGGAATTTACTTACAACCTGGTGGGGGAGAAAAGCATAGAAGCAATTCTATTTCAGCGGGATAAGAAGTGTAAAATATGCCTAAGTGAGTGATGGGACAAGGGATGAAGTTAACATCTCTCTTGGCGTGAGTGAAGGACTTCCTACAAAGGAGGAGATGCTTGAGCCATACCATAGAGGTTAAATACAAATCTGCTGGACAAATGAGGAAGGGAAAGAGCATTCAAGACTATGGGTTATAGGGCCCCTGAAAGACCTCTCTATTAAGTAATCAGAACAGCTCTACCTTTAATTCCTTATTATCTGTAATGTGTATCTAATTTTTTTATGTCTGAAACACCTGCAACCTGGAGTGTTTCTCATCTGCTCTACTTGTACTTTCAAAGTTAGGAGTAAAAACAACTGATGTTTTCTCAGTGCAAATTTTGTTTGGATCTCTGGAAGCAAGATTCCCCAAATACAGGAGGAAAGTAGAACCACAGCAATGCTCCCAGGGTCCACTGGAAATGTCAGGAAACTAGTGAGAAAGTGTAGCAAAGAGAGAGACAGCCAAGGCTGATGGCTATAGTGGTTCTCTTCTAAGCTCTTTAATTCTTCTTTCCCTTTATCTTTTAGTTAATTCTTCTTTCTTCTCCCCCCTAAAATGCTTTTATCTCCAAAACTCATCTTTGGTACAGAAGTTTACAGGCTTCTCTGGGGGTCTCCCACTTGACTGGCATGGATATCATCTCTATGTGGATCATGTCCATCTTGGTCTCTCCAACCTCAGTGACTTCCCTGACTTTCAATTCTGAATTTTCGATATATTTCTGGCCATTTTCACCTAAGAAATCCTACCAGCACCTAGGAATTCATATAGCACTTTGGAGATTTTTGAAGGTTTTATGATGTGTCAACTTGGTTAGTCTACAGTCCCCAGTTAGTCAATCAGACAAATCTAGGTGTCACTGTGAAGGTATTTTGTAGGTGTGATAGAGTCCATAATCAGTAGACTGTAAATAAGGGATACTATTTCAGATAATCTGGATGGGCCCAATTCAGTTGGCTGGAGTTTAAGAGCCAAAGTAAGGCTTCCCTGATAAAGAAATTCCACAGCTTCCACCAGTACCTGATAGTTCTAGCCTGCCCTTCTCAGGGTCTGATGGATATCCAACGTGTCTCCCCCATAATCACATAAGCCAACAATAACTTGTAATAAATCTCTTCTTAATTTACATCTCTTACAGATTCAGATTCTGCTTCTCTGGTTGAGCCAGGACTGGTAGAGGTTTATAGACCCAAACTGGCCTTCTCTACTCATTTCCCAATTCTGTAAAGACACTGCCATTTTTTCATTATCAAACATGGTTATAATTATCATTCTTACTGCTTATCTTCTTTACTTATTCCTTCCTTTTTGTTTCATTTGGTCTCTCCATATTGAGATTCTTGTCATTTCAACTGGATTTGGACCACCACACCAGATAAAGATGTTAGTCTCCTGCCCCAAATTTACTGCCCTCCCATAGCCCAGCATGTCATTTAAAGAGCTCCTATATATACTGTATTCCACCAACTCTGCCATATTTACTTCTGTACCCCTGATGGCAACCTCCTGTTTCAACCAAGCTTTTTTTTTTTTTTTACTTTCCTTTCCCTCTTCATGACTTTATATTTTCTGCCTCCAAACTTTTCCTTATACCATCCCATCTACTTGAGATGTTTTCCTTGCCTGTCTTTTCCCTACCAATGCTTTAAGACCACCTCAAAGCATCTCTACTTTCAACCTAGTCTGACCAGCCTAAGCTGCAATCATATTGCTCTCTAAACTCCTACATCACTTATTTCCCTATAACTGAATTCGTAATTGACTGTGAACTGCTCTATGAAAACTCTTAGATTAATGTGATAGACTTTTACTAAAATCTCACTTGCATGTAACTTCATCTAAATATATATGCTTTATACCTCTCCCTTCAGCATTCTCCTGTCAGAGTGCTTTGTGAAAGAAGAATGCTTGCAAATGTTTACTAAGTGAGCTGCTGAATGAATCTTACTAACTAAAGCTTACAGTGTTAACTGTGTATATATCTTCATGGAAGCCCACAGTGGTTCCTAGTCCACTGGGTAAAAAAATATTTGAGACCACACTGATTCTGTAGTGTTGGTCTTACATCAGGCTTAGAGTGTGTATGTGTGTGGGGGTGAATAAATATTTTAACTTAGGTGGAAAAATAATTTTTTGATGCCCACTGACAATAAGTGCAGATAAGCACAGATAAGAGGCAAGGGGACATTTCACTCAGTTGGTTAAACATGAGGATGGCATAAAACCAAACAGATGTTAATATTCCTTTTAAGATAAATGACTGAAACCAAACTGGGATTTAGGGGAGGGAAGATATGAATTACAAATGTATGCCAGCTATCCTAAGTATATTTATGCCTTCTTTCCATGGATAAGCCCTGCTTCTGAAATTAAATATTAAGTGTTAAAACTAAAAATAAGGAATTAACTCCAAGTATTACTCAGAATATAAAATAAAAATACAAACATAACAGAAGCAATATACAGAGTTCTCTTCATTGCTAATGTATAAAGACCTTCATACACAAAATTATCCTCCACCAGATTATGATTTAGAGTGTTTTTTAGAAAGAAGAAAGGGGGTTACCGATAAGTGTTGATTTTTACCATACAGTTTATATGCTTAGTCTTTGGAGAATAGCTCTGTTTTGGA
The DNA here is from genome assembly GCF_002288905.1 of Enhydra lutris kenyoni. Taxonomy (NCBI): domain Eukaryota; kingdom Metazoa; phylum Chordata; class Mammalia; order Carnivora; family Mustelidae; genus Enhydra; species Enhydra lutris. Next base: position 9,377,945 of record NW_019154112.1, read on the forward strand.
ATATATACCATTAAGACTATCCTTTTCCAGACAGATCTCAGAATGGCTTTTGCACAAACTCTAGAAATAACAATACTACATTTTCAGTCTCAGCCAACTGTTGTGACACCAGCATATGAGTGAATAAGAAAATGAATTAGGCAATTTTTTTTACCAGATTATACTTCTTCCTATAAATTATCTGAAAATATGTCTATTTTTGAAATTTCTTCAAGTTCTTAACATGTATTTTTTTGCTGATCTAAAGATAATTAAAACATGTTTATCATTTGAGAATTTTAAGAGTGACTTCTCTGAAATACTGCTGGGAAAGATCTTCATAAATAGGTAGTCTTAGAAAAAAAAGTATAACCTATCCTAAGGAACAGCTGGTATGAGTCATCGTAAGTTATTCACACACACAAAAGTTACATTTCCCTGATCCTTGCCCAAACATACCAAATGAAAGGCAAAATTTTTGGAGCCTAAATAGAAAATATGATTTATAATTTCCAAATGCAAAAAAATACACTTTTTAATTTCCAAAGTAAATGTCCATATAAAGTATTTGCATTTAATTGTGTGTAAAAGGCCTGTATGATAGGCAACACAGTTGGTACAATTTTAAATATAAATGAAATTGCCTGAAAGAAAACTATAACTTTGTAAGAACATTAAGATGTATGTTTTGGAACTAATGAGTCAAAGCACTGCTAGATTTCAAATCAAGCTTCACAGTGCAATCAGTCTAGGTTTAGAGTTAATCATGTTAGACATTACAATTTTATAAATATACCTGCAACATCCTTCTGTAAGTCAGTTATGGCTACATAACAATTTTTCGCATTTTTTTCCTTCTCATTCAATTATTAGTAATCTCAAGTATAACACCACCTTTGCAAATGTTAACACATCACTGAAAGCTTCAGACAAACACAGAAATTCTGCTTTTGGTTTTAGTTTTATAAAAAGTTGTAAATGAACTAGCAACCTCCTGTTAGAACTTAGCAAATTCATACATGGAATGTAGACTTACCGTGTTTATCTTGAAAAAGTTAAGAATCAGCATTAAGTTCTCAGAGAAAACGTGAAAGCCAGCGGAGCTTTGACCTGGTTTAAATAAATTGTCCTGTCTCTGGGTAGAATATCGGAGCTCTCTGCAGAGTCTTTACTTTCTCTGTCCCAATCTCTATCTCTCTCTTTCTCAGCCTCTCTCTCCTCCCCGCTCATACTCCCTCCCTTCTCTTTCTTGCTCAAACACACAGTATGATTAAACTGCTCCTGTCAAGAGTGTTTTTTCTATAGCTTATTATAAGACCATGAAGTGAAAAATCACTCCGTAAATTTGCTATGTATCATCTCATAAATATGAAAGCTGCTAAAGAGCCAGCCACAATTGGAAAACTGCCACATAGTCACAAAATCTTAAACTATATAATGGAGACATATTTAAATCCAAAGAAATGAAAATATGTTGCTTACTTTATTAAATACTGTTGTTATGTAAGAGATATCAGAAAAGTGAAGCTCAGGGCTAATACTTGGTTTCCAGGGTAAACCTGTTCCAGGAGCTTATATGTGGGCGAGAGGAAGGCCCGTATTGATTTCTGGCATCATACCTACTTGGCCTTTGTAATACACATGCAACCCTCAAGGTGTCAAAATGATCACTTTCAAAATGCACTTATTAGGCACTTACAGATTTCAGCTGTTTTCCCTACACCTTTTCTCATCCCATCCTCCTGCCAGAAGAGGAGCACTAGGGCCAGGGAAATGGTAAAGCATAACAGGAAAAGGGCTCAACCTTTGCTGAGTGCTTTCTATAAATTAAGCCCTAGGCTCAGTGCTTTACACACATTTCCACTAACCCTCATCTTAAGTGGCTGGTACTGGGTGTTGCCCTATTTTACAAGAATGAGAACTGGCTCAAGACTTAAGAAAAGATAAGTAGCAAAACAATTGTCTCCTACAGGGTACCCCTCCCCCGCCAAGGTAAATTCCAAAGTCCACGTCCTCTGAAACTTATATGATTCTTTAAGCTCTTTTCATGACACTATGTTGAGAAAAGGTTTTTAAATAGCAGCAACAGAACCATTTTACCATGACAGTGTTTTTCCTGTGGTTCCTCCTCACCACAATGGCACCAAAGAATTAGAGTCCAGACTGTTCTGCGTTTTCCTCTTCTTCCCTCCTGTGCTGTGTTAAGAGCACGAATAGGTAAAGGGAAGTAGGGTCTCCACACTTCCTGGTTAGCTCAGGGCAATCAGGCCTGATACCTGTTGTTCAAGATATTATTACCAGTGTTCTCTTCTTACTCTCAAACACATGTCCTAATTTTTGGAAGATGATTTATATAGTCAGTGTACATTTAAGGAGTAGAGCAATGCAAGTTAAATGAAAGTTGCCTCAAAACAGTTACCAGGTGCTGTCCTGCGATTCCAATTAGACTGTTATCAGAATTGAAATGGCAAGGAATGGAAATCGACATTAAGTCCAAAGTGTTTGCCTCATGGTACCTGGTAAACAATATATCTTTCTTTTAGAACTTTTAGAACTTGAAGAATTTAACTGGGTTTCTTGCATCAGGAAACATCTGTGTGTTATGGAGGCACCTTTGTTGGTACAACTAACGCTAGTTAAATCGGGGCCAGAGTAATTGGTACAGGTACAAGATCGTAACATAACTTTCTATTTCTTTCTTTTTTTTTTTTTTAAAGATTTTATTTATTTATTTGACAGACAGAGATCACAAGTAGGCAGAGAGGCAGGCAGAGAAAGAGAGAGGAGGAAGCAGGCTCCCTGTGGAGCAGAGAGCCCGATGTGGGGCTCGATCCCAGGACCCTAGGATCATGACCTGAGCTGAAGGCAGAGACTTTAACCCACTAAGCCACCCAGGTGCCCCCTAATATAAAATAAGTACATGGTCCATCTTTCATTACCAGCATGTCTCAAGCTGCTATTTTTATTCCTTTGGATGTGCTAAAGAGGGGTGACACCTGAATATTCCACCTTGAGAATTTCACCCCTGGAATAAAATGCAGATTCCCTCAAAGGACTAATAGGAAGCCATCTGAACTTTGAACAATTTAGTATATCAATTTAGAGAATCTCTTTAATAAGATGTATTCCAGGAACGCCTGGGTGGCTCAGTTGGTTGGACGACTGCCTTCGGCTCAGGTCATGGTCCCGGAGTCCCGGAATCGAGTCCCGCATCGGGCTCCCAGCTCCATGGGGAGTCCGCTTCTCCCTCTGACCTTCTCCTTGCTCATGCTCTCTCTCACTGTCTCTCTCTCAAATAAATAAATAAAACCTTTAAAAAACAACAACAACAAAATAAGATGTATTCCATGTGCTAGCCAAAAATGAAGAATATATAGAAAACCACTTAAAGGGGTTTGAAGATAGATAGACATTAACATTACTGGAAATTCACTATGCATCACAGAGTGATGGAGGGTGCTGATGGAGAAAGGCAGCCATATCTGTGTGGAATGCCCTGAACACAGCTGAAATATCAACAAGGGGTCAAGTCCTGCCAGGGGTCCCTAATGAAGAATGGAAGGCACCAAGAGAGGAAACAAAAGAAGGGCCTCCACAAGCAAATGCTGCACATTTGGGCCAGTCAGAAAAAGTGGAAATAACCTCACAGAACCTGTGGCTTGGTACAAGTCGCACATATTGAGCTGCGGTGGTGTTCTAGAGCTCCCTCCTCCCCACCACAGCCCCTGGCTGGGTACCTTTGCGTAGAGCCCAGTCTGTAAGACTCCAGGTGGAGACCCTGGGTAGTAGGCCGTGGTAGCAGATGTTGTTAGGGCCCCACCCTTACTTCCGGGCACTCACAGCTCCTGTAAGCAAAGATAGCTAGCATGGCAGGCACCCGCAACTCTCCGCTGAGGAGACTTCCAGTGGTTGCAGTCAGATGGGTCTACATGTGGGTCCACATGGCCAAAGAGCCAGGAAGTGAATGATCCTGGAAACAGTCCTCAGCCAGGGACAAATGGAAATTGTTGGATAAATGCTAATTCCTTTACCCTTGGGGGAGATACCTCTATACTATCTGCCATCCAATGGGATCATGCCATTAGCCAATTAGCCAGAGCACTCATCTGCCACATAACACACCTTTTACTGATTTGCTTTCCCTAGCTCATTTCCCTATAATCCAAACTGCTGCTTCTCTGGGAACTACTTGCTCTTAAATCTTTGTCCCAGGGTCGTTTCTTAGGGGCGCTCAACCAACACAGTTGCCAAAGAGAAGAGAATTCTATTTTACAAGGCTGGAGAGCTATGTGGCTTAGCCAATATCTGGGAGATGTAGGACATTTTTCTTACTTAGTCCATTGATTAGAATTTTGTAAATATTAGAGTGATGTGTTTTACTTGACATAAACTATAAAAGACAAACTTTCCATAGAGAGCATGTGGGAAATACAAATACAGCAAAGCCTTCTTCAGATACTCATTCTTTACAGAATGAAAACTCTTATTTGGCTATCCTCCTTGGCTCTTTTTAAAGGTATGATAATACCTCCATCAACAGAGAACCATATCCCAGTGATATATTTCCTTGTCATCATGTAGCAAGCAGAGGTAGAAGCTCTATCAGAAGGGACACTAGAATGTGGCAAGGTTAGTTAAAGATATGCAAAATCATGAAGAAAACATAAACTATGCCACTGCCAATTTAGGGCAGAAAAATACGGAATCCAAAATTGTCTTCTATCAGTAGGAGTAGGGGAGGGAATTTGGTCAAGGGCTAGGCTTGAAAAGGGAGAAGGAAACACATGGAATGGAGAAGTCAATGCCAGAAGACTGGACTGGAGACAAGGTATGTTCCTTGGGAGCTGGTGAGGAACGTACTCATGCTTCCATGATCAGCAAGTCCTAGAAGGAGGGTTAAGTCCACAAGAATGGGAGGCTGCCTGCAGATGCCTCTCTTCCCCTCCACCACCAAGTACTAAATCAGGTAGAGAAGGCTCAGTAAGATGTGAGAAGGAACTCTCTAACTCCTCAATTAACCCCTTCACCATTCTGTTGATACCTGAAATGACTGTATTTAGGAAACTGTTCATTATACATTTAGAAATAAAATGCGAACACCTGGTCAAAGAAAGAGTGTGAATGCGTTTCTCAGTATAAAAGCAACCAATCAGGTGTGCTTTCTACTCTTCTGGTATGTCTTAAATAGTGCTTAATGAACAACATTTTTAAAATTTTATAAAAGCAGTCATTGTCAATGCAAAGGCACACCTACCAGAATCCTTCTGAAGAGAAGGTAGTTAATAACACGTCTTTATGTTCCAACTCCAAATACTTCTCTTTATCCTAACGCATACACTTACATCTAATCTTGCCTTTTCCCCCCTTCCTGGCCCCATGTTCCAAAACCAACAGGAAAAACTTTAAGTCTGCCTATCCGATCATTCCACATCTTGGTTCAAAACTCTTCAATAGCATGCTACTGCATTAAGATGAAATCAAAATCTTAAGCATGGTCATAAGCCTTCCTAGACCTGGCCTCAACTTGCTCTCAAGAATGTTGCTACCTCACTCTTTCCCCCTTTCCCCTGTATATTCTGACCTTCTTCTGGCTAATTAGCCTAATTAGCATTAGCTTTGCCATTTGAGTTCTTTGTCCATAATATTTACCTGGAATCTTCCCCTTTCCTCTGCACTGACTCCCCTGGATTGCTCTGTCACATCCCTCAGACCTTGGAGTAAATCACTACCAGCAGTCTAGGTTGAGCTACCTTGCAGGGCTCACTCTCACAGGCCCTGGACCTCTTCATAATGTTTAATGCATTTGAGATGATCTTCCTATGTCTGTCTAGGGGCAAGGACCATATCCATCCTGCTTCTTACTCTGAGCCCAGAACAGTGCCTGATAAACATTAGATTATTTAATAAATGTTTTGAATGAGTGAATAAACAGGGACTTGATTCAAGGTCTTCTGGCCCCAAATTCCATATTCTTTGTGTCACATCTCCCAGAACACAAGGAATTGAACAATTATACTGATGGGGGAAAAATGACAAAAATAAAAATGAACAAAGAGTTGGTTTGAAACTAAACTTGGAAGGCATAATTTTGGCAAGGGTTCTACCTATTTATTTTTCATTTACCCAAAACAAATGGAAGTTTTAAAAGAGGCATTTTTATCACACAGCTGTTTTGTTTGATAAATGGGTAGATTAAACAATTGAGGATAAAATTAGTTTGGGTTAAGTTGGGATATATTTGGTGTCATCTTTTCTCTCACTACATAAGTATGTGCTTTAGTGTCTCCTTTTGCATTTGTAATTTTGTTTGTTCATTTTCCTAAAAGGGGCTTTCCATAAACTTCAGATTGTAAACTTTAAAAAAATCTAAATTGGCCTGTGATAAGTAGAATAAGTGCCCCTCCCACACATGTTTGTGTCCTAATCTTTAGAATTTATGCTTCATTACATGGCAGGGGGAAATTATGGCTGCAGACAGAATTAAGTTTGCTAGCCAACTAACCTTAAAATAATGAGTTGACGCTGGATTGTCTGGGTCAGGGGCAGTGTAATCATAAAGTCCTTACAAGAAGAAGAGAGAGACAGAAAGATAAGAGTAAGATGTGATAAGAGGAAGACTTAACTAGCCATTTCTGGCTTTGAAGACAGACAAGGGCTGAAGGCCAAGAAATGAGTGCAGCCCCCAAAAGCCTAGGAAGGCAAGAAAATGGATTCTCTCCTAGAGCCTCCAAAAGGAAGAAAGCCCTACTGGTATCCTGAGCCATTTAGGAATTCTGACCTCCAGAACTGCAAGCTAATTCATTTCCGTTGTTTTAAGCCACTCCATTTGTGGTAATTTATTACAGCAGCAGAACAAATACACTGCCCCTGCATCAGATTACTCACACCCATTACCTTACAAAAGACTTCCTGAAAATTTTCTCTTATTTATAAAAATGATTTCATGATCCAAATCCTTGGATAATTATGGACAGTTTGCAAATAATTTTGAAAAAACTACCATTTATAAGGAAGATTTCTAAAGTCAGGAAACACAATCTATCATAATCCATTTAGGCAAATATTTGTTAAGCACTTTAGAATAACTGCACACAGAAATAAAATACTTTTTCTCCTATCCTCAGGTACACACACACACACACACACACACACACACACACGTTTCCCCTTAAGACTTTCCACAAACCTACACTTATCTTTCCTTGTGTGTGTGTGAGTGAAGAATCCATTTTTTTTTGACATAATGTTCAAATGGTTTATTAGTTGCGTTTAACACCCAAACCTACATTTAAATGCAACCACTAACACGGATATAATTTTGGTAAGTTGTTTACCTTAAGTTTCCCTCTATGTAAAAGTGGAAACAGCTTAGTTTTCTGGAAGGAATAGAAATGATGAAATGTAAAGCACCCAGGGAAGAATAAGACACCTAAAAAGCCAGCAGCTATTATATTAATAAAATGATAACTTCGTACTTGCAGATTTCTACATTGAATAACATTGTACTGCAGACCCTCTCTATTTTCTCACAAATAAGGACCTTTTGACCAGTAACATTTCCGTATATGCTTGAAAGCAATTTGTTAATAGGAAGATAGTTGATAAGATCAAGAAAGAGTGCTCTGGTTTTAGAAGCTAAGTAATAAAATATAACATAAGCTAACCTTCTACAAAGGGGAACTTCAAAATTAGCATAGAGTATGATTATTTAAGGGTGTTTATATTCTATTATTTGATATAAATTAAAATATTAGGAAAGCTAGCCGCTACTTGTTGCTTTTAAGGAATGTGAAGGCAGGGATACAATGAAGGAAAGCAGCAGAGTAAGAACGAACGAATAATCCTCTGCCTAGGACCTTGGGGTGGCTGTAACATAATATTTGAATCCGGAAGGTGAACAAAACTCTGATGTGTAAATTATTCTGTTTTAGCCTAGACACTCCAATTAAAGCAAAGACATCTACCTGATAAATTTTATACAATTTGTATTTAAAAATTTATGAAAACTATTGCATATTAAAAGTCTCTTAGTAAAGGCTGACATAAAAGAATATAAGATGCTTCAAGAAAACTAGTAAGACAGATGCTTTGCATGTTGGGTCATTTTCATGATTTTTAACAATAATTTTTTCAGATATGTGCTAATGGAAAGACAATTACTTTAAAACACATTAACATATATTTGAAACCCAACCTTGGAAAGCACTTTGGCTTTGTGATTTATATCTTATGAGCATTATTTATTTCATATGACCCTTGAAGGAAAGTTCTTCTCAAATAGACATGCAACCTTTGTTATTTTATACATTAATTAAAAGAAATGCATGTCAAAATGTAATTTCCTTGTCATCAGGAGGTTCTGGTGACTCTATGGGCAGTAAATGTTAATTTAACAAGCTTTATTGTTTATGTTACTACCTAAAATGCTCAGTATATTAAGGAGGGCCATTAAAGATGTGCCTAACAGGCACTGTGATATTTGGGAAGGTCATTCTTTGGGGGACAAAAGGTAAATTGCTTACTAATGATGTAACTTACAGTGGAGATGAAGTTTAGAGAGCACAGAAGAATGGGTGGTGGGAGTGACCCTGAGGAGCTTTCTTTCTTTTTAAAGATTTATTTGAGTCGGCGGGTGGGGGGGAGGGCAGTGCAGAGGGAGAGACAGAGAATCCTCAAGCAGACTCCCCGCTGAGCTCAGAGCCCTATGCAGGACTCCATCCCAGGACCCTGAGATCATGACCTGAGTCGAAATTGAGAGTCCGATGCTCAATTGACTAGATCAGCCAGGTACCCCCTCTGAGGTGCTCTCTAAATGCCGTAGGTGGATATTAGGTTTAAGATGTCTCACCTCATCTGATATTAATGGCTGGGGCTCTGTTACACACCCTTAAGACAGTTAGTGTCTTATTTAAAGACCTATGTGTGGGTTTAGGTAGCATACAGGTAGTTAGCTGGAGCCTGATGTACAAGGAGATCATGTAACTTCCACACCCATCTCACCTCCTCCTCTCCTGCCACAGTATGAAGGGTGTCTCTCCTCTTATCTGGACATGATACCTCTCCCTCTTACCTTCGCAAGTACCAACCTCTATTGATTACATTCTCTCTCCTTCTTAAAATATCCCTTTCATTAGAATATAAGTATTTCAAAACCTATATTCTTTTCTGACCAACTTAATGGGGCTCCTTGTCTGTGTTCATTTCTCAGAGAATTATATTGAAATAAAATTTTTCTGTATTTGTCCCCACATACTCCCTAGTTAAGTTTAATATTTTGTTTGATAAATTCCAGAGACTTTATCAAAGCAGCCTTGGTTAATCAGAAATTCTGGAAAGGCAGCATTCTAAATATTTCTTCCAGTCCTCCTACAGATTTAGACCTTTACTTTGCATAAGAAAAAGACCCACTGAAATGTTTTCGAGATAATGATCCTCACACCAGTAGTGTAAAGATTCCTCTGTCACGTCTTTACCCCACCTTGTATTAGACAATCTAATTATATTCTTTTGAAGTATACTTTATGATGCCTAGGCTTTTTATCATCAGGATTAGCACTACTGTTTTCTGCTCTTCACTGACTCCTATGAGGGGCAAACAAGAAGGACATGTTTATATATACAAATCCAGCCAGTATTTCGATACTTAACTGTGCTGGTTTGCCAAGTGGTGACACTGCTGAGAGTCAACTGTTTTCTGTCGGGGGAGCTGTGTTGTAGGGAAATCAATGTAGGATGTGTGAAAGTAGGCTGTGCAGAAGTGAGATATAAAGGAGCTGAGCATCACCCTTAAATAAAAACTACTAATGGTTTGTTTTCTTGATTTCTCGGTCTCTGTAAGTACTCGGACTCACTATATTTTCGTGCTTAGAAAAAATTAAAAAGTTACACAACCTTTAGCGTTGTAACTGTCAATTACCAATTTCAGAAAAGTGGGCTTATGACTCATTGGGTTATTAGAAAATTCTGCTCCAGGTTTATAGAAATGCTTCATGCTTATGACTCAGGTAGAGAAAATCTGGACTGAAATCATTGTTACACAGAACAATCTACAGAATCCTACATTATATGGCTCAGTAGCAGTCGACACCATGTATACCCAATCCTATTCTGCTGCTGCTGGGAAAACTGGGGCTGCAAACGTGAAATACACTGTGGACAGTCCCACGGCTGGCCAGTGCAAGAGGGAGGCCCTACAACCCAGGCCTTGATGACCCTCGGTTCAGTACATCTTCAGTAAACATACATGCTTACAGAACAATCCTGTAAGTCTCTTGTTTATACTCAAAACTATTCTACCCATGAAGTACTGCTCTCCCAGCCAGGAAGCTGTGGAGTTCTTTCTGTGTGAGGACCACCTTGCAGCAAAACTGCTCCTTCCTCTGAGTGCAAGGAGGGCTGGTCCCCAGGATGCCCTCAGGCTGCTCCCCGAAGCCTCAGCTCTCAGTGCTCGCCCCACTGGTCCCACAGGGGAGCCTCCGGGAAGGTTAAACATTGAGCCACTTAGAACCAGAAAGGTGAAACACAAGTCTTTTCTCTGGGGGATCCATGGAAAAGAATCTTTGTTCTTTAGGCTCCAAAGCCAATCTGAACTCAATGTGAATTAATGAATAAGTTCAGACAGTTGGAATTTGGTGTTAGATTATCATCTCTGGTTTGATATCTCTGTGTCCCATTAGTTGCGCTTTACTCTATAGTCATGGACTGCACTGAAAATCTCTGCTGTTTAACCCACATGTGTGGACATCTGGCCTTAAGACTCTGGCTTATGTTCCTGTGGGGGAGTTAAGCAGTGTTTTAGAGGATGTTTGAAGATAAGCGATAAACATGGAATTTCCAGAAGAACACCCTTTTATATTTACTGGAAGATTTTGGAGAATTTTATACTAAAGTAAACATTAGTATGTAATAGGTAAAAGGCTAAAGTCTCATTAATTTTTAGATAAAACTCAAGACTTCAAATAATCCTTCTCCTTTGGCTATTGTTTGAGGCTATGCCCTCAGGCCTTCTGAAGATAAGCACTAACTTTCCTTTGCCATTAGAAGTGATTCAGTTGAAAAGTTTAAGAAACATGGATCTTTTTTGGGGGGCGGGGAGGGGTCAAGGGAGAGAGAGAGAAGCCTTACTGGACATGGAGCCTGGTGTGGAGCTCAATCTCACAACCCTGAGATCAGGACCTGAGCCGAAATCAAGACTTGGATGCTTCATTGACTGAGCCACCCAGGCCCCCTGGATCATTTCTTTATCAATTCCAGTAGCACATTTTCAAATTCCAGAAGGCAAAAGATGGAATTTCAAATCTCTTTGGAGTTCAGTGATTTGGAGTGAAAGTAGTTCTTAGTTCATGAATTCCACAGATAGGAAACAATTATATACTGAAGACAGCATTAAGGTCTGCAATCAGCTTAAAATGAGAATACCTTAGAGATCAATATGTCAATTCACTGGGTATAGAATGTCAACTCATCTCTGGGGTATCACAGGATGGCTTGACATATTGGGCTGGCATCATCTTCCAGATTATGTGGAAGAATTATGTCAGTGATGATATCCAATCTCTTTTATGTGTATTGAGACTAAGCCAAAGAACTGTTGAGTACTTATCAATATAATGTTCTGAGAATCAACCAGGAGTCATTATGTGTATGACAAAAATGTCAAAAGTGTGTTTGTTTTATTAACAAATATGAGCTCATGTTCATTATGACTCAATTCTTTTGAGGGGAGAGGATATAAATAACGGGTATAGAACTGAGATCTAAGAAAAGTATAAACCGAAAGCCCAAATGTTTTTTTAACCAAAGCAATCAACTCCTGGGAAGCCACAGATGGTAGATATATACTATAATTCGTTAAAATGCCATGCAGTCTGAGAGGTAGAAATATCCAGTACCTCTTGGTGTGAGTTGCTAACATGAGTAGCTGCTGCACAATTTACCAGTGTGAAAAACGAATTGCTTATTATAATGGTGTTTTCAGTTATCTTTATTCATGTAATAGTAGAATAAAAGGATTAGCTCCTGCATTTATTATTTTTTTAAGATTTTATTTATTTATTTGACAGATAGAGATCACAAGTTGGCAGAGAGGCAGACAGAGAGAGAGAGGAAGGGAAGCAGGCTCCCCGCTGGGCAGAGAGCCCGATGCGGGGCTCAATCCCAGGACCCCAGGATTATGACCTGAGCCGAAGGCAGAGGCTTTAACCCACTGAGCCACCCAGGTGCCCCAGCTCCTGCATTTAAAGGAAAAATAAACAGTCAAGGAACAATAATTTTAAGAATTCAAAAATCTTTTCAAGCCCAATAAAGTATAATGCCATTATAATTTGGGTTATTTTTGCTTTAGGTGCTTGAGCTGTAAATACATATATTCCCTTGTTTTTGAGAATTCAAGGCTTAATAATAATATCTACATCAAAAAAATCATCTGTGGGGCACCTGGGTGGCTCAGTGGGTTAAGCCTCTGCCTTCGGCTCAGGTCATGATCTCAGGGTCCTGGGATTGAGCCCCGCATTGGGCTCTCTGCTCAGCGGGGAGCCTGCTTCCCCCTCTCTCTCTGCCTGCCTCTCTGCCTACTTGTGATCTCTGTCTGTCAAATAAATAAATAAAATCTTAAAAAAAAAAAAAGAAAATCATCTGTAATAAACTAATGTTTAAAAAAGACATGCTAGGGGCACCTGAGAGGCTCGGTTGGTTGAGCATCTGACCCTTGGTCTCAGCTCAGGTCTCCATCTCAGGGTTGTGAGTACAAGCCCCACACTGGGCTCCACGCTGGGTGTAGAGCCTACTTAAAAAAAAAAAAAAAGAAGGACATACTAAACTGTAACACTAAAGGATTTTGTGTAAGTGCTGACTACGTACAACTTTACAGGTGGCATAAAATCCAGCCTAGATTGACTGGAAAATAATCTCCCTCTTCTGCATCCTCATATTTGTGTTATGTCAAAAATTATAAAGTGACACATAACCACTGTTTAAAAATCTTAAATAAAACTTTAGCTAAACATCCAAAGTGGAAGTATTTATTCTTTCCATAATGTATTGCCTATCTCAGGAACTGACTGGTGACAATAACAACACATGATTTTTTCCCCCTTCCTATTTGGGTATATAGCTTTGTGAACTTCCTTAGAGGTTTAATACCTGAACATGCCACTCAGCAAAAAAACAATGGATTTACAGGAAAAAAAAAAAAAAGATGGGGTGCCTGGTGGCTCAGTGGGTTAAGCCTCTGCCTTCGGCTTGGGTCATGGTCTCGGGGTCCTGGGCTCAAACCTCGCATCGCATCGGGCTCTCTGCTCAGCAGGGAGCCTGCTTCCCCCTCTCTCTCTGCTGGCTGCTCTGCCTGCTTGTGACCTCTCTCTGTCAAACGAATAAATAAAATCTTAAAAAAAAAAAAAAAGAACAAAAGCTGATACTGGTAGCTAGAGTCTATGGACAAAGTAAAAGCAGCAGGATCTTAGGGGGTGTCTCAACCCTGACTTGTGTGACAAGACATTAAAAAGTCTAAAGAAGGGACGCCTGGGTGGCTCAGTTGGTTAAGCAGCTGCCTTCGGCTCAGGTCATGATCCCAGCGTCCTGGGATCGAGTCCCACATCGGGCTCCTTGCTTGGCGGGGAGCCTGCTTCTCCCTCTGCCTCTGCCTGCCATTCTGTCTGCCTGTGCTTGCTCTCTCTCCCTCTCTCTCTGACAAATAAATTAAAAATCTTCAAAAAAAAAGAAAAAAAAGTCTAAAGAACTACTGAAGTTACCACACTTGGGATGTGGCTGTGTGCCTTATGGGTGTACATATACAAGGTATACGAAACTAAGTACCTCTGTCAAAATCATTGTTCTAATCAGCAAAAGAATACCCGGAAAAATTACGAATAACTCTCCTGTGGTTAAAACAATCAATGGCACCTCGATCACTCTGAACAACGAACACTGAGCACGGGCTTATGGAGCATCTAAGAAACAAAGTGTGAGTCATTTCCAATGCCAGTTTGCATAACACAGTTTAACTTTTTTGTTAAAGTATAAAGCTTTAATTATTTTAACGACAGCTAGTACTTAAGAGCTGGTTTAAAAAATAGCTTAATGTCAGAAATAAACTTAATAAAATAGAATTCTACCTTAAAAGCTGGTACCAGAATTTTCCTTAGTGAAGAAGCTGCCCCCATTGAGAGGCAGAACAATTTAGTGGCTAAGAAGATATACTCTGCAGCCAAACAGCCTGGGTTCGAATCCTAGCTCTGCCAGCCTCCACTTCTGCTGCTTTAGCTTCCTCCCAGACAAACAGAAAGAATGATATTAGAACCCACTTCATAGATCTGCTTTAAAGATTAAATAGATATTGATAAGGTGACTTGAAGAGTGACACACATGCACTTGTTTGTCATTTAGAGATATTGACAGAATCCAGGAGAAATAACTGAGAGGTGGTGAGAGAGAGAGAAAAAAAAAAAAAAAAAAAGAAATGGCCAAATACTGCGTGCCCAGCGATTATAACCACTTCCAAACCACCTCCTCCCCTCTCCTCCCCTCTTGCTCCCAGTACTCTCCTCACCGAAGTCTGTGAGACTCGTGCATGTGGTACGCACAAATTTTAATTTTGTTTTGTTTTGAAAAGCATAGAAATGGCTTCAGACAATGGTCTCTGTGGTAGAGGACAGAGGAAGACGGACTCCAAGAGTCAGAAGAGGCCAGGCAAGTTTTAAACTGAGGAGGGAACAGAAATTGTGAGGAGTCTGGGAATCGGACAGGCTTTGGGACTGTGATAAAGAGGCTCCCAGATTACACTGGTGGTGCACGAGTCTTAAAATAACACGAGAAAGCACCAATATTTTTAGACTCCATTTAAGAAAAACTAATTTAAACTCTCAAATGATTTAATTAATTATAGTGAAGGAAATTTCAAGTCACATGTACAGGAACCAGTCAGTTCCCTCTCATTGTATAACACTGATACTAAGCCAGCATTGTAGTTCCCAGTCCCCAACCCTAGTTTAATGAATAATTGTCTATGTAGGCGCAGTCATATGATTCCTGATGTATAGCATGTCTAGAACAAGGCTTTTAAGAAGCAGATGTATGCACTCTCTCTATTCTTCTTTTATCCTTTGGCCACCCTACGGTTTCAGGTAATAAAGCATAGAATGTAAAAAGCCTGGGTGCCCAAACCTCTGCAGGGAGGAGAGTGGATTGTCAACTATGAAGACCCACCTCAATTGTTAACTGAACGACAGAATTTTATCGAACTTGAGACTATACATTTTAAGGTCAATTTTTAGCAGGTAGAATTATTGTAACTACTACGCCAAGTTACTTATGGATGACAGCACAGTATCATGACTAAGAATATAAATGCTAGCACACTGAATCTACCAGTTTTCGGCCATGTGGTCCCGGGAAAATGATTTAATCTTTCTGACCTGATTTACCTTATCTAAAAGATGGTTATCACCATGGTACCTATTTTAAAGTGCTAGAATTGTGCCAGTCTGGCTCACAGTATGTATCCAATTAACTCAGACTTCATTAATATCTGTAATTATGCTTATCTTTGTGGATAAATGAATCAACTAGGGAACAGGACAAATAAACTCTACTTTTCTTTTAAGTATAGAGTAGCAGTCCTCAAGATATCAATGCCTTGCTGATAGCACTTTCCCATCTTCTCCCCAACACAACCAACTTGTTCTAGACTTAGCACTGTTGGGGACCCTTGTAGACAACTGCCTCTTACTTTCCTTATACCCATGCTACCTTCTTCCCTGGGACATTCTTCTACTGGTGTCTCACGACACACAGTCTGGACAATATGGCCAAAGGGAATCTCCCATGTGGATGTACAGAACAGTCTTTTGACTCTCTTCTTCTTTCACTTGTCTTTTACTACCCCTTCTCAGCTATCCCAAGGAACACTTTCCTTCTTTTGGTAACCTTGTCAGTGCTCAGAAAGAAGTGACATGGTGCAGGGGAAAATAAGTACTGTTCTGAACATGACCTCTCCGTTCGAGAGAAGACTATACAATTTGAGATACGGTCCGTTCTTCACATACTCTCTTCTCTGCAGAAAAACCTAGGAAAATCTTTTGAACCCAGAGATGCCCAACAGACTCATTTCTGTCAAATGAACAAGAAATACAATCCGACTGTGTTTGAGCCTTCGCACATTTTAAGAGAGCAGGAGGGACCAGTCCACTGAACTGCTGGAGCTGCAGCGCAGTATCATGGTGCTGGCACCACACGGCCGGCTGGCCGTCACGCCCCAGGCCAGCTCTGATGCCATGCCCCACTTAGAGCACTGTAGCTCGATTGTTAAGCTCCAGTTCCAGCTCTGCCCTCACTAAGTGTGAACTTGGGCTAGTTAACTCTCCATGTTTCACTTTCCTGTCAAGCAAAATAGGACTAAAATACAGTAAAGGCATAGAATTGTAGACAAATAGAGTAAGTCAGTCTTAATGTGTTAAATTATGTGAATACACATTTTCTCATTTTCTCCCCATAAAGGAAAATTAAATCCAAATTAAATATTTTCCTAGTTATATAAATTTATATAAAAATGACAAAATGCTAACCAGTGACACCGGTTTTTCTGGATATTTATAAATAATTATTCATTTAACTAACTAAGAGCATTTTAAATATACCCAGACCATGTAGTCCAGTGGTTAAGGACTCTCAGTCCGTTCAGGCTGCCATCACAAAAATACTGTAAACTAGGTGTCTTATAAAGAACATATATTTATCTCTCACAGTTCTGGAGGCTGGGAGGGCAACAATCATGGAGCTGGCAGATTCAGTGACTGGTGAGGACCCACTTCCTTATAGACAGCTGTCTTCTTACTGTGACTTCACATGGTTGAAAGGGCAGTTAGTTCTCTAGGGTCTCTTTTATAAGGGCAATGATATTCATAAGGCTCTTATGAATATAAGACTAGGTCCTGAGGGCAGACCTAGTCACCTCCCAAATGCCCCACCTCCTAATGCCACCATATTGGCCACGATATTAAATAAATGAATTTTAGGGGACACAAATACTCGGCTCACAGTAAGAACTAAGATTCTGGGCACAGAAAAAAATTCACATTCTCTCTACCACTTATTAGCTGTTTGACTTTGGGCAAGTGACTTAACTTCTCTCAGCCTTTGTTTTTTCCTTGAAAATCAAGAGCTAATTACTGTATATTATAAACTCTCCTGCAACTTCACAGACTTGTTGAGAGGATTGAATGTGGTAACGCACATTAAGTGCTTTACACAGGACCAGTGACATAGTATGGGCAGAACAAGTATTCGCCATTCTTATTAGTTATTGATCGCTACTTGATAAATGTTTGTGGAGTAAATGAAATGTTTGACATCACATAAACATTACTGCCAGGACTAGGTGGGAATAAAAACGGTAGCCATTTAAGATCCGTGGGGGTAACAGTTGTTGGTTTCAGGCACCACTGACCCAAGGAGTTAATGGAGGAAGAGAAAGGGGAAAGCTTGAAACAAAAATGACTCTTTTTACCTTGGGGAAGTAAGTAGGAGATAACTAAGGATGAACAAGACAGATATTAGTACAGTATGCTACTAAAAACAGGTGGTTTTAAAGATTAAAATTCAGGTGATATATAGGCAAGATTTGAACTATTTGGGCTCTTTACAACTGTATTTAATTCTCCCAATTATTTTCTGAATGGAAAGAAAGGAAAATTATTAAGAATATATTAAATTTTGGTGCACTCGGGTGGCTCAGTTGGTTAAGTGACTGCCTTTGGCTCAGGTCATGATCCTGGAGTCCCAGGATCCAGTCCCACATGGGGCTCCCTCCTTGGCAGAAAGTCTGCTTCTCCCTCTGACCCTCCCCTTTCTCATGCTCTCTCTCTCTCATTCTTTCTCTCTCTCAAATAATAAAATAAATAAAATCTTAAAAAAAATGCTTAAAGAATATATTAAATTTTGTGGAAACTTTGGGAAATAAAGAACATATGTTTATATTATAATTAACTCTAAAGCTAATTTTCCTCAGGAATCCTTCATCAGTTAACGCACTCCTCATCTTTCCTAATACAATCGGGCTTTTAAGAGCTTTAAATAATTTTGCACTCATGAGATGGTAAGCTTGAAAGGCTTTATAAACTGTAAAGTACTATAAAAAGACAAGCTAGTCCTCTGCCTTTCACTAAATCAAAAATGAGCTTGTAAACAATTCGAGGGCAAGGAAAATGCTTTCTATTTGTGTGTACTACGAAGAATACTCACGGCAGAATTCTAAAGGGCAGAGGCTTTTCTCAAATGCTTGGCTAAAGGGTATGCAATGAGTGACAACTACAAAAATACTAAAGCAGAACAAAAGAACAGACAACTGGCATTACTTTGAGTAACATCACTGAGCCCCTTAAAGAGGAAAAAGGTGTGCACTAAACGGTCAAACTGTGCTATCTGGGCCAGAGAATCTAGGACGTGCTGAACGTGAGTTGAAAAGCACTGGTAGAGATAGTGAGGAGACAGCTTCCGCATCCAGCATCATGAGCAGAAAGGAGCCAACAGATCTCAGTTATTACAGAGCGCCTTTGATTTGGGAACGCTCACCGAGGAACCCATAATTCAGGCCACCTGCATTCTGAATATTAAAACCAATATTTGTAACTGTACTTAGACCAAATTCAAGAATATGTAAAAATTTGCTTTTTCATCCTGGTCAATGTATGTAATGCATTACATTAAAATACTTGAATTCAGCTGTTCTTCCTTTGTGTTTCTGTATATAAAATTTGGATTAGATTTTCAAAATTAATTACCTGATTTATGAAAGTGGATGGTTTTTCCCCACAAAAATATAATGCTTTTGAGGCTTTACTTAAAGGAGATAATAAAGAATGACCCATGAGAAGACAGTATTGTCCTTAGGCATTATAAAAAGTCAAAGAACTGAACTGGAAGTAAATTTTTACTTTGAAGATAAAAGTGATCTTGCTATTCATATCAATCTTCTCGGTAAGTCTCTTAAAACATCAATTGGTATTTTTTGGTTAATGATTTGCTGACGATCACAGAATTCCCATGAAATTTTATGCAATACTTCCTAAAATGACATCTTTCTCTTCCTTTCTTCCTTCCCTCCCTCCTTCCTTTCTTCCTTCTCTTCCCTCCCTTCCTTCCTCTTTGCTCCCCTCCCTTTCTTTTCTTTCTCTCTCTCCCCTTCTCTCCCCTCCCCTTCACTTCCTTTCTCTCCTTCCCTCCTTCCTTCCTTCCCTTCCCTTCCCTTCTTTCCCTTTCTTTCCTTTCTCGATCTTTCTTTCTCTCTTCTTTTTAAAAACAACTAGATTATTGGGTGAATTTCCTGAGGTAGAACCTCTAAGTAGGAACTGGCATTTTTAGTAGCAGGTTGAATCATATAGACTCAGTTAAACATCCCTTGAATTTATTTTCCTGTGGATTTCTGATCAATAGGATTTCCTTTCAAGAACACTCCCTCATTAGAAGCACAGCATCTCTTTTCGGTTTCCATAATTCAGGTAGACAGATCAAAGATTCTTTCTTACACTTTCAGAGTGATAAAAATATTAAATTAAGATATTGATTTGTTTTATTTCCTAATTAATATACTTCTACTTCATTAGATAATGGCAAAGTGTTACTATGCAACTATATGTTTATTTACAAATATGTTTATTTAGATACTACATATAATTTATAATTCCTTTCATTTGAAACTTTCCTAAACATAATATTATTTGCTACTTGACTGTCAAAAGTTTAATAGTTTCAACTTAAAAGCTAAAGAAATGTGCTATTTCAACATACAAAAAACACCTTAGGGTACCGAGTTTGAATCTGGAATACTGATTGTTATTTCTCCTGTAATCCTAGAACATAAAGTCTGTTCAGTGTCACTAAAGCTATGACTAATCATTGTTGTGTACCAAATCCTTTAGTCATAAGAATTCTTAAAATGTAAATGATTACTTTAATAAGTATCGCTATGGACTGACCTGATAACAGAAGTTTTATTTTCCACATAAGAATGTACTAGCTGACTTGCAAAATGGTTATGGTAAGTCCATTATAATAGACATCCTTTGTCTTTATCCCTAAGAAGAGACAGATTTCCAAAAAAATGTAAACATTTTCACTTTTCTTACCAAAGTATTTTCACAAAGTTAATTGATACTTTTATTAAATGAAGTGATATATGTAAGAGGGCATTGAAAACTGTAATATCTTTATTAATTAGCATAATGCAAATTTCATCTTTTAGTAATTTTCTAATAAAATGTGGCTTTGACTTTTACTGTAATGGTAAAGGAGTTACTGTTACAACAATTCATTTACTGTCTCAAAACCTTAAAATGATAAATATCTCCTTGCTGTTTACAGAAAGATTAAAACTTAAAAGCAAAAAGATGGACTTATCCAGTGAAATGTAACCAGATCAATTTCCAGGGGTTTTTGAAGTGATTTTTAGAAGGGAAAGAAAGGGAAAAGAAGGCAGAAAAATAATTAAAAAATCACTTGTACTTTTTAAACTTTTTAAAATTGAGATGTGTGGGGCGCCTGGGTGGCTCAGTGGGTTAAGCCTCTGCCTTCGGCTCAGGTCATGATCTCAGGGTCCTGGGATCAAGCCCCCCCCCCCCCCCCCCCCCCCCCCCCCCGCATCGGGCTTTCTGCTCAGCAGGGAGCCTGCTTCCTCCTCTCTCTCTCTGCCTGCGTCTCTGCCTACTTGCATCTCTGTCAAATAAATAAATAAAATCTTTAAAAAATAATAAAAATAAAATAAAATAAAATTGAGATGTGCTGATTAACTAAAAAATAATAAAACCCAACATAGAAGAAAAATTGCCTTCAAAATTCACCCACTAAGAATAGCATGTCATAATGTTAAATGAAATGCCATGATGTGGTCAAGTAATTACCATCTAAGCATGATACTCTGATTGAGCAAACATCATACCCATCTGGTAGACTTCTTTTGAGAATCTTTTTCATTAAGGCACTGTATAAGACACTGCTCCCCTAGCCTCCCCCCCAAAACACAAAAACAACAACAACAAAAAACACCCTGTAGCAGTTACTAGTCTTGTAACTTTGAAATTCATTTTGTGACAAGACCTTTACAGGTATTTATGGGGCAGAGAAGTATTTAAACCGCACCACATGAGAACCAAAACATGTCTTAGAGGAGTTCAGAGAATCACTTTTAGCCCGATAGGAGGTTGGAATCTGGATAGGGCTTGAATGAAGAGAAGGATTTTGCCAGGCAAGGTGACAGGTTAAGAACTTTCCAAGTGGAGGGTGTAGCACCTGTTAAGGTGCAAAGAAAGAAGCTTTAAATTGTGTTTTATAAACCCAAGGAAGTCAAGTCTAGTCGGAGCACTGCCAGAAATGAAGTTACATCTGTGAGAGATGGGAAGTAAATAAGATCATTTACTCATGTCAAATAACAAGTAGACCTTTTTTTTTTTTAACCAATATTTTCCATTACACATACCTCACTGGTTTCATATGCACAATACCTGTGACCTCATAAGTTAAATTTTATCCAAATCAAACTTACCTCTATGAATTTTCTGTGACTTTAACAAGAGCAATTTGAGGGGCCTGTAGGGGCAAAATTCAGATTAGGGTGTGAGGAGGACTGAGTGGCTTGCGAGGAAGAGACAGAACACAGAAATCTCTTTCAAAAAGTTTCATTTATTCAAGAAAATCTTTGGGTGCCTAATTCAGGCATTTTGCTAAATTCTGGGGAAGTAATCATCACAGAAATAACAGACACAACTCCTGAGCTCTCAGCTGGGAAAATTAGAGTTGGGGGAAGTGGTTTCACTACTTTATATAGGCAGCTAAGTCAACGATCAATTTTTAGGGCAAGGCTGAAGAGCTGAAGATTCTTATCTTTGTGGGGGGTAGATAAGCCTTCATTCTGAAAAATCATTTTGTCTATTGAGAGATGACACCAATAGGCACATAGTATACCTGTCAACACTGCAGGAATAAGGCGGTGGGAAGTGCAAGTCCCTGTAGCAGTATAAATTAACTTCTGACTCTGAGAAGCAGAGGATGTGTTTAGGTAACTATAGAAATGATCATTGTTCTCTAATGGCTTTATCTGTGTTCTGCATTGTAGGCACCAAGTTCTTGGCCTAGAGCAAAGGTCATGAAAGCTTCTCTCTCTTTTTTTTTTTTTAATTTTTATTTATTTATTTATTTATTAAATATTTTATTTATTTATTTGAGAGAGAGAGAGAGAGAGAGACAGTGAGAGAGAGCATGAGCGAGGAGAAGGTCAGAGGGAGAAGCAGACTCCCCGTGGATCTGGGACCCTGATGTGGGACTCCAGGATCATGACCTGAGCCAAAGGCAGTCGCTTAACCAACTGAGCCACCCAGGCGCCCAAAAGCTTCTCTTTAAAAGATCAGACACTGAATAATTTGGACTTTGTGGGCATAAAGTCTCTGCCTTTGTAGCATGCAAAGAGCCATGGACTACACAGGAATGAATAAGCATGGCTGTATTTCAGTAAAACTACTAATGGACACCAAAACTGAATTTCATAAATTTTTATGTGCCACAAAATATAATTCTCATTTTGACCTTTCTCAACTATTTGCTAAAAACTGAAAAATCATTCTTAGCTCATGGGCCATAAGAAACAGACTTTGAGCCAGAGTTTGCTGGCCCCTGACCTAGTATAGAAAGGCTGGGTAACAGGGCACAGGGAGGGTTGGCTGGATCACTCTCCTGCAGATTACACCTAACACAGGATAAACAGATGCACAAAAGCCCTTTAAGTGTGTGCACAATGTGATATATGTGACCAAGAGCGATTTCCTGAGGCCAGGGCTGACAGATTTCACCAGATCTTCAAAGGGAGACTTGACAGGAGGAAGTTTGAGAACCAATGATAGAGAAGAAATGGGGTTAGACCTTAAGAGCTCGTATTCCATTAACCTCTTTACACATAGTGAGCAGAGAAAAACATTGGCTGGGTTAACACGCCTCTCGGCACCATTCATGAATGACGTCACCAACATCTGTTCTCTATCTACTGCCCTTTTATTTGTTTCTCAGAGTTACTAAGATTGCTAGTTGGTATTACTGTTGAGCCCTTTCTATATGCCAGGTACTTTGCTAAAGTGTTAACATCAATTTTCATTTAATTCTCACAACAGTCTTCGAGGTAGTTACCAATTATTATCCCATTTAATAGTTGAAGAAACTGAGGCTCAAAAAGGCCTTTAACTTTTCATTTTCTTTTGGAGTCTTCTAGATCCTATGTCCTTACATTCTGCACCTCCTTCCTAAGCACATTCACTCACCCCAATTTCCATTTATATACTGATGATTCTCAGTTGCCTTAAAAACCTATCCAATGACTGTCCTATCCAACTTCAGCATGGCCAGAAGTAAGAAACAGTATCCCTGCCCAACAGTCGCTCTATCAGTAAATGGCAAGATGCACCCTTACCCTGACTTTCCTCTCCTCCCTACTCCCCAACAGACTCTTGGATACAAAAGACCGTAATCACTTTTCTACTCATCCACCTTTTTCCAAATCTAGCCTGGTACAAGCCTTCTGCAATTGTGTCCTAAGAGGTCTTCCTAAACTTTTTTTTTTTTAAGTAAAAAATGGTAGTATTACAGAACAAAATGAAATATTATGAATCTATAAATATTTTTTAAAAGCTATGTAATAAAAGCATCTCTCTGTGTTTTCATGGAGTTGAATGGAGTTACAGTGAAGTGGTTAAGAACATAAACTCTACTTCAACTTCCAGAAGATGCATAGCTTCACGCAAGTCATGTAATCATAAAATGGGCATAATAATAGCACCTTATGACTGTGTTTTGAAGACTGGAGAAATTAATACATGCAAAGCAATTAAACACTAGATGGCATTGTGGTAATTAATAAATAATAGCTGTCCCTGCTGGGGGCTTTATCAATATTAATAACACAAATGCATAAAAAGATTAGCTAATAATATACTAATATTTTCACAGTGAACTTGCTATTAGTGGTGGCATTGCAGGAGTTTTATTTACCTTCTTTTTGTTTTTCTGTGCTTAAAAATCTGAAAAATAGGGGCACCTGGGTGGCTTAGGTGTTAAGGGTCTGCCTTCAGCTCAGGTCATGAGCCCGGGTTCCTGGGATCAAGCCCCGCATCAGGCTCCCTGCTCGACAGGGAGCCTGCTTCTCCCTCTCCCACTCCCCCTAATTGTGTTCCCTCTCTTGCGATCTCTTTCTCTGTTAAATAAGTAAATAAGTAAATAAAGTCTTTTAAAAAGATCTGAAAAATATTACTAAAATAAATGAGCAAAAACATCTCTATATAAAAGCACCATGGGTTAAATGAGGATGTACTGAAACTGGTCATCTGCTGTGAAAACAATCAGACATGTTTCTCATTACATTTGAGTTACCCAAAATATTTTATAATACCCATTCTGAAATTGATCTCATGTTTAAAATTTATTTTAGTATAGTTAACAATAATTATCACCATATATAATCATCTGAGTACTTAGGATTGTACTTTGAAGGCCCTTAATAAATGTTAGCTTCCTTTCCTCCTTCATATCCTAAACACAAATTAATTCCACTCAAATAAATGTTTTTTTCTGACAAATCAACCTAAAAGTATATACACATATTAGCCAAATTCAGAATTTATAGTTCAGAGTGAGGAAAAGAACAAAAATAGAGCAGCTGGCATGTGTTTGAAAATACTACTCCTTATTAGGGCATCTCTTCAGAAGATGAGTAACTATAGCTGAATTGAATCTCTATTAACAGTAGTGAATTCCTAGGCCAGACAGCAACAGTAAATAAAAGAACCCATGCTTACATTCATCTGATGGCTTTGCAGACTTGAGAATCATTTCTGGCACCATGATTTTGCATTCAGGAAACAAAGAACATGAAACATTACGTTCCTCAGAATGTTTTTCTTGTGTTATTAAATGAATCAAATAAATGAGGTACAGACAAGGAATCTGGATTTCAGCAAGATTCTGATAACTATAGCTTTCCATGTCTGAAACTTTTGGGGGGACACCTATCCTTTGTGAGAACTTCTTTGCTTTCATTGTTAATGATCAGCAGAGCCAAGTAAACATTTCTTTCTTTTTATTCTTTTTTAAAGAATTTTTATTTATTTACTTGACAGAGAGAGAGAGAAGGAAAAACAGGCAGAGCAGCAGGCAGAGGGAGAAGCAGGCTCCCTGATGAGCAATGAGCCAGATGTGGGGCTCGGATTCTAGGATCCTGAGATCATGACCTGAGCCAAAGGCAGTGGCTTAACCAACTGAGCCACCCAGACACCCTAAGGAAACATTTCTTAAAATGTTTAAAGAGAACACCTTAGCCCTCCTTCCCTGGAGCTACAACTTCTTTTTATAAAGGAAAAGACTGAGAATCTTCAGAAAGCTGCACTAAACTTAAAATGCAGGGGCACCTGGGTGGCTCAATCGGTTAAGCAGCTGACTTTGGCTCAGGTCAAGATCTGAGGGTCCTGGGATTGAGCCCTGTGTCTTGCTTCACGCTCAGCAGAGTCTGCTTCTCTCTCTTCCTCTCCAGCTCCCCCCCTCTCATGCTCTCTCTCTCTAATAAATAAATAAAATCATTAGAAAAAGTAAAATAAAACATAGAAAATATTTTGGTAAACCAGATTGGCTGGAAGGAGACAAAATAAGTCCTATGGCAAAGTAAGACATTCATTTTCCCAAGGTAAATAAATTATGAAGTCCAAGCTGGTGATCACTTGATTTACTTTATGACTTGCTTTACCTGTGTGACTTTTGGGGAGAAAATAAGAAAAGAATAGCAGAAGGGGATTTAATATCTTGGACATTTTCTTGGCATGATTATTGTCTAAGGACCACATGAATTTTAAAATAATGCCCTAGGGGCGCCTGGGTGGCTCAGTTGGTTGGGCAGCTGCCTTCTGCTCAGGTCATGATCCTGGAGTCCCAGGATCGGGTCCCAAGTCCAACTCCCTGCTCGGCAGGGATTCTGCTTCTCCAGCTGACCTCTCTCCTCTCATGCTCTCTCTCTCTCTCTCTCAAATAAATAAATAAAATCTTATAAAAAATGCCCTAAAGTCATAGGGAAATTAACTTAATGAAGCACTATCCCATTAGGTGTAAGTGAGTTATAGCTACAGTTTAATTCATGTGTATTATTTTCTTGACAATGGTACAAGGGTAATTTTGTTAGTTTCCATCTATATTTCTTCTTGAGAAATCTGTGATATGCCTTGGAAATTCATTAACTCTTATTAAGTTATTTTGAAATCAAACATCCATAAATGTACCTGAAACTTAGAATATTTACATTTTTGCCTATATAATCTTTTTAAAAAATTTTTTAAAAATTTTCTATAAACATATAATGTATTATTAGCCCCAGGGGTACAGGTCTGTGAATCGCCAGGTTTATACACTTCACAGCACTCACCATAGCACATACCCTCCCCAATGTCCATAACCCTCTCCATTCCCCCCTTCCCCGGGTCATCCTCAGTTTGTTTTGTGAGATTAAGAGTCTCTTATGGTTTGTCTCCCTCCCGATTCCATCTTGTTTCATTTATTCTTTTCTTACCCCCCAAACCCCCCATGTTGCATCTCCACTTCCTCATATCAGGGAGATCATATGATAGTTGTCTTTCTCCGATTGACTTATTTCGCTAAGCATGATACCCTCTAGTTCCATCCATGTCGTCGCAAATTGCCTATATAATCTTGTGGGATAATGAACATCATATAGTTTTTAATTCTACTATGAACCTTCTGAAAGGTTTCATTCCCATGATTATAACGAAAGAATTGTTTGAGTTCATTGAGATAAATTGCCCCCCCAAAAAGCCTTTTAAACTGTATTCTGAGGAAGAGTAAGAAAAAGATCTGCTCATTGCCTTAGGAAGAGGTAATATCAATAGGTAAGAGAGAAGGCAGAGTTTCAGCATTCTCCAGTGAGACAAATCATACTGAGAAGAGTTGAACTAAGTAGTAAATGGTGGCCCAAAACAGGTGAATCTCCAAAATGAATACGACAATCTAGATCTAACCAAATTTTATCTCAGAATCTTCAAGATGGGCAGTATGATTTCAAAGAGTCCTATGATGATTTCAGAAATCCTGGTGCGGACATTGACACTGCACACAGCAGGGGGTGACAGATAGTCTTGAAAAACCATCAAAACTAACATGAAGGAGATACCTGCAAATTCTGGTAACTGCATTTGAAAGTTATCTCACAGAGATTTTACATTATCCAAACTCAGCTGGAATTCCAGGGCTGCTCAGCAGTACTTTTATCCTAGTCATTTCCACATTCCTCACCCTGTATCCTCACTCTCTCCACTCCCTCTGGCCTCCTGTGCTCAGAGATCAAAGGCCTCTGACTCAGGTTCCTTCAGCCTTAATATTACCATTACAATACTCCTCAGGATCCCAACCATATCCTCTCTTCTGTCCAATTCAGGGAGAGAACCATTTTTCCCTCTCTCCAAGAACAACTTTGGTGTCCTTGAATTACACCCTCTGTTCTCTGGGATTTTGCTCTGTTAATTCAAACTTTTTGTATTTATCTTTCAATCTCTCTATCCAGAGGTGCTTTTTCCAAACCTCATCCTGGAAAAATGTACAGATCTCCTTTCTTCTGAGACAGACAGACAGACAGACAGACACACACACACACACCATTTACTTCTGGTACTGTAAGGGCCTATTTAGCCAGAGTAGCTCCATCCAGTTAAACAGTAATTTTGTTGTTTATGCAGTAAAACTTAAACTGACCCTGGCCTCCTGCCACCCCCCGCCCCTCAGGGAACTTACTTAAAAACAAGTTCCGGAAACCAGTCCCAGGTAACAAAGCTCAAATACAAGGGGTGGGTCAGGCCAGGTGGAGGTATCCAATCAGTGGGGGCGCATACTGTCTCCCTAGCTACCAAGGAGTATGGGCCCCGCCCTTTGGGCACCTTTTGGGCGCCAATTCTGACCAAGGTGATAGGCTGGTTCAAATAGCTACTATAGGGTAAATTGTAATTCAGTTGATTCAATTGGTCACTTATGTGTGACCTAGCATGACTGTGCAGCTTCCTCTGTGTGTTACAATCTCATTGGCCACCTGTGCGTGGCCACGCCCAACCACATGGCTTTTGCCCTTAAAAGCTAGTCTATAAGGCAGAGAGAGGTCGCCTCTTTGCAAGAGAGGGCCCCGGCCAGTCGGTTTGATTCTCGATGCTTGGCGCAAAATAAAGCTTTGCTTGACCTCCACTTTGTATCAGTCTTGCTCCTTTGATTATGGACCCAACAGTACTGCCTCCATTATGATGTCTGGTACATAAAAAATATTTTATAAATTTTGATAGAATGAATGAAAGGATTGCTCATACTGGTTGTTTCCCTTCCTGATGCTAGGCTTTCTGAAGAGAAGGTCAAAATAATTTATTCTATTTATTCATCCTTCCAGCCCAGCCCCATGTGTTTAAATAGGCTTTAGGGCAGTAGGGGCAGCCTCATGCTATCCCACTGTAACCCCTCTACCTCCATGCCCCTGAGGTCCTACCCGGTCTCTGCTGTTCTAGTTCCTTCCACTCATGACAAGAACCCCATCCCAAATCTGATGGGGATTAAGTGGGTGTGGATGAGATGACTGTTACAGAGAGAAAGTTGAGATGAATGATGGAATGGAGAGTGGGCTCTGGCCCACGCTGAATCCCATCCCCACCCAAGGCATGCTCTATCCTCCCCCCTAACTCATAAATCTATTCAAACTTAAGGTCAGGAAGAATGCTTCGGTTCCCAAGTCCAATGGTCTACTCTCACTCCCCAGCCTCTTCAATCCTTCTGTAGAATTCACCAGCCTCTCTACAAAATTCTCTCCTCTCCAGGAATTCAGTTTCTCTTTGTCTTTACCCTTCACTCTTTTTGGATCCTGGTCCTCCCCTCCCCACTTCTTCACATTCTCCCTCTTCTCTTAGTAGTTATTCCTGAATCAGGGCGTTTTACCTTGCCTTCTCTTAATTTCATCTTCAGTCCATTCCTTTCTCTGAGTAAGCTCATTTCTTCCATTTCCACGGCTCTTTCTTTACCTCCCTGCATCATCCTCTGTCATTTCGTCTGTTAGCCTCACACTGACCTCCTTGCTTTCCCCCTGGTTTTGTACACCTGGCTTCCATTTAAACTTCCAGTAGCATAACTTTGTTTCTTCTAGTCTCTTAATTAAAACATCTCCATCAAACTGTGAGCAAAGTCCCTTAAAGGGCTTCTAAAAGACCTGGCCTCATCTTTTTTTCTAAATGTATTTCCCACTGCAACCCTTTCATACACCTTTGCTTTCACCCAACTGTGTCTGTTGGCCGGGACCATTTATTGATAAATAAATAAACGTGTGTGTGTGTGTGTGTGTGTGTGTGTGTGTGTGTGTGTGTGTATGTATTTCTGTTTTTCTCCCTATTTTTCCTTTCCTCTTTCCACAAAATTATTAGCATTTTAATAATTTCCACAAAATTATTTTATGCTCCCTTGCTTCAAGGATTTTTGCAAGAATATAGGGCAGCCAGAAGGCAGTATTGACTCTTTTGTCTTTTCTAAATGCCTAAACTCTAAAACAGATAATGCTAAATGTGCCAGCCAGGAGAAGGCTCTGCAAGGCCTATAGCCCAGGGTGGAACCTGCAGGAACCCTGGTCCTGCTCCAGGAGCCCTGTTGTGGCACAAAAAGAGAGCAAGAATATGCAAGGAGCATCATGTGACCAGAAGGCATTTTTTTGTACATGTTGAGATTCTTTTTTACTCAGAAGGGTTGTGCATCCTTTGGAAGTCACAGAAACTTTAGTTTATCCATCTCCATGTGAGATATGTTTCCTTACAAAATATTGGCAATAACCCCCAAATTTTTGTGTTTGCAGCAAGTTGTCAGTAGTAGAGAGCTTGCTCTAACAGGAATTCAGAGAAAAAGATACTGGTAAATGCTAGAGTAACAAGGGATAACTCAAAGAGTTAAAGGGTCTTGAGCAGGGTCCTGAAGGAGAGGATTAGACAGAGGAAAATGAAATTTGGGATGGGGAAAATTTTTAGAAAGGTACAGAGTATTATTAAAAAAATGAATTTTCAGTACATTCTTAGTACATGATAATAGACTCTTAATTGTTTGAAAATTATAAAACCATCCTACAACATTTTCCATAATTTAATCAATGGTTTAACCATTAACATATTAATCTAATAAAGTATCTTCAGCTATTAGTGATATAATAAATAATAATTTTATTAAATGGTTAGACCATGATTATTTACCAATTCTGCAGGTGCTCTCATCCTGAGACACAGCTCTTAGACCAATCTGATTTCCCGCTTCTTTTGGTAACATGCACAAGTGGCATGAGTTTACTACATTTGGTGCTTGCTTTGTATTTTCTCATTTAGTTCTTTGGTTCGTGTTTATTTCAAGTGTGAATAATTTCCTTCCCCTAGGAACAACAATTTTAATTTTGAAATACCTACTATGGCTGGTGTAGTACTAGGGATACAGTTATTCAATAATGTAAGATGGAGTAAATTGAGCAATTTCTAGTCTATGAAGCCGATGTTATTTTACATTTGTAGATGTTTTCTTCATAAAAGCTAAAAGTTCTAAGCAGAAATCACAGTCTCAGATGCAAAGTGTTTATTCGATCTAAAATCTGTCCTAAGGTGACCTGTTTCATATAGTAAGGTGGAATATCCATTAAAGAAATCTTTTATATGATTTTAGAATGCATGCATTTCCCAGGGGAGTAAGCACTCATCATTTTCAACATTTATCGGTATGCGGATAAGAATCCCTCTATCTTGGAATGGGCTTCCCTGTAAAATATTACTGATTTTTTAAAAAAGATTTTTATTTATTTGTTTGACAGATCACTTTTTTGTAAACTTTTGAGGGAGATCACAAGTAGGCAGAGCAGCAGGCAGAGAGAGAGGGGGGAAGCAGGCTCCCCGCTGAGCAGAGAGCCCGATGCGGGGCTCGATCCCAGGACCCTGAGACCATGACCTGAGCCGAAGGCAGAGGCTTAACCCGCTGAGCTACCCAGGCACCCCACTGATTTATTTTTTAATGCACAGGACTCACCTCTTCAAAGAAGTCTTTCAAGATTTCATGAGAGTGGATCACACTCTCGGCTCCCTCTGTACCACAGTGATAATTGGACAGTTGCTCTTTCTGAGATGGAAGACTTATATGTAACTCACCCTTTTCTATTTTGATATTTTTGAAGGCAGCAATAGGGTTTCATCCATCTCTAATATTCCTAGCTCCTAACCCAGTTCTAGTACAGTGTCTTCCATGCATTAGCAACAGGATTGTGCTTAAATATTTGTTGAACCTTATTTCAAACTCTTCTTTTTTGCACAGTGGGTTAAGAGCATAGGCTTTGGTACCTGGAAGCCTGGGCTTACATTCTGGGCCAATCACTTACAATGGGAACTTGAGCAAATTACCTAATCACTGTATGCCTTAGTTTCTCCAGTTTCAAAATGGGAATAAAAGTAATGGTACTTACAAGTTTGTTGTGACCAATAAAGAAGTGAAATTATATGTACATATACATGCATGTAGATAACTGAAGAGTGCATGGAAAAGGCTCTAGAATGTAACTCTATTAATAGGTTTATTCACTTAGACACATTTTTATGATACTAATAATTATACTTGTAGGTAATTGCGAGGGTGTCATTTAGGGATAGTCCTTCACAGATGTATAGATGCTACTCAAAAATGCCTTTATTTTTAAGTAAGGAGGGGATTACCACTGGGGGAATGTCATATAGTTAGTCTATGAGAGAGGGACCAAATCCTCACAGTACACAGGATGGGCCTCTAAACCTGCATAAGCTAAAAATCTATCTTGAGTTCTAAAGCCTAGCATTAAGTTTACTCAGAGCTTCATTCAGTTCCAAAATATTGCTAGATCAGGAGCTTTTTCTTATAATTTTCCTTTCTTTCACTACTTCATGTTTTAATCTAATTCAGCTACTACTTAACTGAATAGGTATTTAGCTAGGTATGCGAATTGCCTAAAGACATTTACCAGTGGTAACACCTAGAGTCATTGGAAATGTCCTGTTTGTGTCACTTTCCTATTAAAAAATACATATTTAAAGAAGTTCTTTTCATTATGAATAAACAGTGCGGTAAAGATGATTTAAAAGTATTAATATAATTTATAATTGAAATATCCTATAAGAGTAATTATATGTAATTGAAGAGACTAGTAAATTATATATAAGAATAATTATATATATAATTAAAGAGCATAGTAAATACTCTTCATAGTAAATATACATATGTGAGTATATGTGTGTGCATAAAATTTACTATGTTCTTCAATTTGTTGAAAAAATTTTATTTGATTTCAAAGACACAAATATACTCCTTTGAGCAAGTAAAAGGCTATAAAAGCAAAAACAAAAAAAGTGATGTGTTTGTAATCAATCATTCTAAAAAGAGCTGATTAAACTTTACTTCTAAGTGCTTCACATTTTCTTGATTATCTGTTGTGGGTGTGATAGAGGAGAGAGAAATTGTAACCCAGGCTGTCTGGATTAGAGGTTCACCATAAGAGAAGCCCTAGCTTAATCAGTCTTTTTTTTTTTCATATTAAAATAACTAAACATTTACATGAAACGTAATACATTCTAGTCCACAGAATACACAGCTTGTTTTAATGTATGAGTAAGGCTGTTTTCCTCTCCACAGAACAGGGAGAAAAACAAGGCCATGCACTGAGACAAAGAGGCATGATGACCAAGGTCTGTCACCCTTTGTCATTTGCTTTAGAAAGACAGAGAGAAGAATGAGAATAGGTTCTCAAATAACAGGTAAAATTATGATATAGAAAAAGAGACATAAAACTTTATACCTGGAAAGTTCATAGGAGGACATCTAGTCCAACCCACCCTGTATATAAGGAAATTGAGTCCTACAGAGATGAAGTAAAAGTTGATTCACTGAGTCACCTTGGAATAGGATTGTTTTGCTAGCTTGGTTTTGGGACCCTATGTCTTTTTTTGCTCCCTTACACTGCAACCTAATCCCCTCAAGTAGGTTATTCCATGGAAGTTATTAACAATGCATCTTTTCAGAAGGTAAATATTATTTGAAATTCAACAATGACCACAAATGGAATAAAATTTAAAGTAATAAAGCAAAGAGGCTAAGTGTTTCAATGACACTCATATGAACCTATCACCTACAAAGCCGTGTAGCAAGTACAGTTCCTGTGTAAAATTACTGTTGTGTTTTATTCTAAGAAAATATAATTCTAGGTAACTAGTGAATAATAGAGAAGGAACTAACTATAGGGAACAAATAAAAGAAGAGACACTATGAATAGTTAGATTAAGAAGATAAGTTGTCCGCTAAACCTCACAGAGGAAGCACGGGTTGATCAAAGAACATTTCCATTTCATCTAAGTGATGAGGGATTTTCAAATCTGGTGGTGAAAGACTTATCCACACCCCACACTGTAAACTATCATTACATCGATACCAAAAACCAAGAAGCATCACCATTAAAAATAAGACAAATCGAACAATACAAATGAACAATGCCTCCTACTCCTCAGGAAGAAGTCTGACCCTAGGAAGAGAAAAGATTCTCCTTCACAATGAACAACTCATCTCAGTGGGACGGCACAGCGGCTGATCCAATACAGAGACACTCACTAATCTAGGTTCATCCTGTGAGTCTCAGAAAGACAAACCTCTGCTGAGATAGCTGTGCACTCTAGTTCAGTTTTTCAATGGCTCAATTTCCTACCTTTATTTGCAAATATGTCCACTAGAATGCACATTTTAAAATAGATACTCTCCAGAATGCCAAGGTAACTATAAAAAGAATTTCATGGAAGTTTTTTTGGCATGAGTAAATTTTGTTACAACAAGACTTTTGCTGCTAGGAAACAAAAATATGGAGCAAATGGTTATAACAGGAGAAAGAAGTGCTAACAATTTAAATCAATCCAATATTTCACTTACCTTTAGTTTTCCACAGTACTGAGCACAGTAATGAATTATCTGGTATGTCTGATCAAATATTATGTTATTTGGGGCAATTTAAAAAGTATTTTGTAGTACAGAAATAACCATCCTCCTCGCTGTGTTTGCTTTTTTCTATATACCTTGAGGACATGAAGCTTTTAAGGTTTATAAGCAGTAGAAAATATCTGAAACTCAAATTTGTATTAAGACATTCTTTGCACAAATCCACTGACCCACTTTTCTAAAGTAAAAATAAGTGCTGGGTTTTTAACTTGCACTGAAAACACAATTACAGTTCAATAATTATGTTCATACAGTAGCTTGAAGACCATATTTCAAGTTGCACAACTGACCTTCTTTTCCATAAAAATATAGATAGAACCTAAATTATAGGTAATTATATTATGGAACATTTTGAAAAGGAGAATCCTGTTGCTTTTCTTGCATATAAATCAATTTGGATCTTTAATACTTCTTTGCATTTCCTTGCATATTTATAAACATGGCTTTACTTTTTTTTCTTTAACTTATGAAAAGTATCTGGCCACTTTACAGATCGATAAATGGTACCAGGTTAGACAGCTGTACAGGAAAAAAAAATAAATAAACGCACACATGTAACAGATCTTTAGAGACAGAAAAATAAACTTCTTTTGCAAAGAAGAATCCGTACACTCTACAATCACTCACAAGCCATAGCACGAGGATCCATTTTTGTCTCTCCAGCAAGAACTCAAGGTGTCCAAATGGAATTCACTTCACTCACCTGTTTGGCTTAGTTGGGATGTGCTTCTACTCCTTCTAGACACTATGGCAACCACCTTGGCACTCAGGCTGGATCTCCTCTTCTTTCCACCTGCTCCGACTGTACCCACAGCTGTGTCGGACTGACTGCCGTCATTATGCTCCAGTGTATACATCTCCCCACTCACACTGGTGCTCTTCATGATGGCTCTTCCTGAAGTCCCCATCCGTCTGCCTTGCATTTTAGGGGTAAATGAACTATATTTACAAAGTAAAAACATATACGCATCCATAAATTACAGGTCAGCATAACTGAAGCTCTAAACTTAATTTATTTTGAAATAATCCAGGCAAATCTTTTTTTTGGGGGGGGTAGTAGTAGTCTTATAGCTATGATTGACTAGATGTGAGCTTAAAACAATAGTAATTCAATACAGGAATCTATGAACTTTTAGTAAGAAGAAATGCAACCAACGTTATCTACAGGGAGGTTAATGTTACTAATTTTATAGTTACTAATGTTACTTTCAGAGAAAAACAAAAATATTTAAATAAATAAGACAAGTTCATATACACTCCTCAGGAAAAAATATTATTAAAAATGGATATTCTGGATTTGCCATACAAGATGAAAAAATGAAAACAGTTATCTATTCTCGTTCCTCCAACTAACAGATAGCTCTTGCTATTTGATATCTCTTGCTTTATGAGTTTGGACAGACTACTAATGAGGCCAAAAAAAAAACACATCACATTTCCCTCCTTCCTTCCTTGTCCTCTCATGTTGTATCTCTCCCAAATTTCAACTCATTTTCCCCTTTTAGCATTTCAAACTCACATGCTCAGGTTGAGATGTTTCTTTTTTCTTCCCTATCAGAACTTACTTATCTATGTTCCTGGATTATACTAATTTATCTGAGTAAATTACTGTACTTCTCTCCTAAGTGAGAAAATTATTGTTGAGACTTTCAGACAACATGGAAGGTTGGTGGGGAAAAAAAACCGTCTCTAACTTGCCAAAGTAAATGTATGTCTGTGAGTTGGGGAGAGAGGTAGGGCAAACAAGTTGGGAGTCACAGATGTCAGGATTCTTCATTATCTTTTAAATTATACTGCATATGCAGTTATATTATCCATCTAGACTGGCCTCTTTTGGTCCAATTAAGACCTGGTTTGCTATATCTGAAATGACCCTCTTTATTTTATAGTTCCTTAAAATATCTGCAAAAATGGCTTACATGACTCTCACCACCACCTTGATTTTCTATTTCTTGTTTTGAAGTACAAAATACATTAATAAAGCATATTTTAACAGTGATGACATTCAATACTCAAGTTGAAATAAATCCTAATATGATTAGAAATGATGGAACAGAAATTCTTGGGATCACGTAACGTTTTTGTGGTCACATGAGTGTTTCAGTAGAAAGGGAAATTGACACAGGATGAGTTCAGAAAGAGTGAGATTGTGGAAGCCTTAGAAGTTATGGAAAAGAAACAAGACTGATCCTTAGGATCCTTCCATGAACTGAATTGAAAAATGAGACCCCTATTTGAAAGGAATCATTTGGAATTTTTAATCCCTAGCTGTATTACCTGAATTGGTCCACATCATTAATATTAATATTTGTATTCTTTCAATTTATTCTAGTCAGCTTTCCCTTAACTCAACGTTTGTAAAGCCATGTGCAAACCTGGTAGTTTTGCTATGCACTTTATGCAAACTCTTTTTCGAAACATTAATGAAGACGGTATTACATATAGCTGGTTCAAAACTGATTCCTGTGGGGTTTGTATTCCCAATTCCAGTGGACCTTCTTTTCTGAGAAATATTATGATAGATTTCTTCTGTGTCCTCACAATTTATTTCAATGCATGACCTAAATCTGTCACCTCTCCTTAAGTCCACTCCTACTACCTGCTTTTTCTATGATTTTACTTGCAGACTTCCACTGGAGGATATGAAGCAATGTCACAATTTGTTCAGTTTTGCAGTGATCATGTCCATCTTCAATCAAATGCTGGTGACTAAGAAGTCAGTA
Source organism: Enhydra lutris kenyoni (assembly GCF_002288905.1). Taxonomy (NCBI): domain Eukaryota; kingdom Metazoa; phylum Chordata; class Mammalia; order Carnivora; family Mustelidae; genus Enhydra; species Enhydra lutris. The sequence goes on from NW_019154112.1 coordinate 9,414,709, forward strand.
GTTTTCCCACCTCTCATCACTGTTTTTAGAACACTTATTGCAGGGTTATTGAAAACTTCTTTTCTGATTATTTTATTTTTACCTTAATAAAGTCTGGATAAACTAGCATCTACCTTTTCTCTCCCCATTATTTCCACAAAAAATGGAATTCTATTATAACTCTCAATTTGTATCTGAAAAGTTATTTCACAAAAATACTACTGTAAAATATTCAGGAATGTTCTTTGGGCTATAGAAAAGTTTAAAAGCATAGGGAAATGTCTTCAATGATACTTCTATTCTGAAAACGTATTTGAGATGAGCTAGGAAGATTCAAAATATTTTTCATGGACATTTAATCACAGCAATGAAATGTTCCACTATCTGAAAAAATTCCGGAAGGCAGCTATGCTCACCACTATACCACCAACACACTTTGTTGACAAAAATTATGAAAAAATTTAAGGAAATCTGTATAGTGATGACCATTCAGGGGGTTAAGAAGTTATGTTAAAATGATTTTTGTGAATAAATGCTGTAATTTTTCTTCAAAAAATAAAATATTTTATTTAGAATTTTAAAAGCATTCTTATACGATATAAAGAATTTGGAATATCATAATGTTCAGTGAGAACATGTGAAGACATTTTCAATTCTGTTTACCTAATTGCGGGGAGAGGTTTCTGGAGTCTAATCAGGTTACTTTAATCCATGTGAAGGTTACTGTTTTAGTACAAATAAGCTTTCTATTCCCCTATTTGGTATCTTTTTATTTGTTCTGCTTCCATTGCCTGGAAAACTCTTCCTGTCACTCAGTTTAATTTAGTGCCTGAATACTTCAGGATGTACTCTAATGCTTTCTGCTTTATAAAGCTCCTGAGAGTCTCTCTAGTATCATGACTCCTGTTTCCCAGCCCTGTTTCCTAGTTTCTATTGGTTGTATTCGGATTTGGATATTTTATATCAGCCCGCACCTTATGCATCACTAGATTTGCCATAGCGCCCTTCCCTGAGTGAACTAAAGATTTATGAATAGGAAGTTAAAAAAAAGTGATGTCAGTATAAAAATGGACTATAATATAGTCCATCTTTAAAAATCAATCAAACAAAATAAACCCTAACTTTCTTCTTTGATTCCCTCTCCCTCCGGCTACTGACTTTGGCTAAAAATCTCCTCAAGCAGTTGTCTGTATGTCCTCTCTTCCTATTCTACCCTGAACTAATTTAAATCAGGCTTTGTCCCTACTACTTCACCAAAGTTCCCCCCCCCCTTTTAAAAATTTTATTTATCTGAGATAGAGAGAGAGAGCATACCCAAAGGGAGAGGGAGAAGCAGACTTCTGGCTGAGCAGGAAGCCAAACGTGGGACTCAATCCCCACCGCCCCCCACCCCGGCCCTGAGAATATGACCTGAGCTGAAAGGCAGACGCTTAACTGACTGAGCCACCCAAAGCTGCCTTTTTTAAAAAGTCACCAGTGACCTTACATGGCAAAATCCTATCACTGCACAGTCCTTACCCTTTTGATCTCTCAATAAATCATGTATGTGACAAAACATTTGATTCTACGATCAGGGAACACTTTATTCTCATGATCTCACTGTGCCTCACTGAAAAGAACTTTATTTTCTTTCATCACTAAATACTGGAATTCTTCAGTGTTCAGCCCTCTGACCTATATTCCTCCATATGAGACTAACTCCCTAGATGTCTCAATCTGGTCTTGGGCTTTACATATTATCCATGTGCTGCAAATTCCAGTTGTTTTTCTCCACCTGTACTCAGTCCTGACTCCAGATTTAGATAGCCAGCTGTCAGTGGACATTGCTGTTTGGATCGGTCTCTCAAAAATAACATGTTCAGGGGCGCCTGGGTTCCTCAGTGGGTTAAAGCCTCTGCCTTCGGCTCAGGTCATGATCCCAGGGTCCTGGGATCGAGCCCCACATTAGGTTCTCTGTCAGCAGGAAGCCTGCTTCCTCCTCTCTCTCTGCCTGCCTCTCTGCCTAGTTGTGATCTCTGTCAAATAAATAAATAAAATCTTAAAAAAAAAATATGTTCAACCCAACAGAAAAACTGCCCTATAGCTTATCTTTTATATCACACTCAAGATACTCCATTTCCCCAATTGCTCAGAGGAATAATTTCCCCCTAGGAAAAAAGTCTAATGTGGATTTGAGACCAAGAAAAAAAAGTACATTACTTTTTATGCCTTCCTTGAGCATTATCTAACAAGCCCACTTTAAAGGTCATTTGACTTCCAGGGAAATGTAAAATTTTTGACTGTTACTCTGACAGTAATTATGATCCAAACATTTTACAACTCTTTAAAGTGAGATGTTAACTTGAATAAAACTGATAAGGAGCAAATGATTACTATGTAAAAGATAGGGAAACTCCAAAGGTTATGGTTTTACTGACCTAGAGAATATTACCTAGTTTTGAACCTAAATTCATAATCTTATTCTAGCATTCATTCTTTTTTCAATGACTGTTATTGTGTGTGTGCGTGTGTGTGTGTGTGTGTGTGTGTGTGTGTATACCTGAGTTTCTTGGATCATCTTTGGAATCAGTTTATCATCCTGTTGGTTTTTTCACTAACGAGTTAAAATTTCAACATATGCTATCCATTTTTTTATTACTATGTTTTAATGTTGAGAATGATGTTCTGATTACTTTGGGGAGTCCCATCAAAATGCCCACATGGACACCCTGCTGGATACAATTAAACTATTTTGCTGGAGCAGGGCACCCATGGACTCCTTAAACTCAAGGTTGCCTTTAATCAAGTGGCAAATAAACATGACTTTCAATTTCTGCTTCTTTTTTTCTGACTCTGGTTTTCTATGTTTCTTTATTTTGCTTGTTTGTTTCTGGTTCTTGGTAAATTGGCTCTTATTTTCCTTGTTGTAACTAAGAGCACATTCCTCACTAACGGCACCAACAATGAGGAAAACCATCCTTGGAATTAAATCTGTTGGGTGGCAGAAATCAGGATATATTACAAGTTGGGTGGCAAATGATAAAAAATTTGGCTTGTTAGTGTTTTTACATGTCTGTCTGCCGGGCACTAAAAGTTCACATCGCTCATGAAAATGTCTTGTGCATACTGAAAAAAGAACTGCTCTTTAAAGTCTGGGCTTAGGTTTTCAGTGTTAATTTTGGCCCTATGGCTAAGTGTAACACTGAGTTGCTAGTTCTCTTTGAATGCTTAAAAAGTCTTTTTGATTGATAATAAAAATCTCTTACTTTCTGTGTACCTTAGGGATAGCTGTCCAGGTAGATAGATAGTAGATCCCAAAGGGTCTTAAATTCGATAGAAAAAAATTCAGTAGAGCTCTTGTTCTGATTGATCTATACAGATGAGTATGTACTTACATAATTCTAATATAGGTAACTAAAGATTCCCTAGAGAAAAAAAGAAACTGAAATTCGGATACTTTGAATATGAGAGCCTTTTAAGAAAAAAAATTTTTCAAGAAATTGCTAACTCAGAAGAATTTTAATATAAGAATTTAAATACATGATCAAAGTGAATCCTTGGAGATATCAAACTAGTCTGATAAACTGGCTTAAAAACAGGCTTATGAGAACCACGATGAGATGCCACTTCCTACACACTAGGATAGCTATAATAAAAAGGAGACAATAACAGATGTTGATGGGAATCTGAAGAAACTGGGACCCTCATACATTGCTGTTGGGGAAGTAAATGCTGCTGCTTTGTTAAAGTCTGGCAGTTTAGTTAAACTTAGACATAGTTAAATTAATCTCAAAGTTACTGAATGACTTAGTAATTCCATTCAAAAAGTTAAACATAGTTACCATATGGCCCAGCAATTCCATGCCTAGATACAGGCTCAAGAGAATTTAAAACACATATCCACACCAAAACTCACATATGAATATTCATATCAACATCATCCTTGACAGTTAAAAAGAGGACAACCCAAATGCCCATAAATTGATGAATGGAGAAATAAAATGTGGTATATCCATACAATGGAATATTATCAACCATAAAAAGAAGTGAGGTATTAATATAATAACCATGGATGAAGTTAAAAACACTGTATTACATGAAAGAAGCTAGATACAACAGACTACTTATTGTATGATTCTTTTTAAATGGAATGTCTGACAGTCAAATCCACAGAGACAAATGTGGATTAGTGGTCACTAAAGGTTAGAAGGGAGGGAATGGGAAGTGAGTTTCTTTTCCCCAATGGGAATGGGTTTCTTTTGGGGTATGATAAAAATGTTTTGGAATTAGATAGTTGTGATGGTTGTACACCTAATTGTGGCTATATTTAAAAACTATTAAGCTGTACAATTTCACAGGTGAATTTTATAGTATGTGAATTGTATCTCAACTTAAAAAAATAGTATTATGTCTTCTTACAGATTTTATCAGCATGGTATATTATACACGCACAAGCTTTTAGTTTATTTTTTAAGACTTAGGTTGGTTTTCTCATGGACAGACAGACTTATCTAGAATTCCTAAACTTCCTAGACTGTTTTTACTTAATGGGGTAAGCTAACATTTCTTTCAATAATGCTTAAGATTATAAAAAATGTAGAATTATGTAATAACTAAACTGAACTATAATTTTGATAAAACTGATATCAACAGTAATTAAGTTGGTTGGAGTGTCATCTTAAACAAAATTTCCAAGTGATTAATTAGTTAAACTTTAAGATTTAACATTAGCATTAAGTTTCATTAATTAATAAAAAATCTTTGACTATCTGGATAATTTCTAAGTTAGAATATAAAACTTGGTTAATAACCAAGGAAATACATATATGTACATAAAAATGCCTCTAATTTTCATGTGGCATACATTACCTTTGCTGTTGATAAGGTTTACCCTTATTTTTCCAACTTTAAGAAAATATCTAATGGATATTGTGGGTGTGGGTGTTTTGTTACGTGTGCTGTGTAACTTGTCGGTGTGCTTGCATATGACAGTCTGTTATGCTCAATTATCTACCTCTGAGTTTTCTTGGTGCAATAGAATCTTAGGTTAAAAGTTGTAATTAACATTGATGGTTGGTGGGGCTCCTGGGTGGCTCAGTGGGTTAAGCCTCTGCCTTCGGCTCAGGTCATGATCCCAGGGTCCTGAGATGGAGCCCTGCAGTGGGCTCTGTGCTCAGTGGGGGGCCTGCTTCCAACCCCCTTCCCCCACCTGCCTCTCTGCCTGCTTGTGATCTCTCTCTCTCTCTGTCAAATAAATAAAAACAAAAACAAACAAACAAACAAACAAACAAAAAACATTGGTGGTTGGTTCTATACTAGAAACAAAAGTGGCATATATTTTAAAATACATGGATAGATATTCAAGATAATAGATGTGTTTTTATTTATCAAAGGAAAAGAAGGAAATCATTTCTTACAGTAAAACAACTGGAAGGTGAATGAAGATAGTAAAAGACAGAACTTGAATGGATACCTTAAAGTGTAGAAGGTTTGAGAAAAAGTAAACTATTTGCCCTGTTTCATTGTGGTTGTAAACAATAAGTCTGAAGGGTAAAAAAAATAAATAAATAAAACTTTGACAAACTGGTTTCATTTGATGTAAATCTTCATAATATAATAAGAAAGGTGTGTGAGTTATTTACTGACAAAGTTATATTAATGCAAGATTAGAATTGGGTTTTCTGTTAAAATGATTAATTGATCTTAGAATATTTAGTTGAGAGCAAATTTCATTTAATCAGAAGTGGCAAGAGGACCATTAAAGAACAAGAGTCCTACTTTACAGGTAGAACCAAAACCTACAAAACCTGCATAGGAAACTAGTCTAGTATTTGTTCTATGGCTTACTGGATCCTAGAACTACAAATAATAAAAAAGTTCATATCCTGAACTTAGCAGAATTTTAGAGATCTCATACTGATAGGTACTGCAAATGATGTCTGGTGGTCATGATAGCTTTTGCTCACACTGTAAATAACACACAGGTCTTGGTGCGATATAATTTACCATAAAATGGCTAAGATGGTAAGATAACCTATACGCATTCAATCAAATCGAAGGTGTCATCAATATTAAGATACATTATTAGTCCATGTATTTTTAAGAAAGAAAAAGTGCTGCTAATTAAACTATGGCATGCCATCATTGTAAAATACATACCAATTTCATATATGATAAAGTATAAATAAGTGTAAATCAATGAAATTATGGTAATAGCCAATTTAGATACTCATTTCAAACAAGAATTTTTTAAAAAAGATTGATAAATGATAAACACTTTCTAAATATTCAGCACACCAAAAGAATATGGATGTCTACCAAGATTGCATGGTAAGCCTGAAAAAGGACCAGTAATATAAGGCATATTAAAAGATAGCTGTAATATACATAAATTCACAATACTGTTTACCAAAATGCCAAAAGTCAACCCAAATTTTTATCTATTTTAATGAGAGATTTTGGTTTGTAATTTTCCTGTCTTCGAATGTCCTTATCAAATTTATCAAGGGTAGGCTGGCCTCACAAAAAGCTTTAGGAAGTATTTTTATTCTGACTTTTTATTCTCTAGAGTAATTGGTATATGCCTGAGAGCATTCATTCTTTAAATATTTGGAATAATTAACCAGTGAATCCACATGGGTGAGGAGTTTTCCTTGTGGAGAACCTTAAAATAATTACGGAATCATTAAAAAAAAATAGTTACATGACTCTTCAAAGTGTTTTTCCTTCTTATGTCATTTTTAGTTAAGTTGTACTTTCCAAGAAATTTGTACATCAGATCTAAGTCAGGGTTAGGCAAGCTTATTTTGTAAAGAGCCAGATAGTAAATATTTTAGGCTTTGTGGGCCAGATTGTCTCTGTTGCAATTACTCAAGCTTACTATTGTGGTGGGTAAAGAGCTATAGATAATATATAAGCAGATGGGCATAGATGTGCTCCAGTAAACCTTTATCCACAATGGGCCAGCTTTGGCTTGTTGGTCATAGTTTGGCTAACCACTGCAAAACTTACCAGCATACAATTGTTTGTGTATCCTACACTGATATCTCTCTTTTTTCATTTCATGATATTGGTTATAAGTATTTAGTCCATTTACTTTCGATGCAATTACTGAGATAGCTGGAATTGACCCTATCACTTGCCACTTATTTTTAATCATCATGTTTCTTCTACTTCTCCATTTTTGCCCAAGTAGATTAATTCTGTATCTTTTTCTCCACTATTAGCATCTGTGTTATATATTCTTCTATTATTTAGTAGAATAAATAACAGATACCCTAAGGGTTAAAAAAAAAGTACCTTGACTTATTAGAAACTTCCTTAGACATTTTTATTTCTTACAGAAGAATGCAAAAACTTTAGAACAGCTTCATTTCCTTTCCTTCCTTTCCATCTTTTATGTAGGTGTTTTAGATATTTTACTTCTATGTAGTCTTTTGAGAGCACGAGGAGGCATGAACCCGTGCACCCACACACGCACACAATAGCAGTGGAGGGGGGCAAAGGGAGAGGGAGAGAGAATCTTAGGGAATTTCCATGCCCAGTGGATCATGGGCTGAGTTGAAATCAAGAGTCAGATGCTTAACTGAGGGAACCACCCAGGCACCCATTTCCACATGTTTCAACTACCACAAGATGTCCTTATCATCATTAACTCTCTCCAGTGTTCATTCTTTCCTCAAATTTAGTGCTTCCAACTGGGAACATTTTCCTTCAACATGGAATGCGCGCGGGTCTACTGGTGATGAATTCTCCTTCCTGTTTTATTCCTTCTTCCCTTTCTCCCTCCCTCCCTTCCTTCCTCCTCCTTCTTTCCTTCCTTCCTTCTTGTCTGTAGGATGTTTTTGCTAAGCATAAAATTTTAGGCTGGGAGATTTCTTTGTTTTGTTTCTTGTTTGTTTGACTTTTTTTTCCGTACAGCATTCTTCCTTTCAGTCATTCCATAGCTTTTTTGGCTTTCATATTATCTGTTAAAATTTCAGCCAGTCTTACTGCTTCAGTGAACTTCATGTTTCTTTCTTTCCCCCGAGATTATTTTAAGAAATGTTTTTTCTTTAGTCTTCAGTACTTTGATCATGATATTGATAGACTTTTTTTTTTTCTCTTTTTACATGCTGGGATTTTTTGAAATATTTTTATTTGTAATTTGATGTATTTCATCAGTTTTGGAAAACTCTCAGCCAGTACCTTGGTATTCAAGTATTGTTACTATCATTTCCTCTCCTTCTAGGATCCAAATTACATGTAGATTAGATCTTTTCATTATGCCCCACATGTCTCTTATGTCCTCCTCCAATTTACTTCCTTGTTTTCTCTTTGTACATAGATTTATATACTCTTCACTGACCAGCTCAAGAATTCTCTGTTCTACTGCTTCTAATATGCCATTAAATCCACCTATTAAATTTTTGTTTTGTATCTTTTAGTTTTAGAATTGCCATTTAACTCTTGGAATGGGTTCCAGGTCTCTGCAGAAGACGTCCACCATCCTATGTTTTCTGGAACATATTAATCATGGATATTTTAAAGCCCCTATATGAAAACTCTATTGTTTGTTTTTATTCAGTTGGTCCTTTTTATTAATTTAATTTTTAAATCATGCCTCATAAACTTTAATTAGGTGCCAGACACTGGGAATGTTTGCTTTCTTATTTTCCTTCAATAAGGGTAAAATTTTCTTTTGGTTGGCAGAGAGAAGTTATCTTGTTCCTGTTCAGAGTTGGGTTTAAAGCTTTACCATTATTCACAGAGTGTAATGCATAGCTCCAGAGTTTGGTCTTTCTGGAATTTGTACAAGAAATTAAAGGTATTTTTCAAGCCCCTCTGACTGTGGAACTTGAAGGCAATCTGTGTCTCCCCAGCACTGGGCACCCACTGGAATCTTTGCTCAGCTCTTTAAGAAACCACTTTTTGGTTTCTTGGAGTCTTTCCCTATGCATGCTCATCTCAGGAGTCAACAAATTATTTTAGGGTAATCTGTGGCAAGTTTTGGAGCCCTCCATGCACAGTTTTTCGCTCCCTTTCTCTGTCAGTTCCTGACCTGTGATCTGTCTCCTCAGTCCAGTAAGACTCCTGCTTTCTGATTGGACTACACCCCCATGTAACTAAATCAGAAAGTACCTTCAGAGAAAACTGGGGGTAAATTTGGCACTTATATCATGTTCTTCCCTTCTTTCAAAGATAGAAGCCCTTCAAATTTATTTCTGTTTTATTCCTTCCAAATACCCTCAAACATTTGCTTTTTGTTTTTGTTGGTTTGGAGGTGAGAAGGTTAGTCTGATGCAAACCATATTGTCATGCCTGAAACTAGAAGAACTGTGTCATCTTCTTGCTTATTTTTGAGTAATTGTAGAATTATCCAGACCAGTGATGTTTTCAAAATCTCTATAAGGTCAGTAATGAAGACTTATGTATTATAATTATGCTATAGCAGTTTATTTCTTTGTGACCTACACCAAATAGCTTTTGCTATATTGATCCCTAAGTGTCCCCCCAACAGCCTCTCTGCCATAGCCAACCTGTGAGGCTTCTCCTCTGAGTTGATGTCAACTGCTACTCTGAAGCATAAAACATTGTTTCAGTGTTTTCCAGTGTTAAAACCGTCCCAAGTTCTCACAGATTCTAGGTGAGAAGTTTTTTGATTGGGCTTTCCAATGCTGTGCCATTTATTTTAGAGAGCTCTACCCTCTACTCACGAGGTGAATAAGTCAGTATCTGCTCTTGATGCTTCTCCTCATTTTAGACCAGATTTCACTGAATTTGAAAGTTGTTTTCTATAATTTATAATTTAAGGATGTGGGTCTTCTAGGTTCATGCTAGATGAGGTTTTTAGTATCTTAGAAAACTTGGGTAGCTTTCAGCTGGCAATTAGAAATAAAAACCTCTGTTCTCTGTAATCCCCAGTGTATGATCATGGAGTTCTTTGTAGGAAGCAAAATCAGTCAGTCTTGATGACTCATTTCAGGAAGCAATCTCAATGGGAGTGATATGCTTCCAAATAATAACTGGTTCTTGGTGGAGGTAAGAGGGGTAAACATTTCTTAGATAAAATGGCTTGTGATCCTCTAAAGAGCCACAGTATATAAACCGATATAGTGTTATCTATGACATTAAAATGTCACGTGGGAAGGACAGGAAAATAACATGTAAAAGGCTCCTTAGGGGGTTAGGAATGGTAAAAGCATTGAGGAACAAAGCATTAGAAGGAGGAAAGGAGAGAGTTAAAAATTAGGGTGGTTTCCAGTTATTTTGATTTGGGAACTAGGTGGATTATGCAGTGGGAGGAATATAATTACTCTGTTCAAATACTAAGTAAGCCGATATGTTTTTACATTTGTTTTAAGAAATATATTAGGATCTCAATGACTACAAATAGCTAGTTAAAAATATATATCTTCATGTATTTCCAGGCTATTATAAACGCAATTAAATAAATATTCGTACACACACACAGTTCAACAAAAGCTGGTGTACAATATTCAGTGAATACCAAAACATTAACAAATCATCTCATATCACACATTTCTTATCTATCAATATGACTGGATGAGAAACGTCTTAAATACATTCAGTAGATAACTTGTATTGATTGCTTATGCGTCCTTATCTAAGCTCTAAATCTTCTCCGTGGACACGGATCTGTCTCTACATTCAATATACCCACACATCTCTGCTCAGTGCCACACACTGTCCATGAAATTCCAATTACAGTTGACTCTTGAAAAATGTGGGGGTCAAGACTCTCTGCACAGTCAAAAATCTGCCTATAACCTTTGGTTCCCCTGAAACTTAAAATACTAGTACTCTACTGTTAAATAGATACCTTACCAATAAACATGAACAGTTAAGATATTTTGTATATTATATGTATTATATGACGTGTTCTTTCAATAAAATAAGCTAGAGAAAAGAAAACGTTATTAAGAAACTCACAAAGAAGACAAAATATGTTTACAGCACCGTACTGTATATGCTCAAAAAAAGTCCACATATGAGTGGACCTGCGCAGTTTAAACCCATGCTGCTCAAGGGTCTACTGTACTCGAGGTGCGGTGATCATTCATGGAGGTGTAGCAGTTATTTTGTATCAATCTGTGGAATGTGAAGACTTATGTGAAGTTTTTCCCTATTGTTTTGTTTTTTGCTTGTCAGCAACCTGTATTGGACATGCTTCTCAGTAACACTGCTCCCATGGGAATAATGAAAGTCACACACATTTGCTTGTGTCCAGCATAACGTGTTCAGTATCCTGTCATTTGGCCACAGCTGACTGAACCAAGGATCGGCATCTGAGTTGAAAGTAGCCTCTAAGGGCAGGAAGACAGCCTGCAGGGGCGCCTGGATGGCTCAGTCAGTTAAGCATTTGACTTTGGCTCAGGTCATGATCCCAGTGTCCTGGGATCCTGGGTCTGAGCTGGGGATCAAGCTGGCATAGGGCTCCCTGTTCAATGGGGAGCCTGCTTCTCTCCCTCTCCCTTTGTTGCTCCCTCTGCTTGTGCTCTCTTGCTGTCAAATAAATATATAAAATATATTAAAAAAAAAAAAAAGAAGAATACAGCCTACAGACTGTCTAGGCTTTGGACCTCTAATTAAGGGATGTTCCTTATTTGATGATTACTAATTGCTTCTTTTATCATAGGCCCATACAATTTCCTTCCTTAAATTCCAACAGAATCTGAGTTCCCAGAATCTCTTCCTCTATCTAAGCTGTAATCTCCCTTTACTCCTTACATTATTTTTTCATGCCCCAGCTACCATTCTTCTTCACATCTCAAGTGGTCCTGGTCCTTTCTCTGCTGGAGCTTCTCTCTGTCCTCATTTTCCTGCCCTCAGCTACGTTCGCCTTGATGTCCCTGTCTGCTATTTTCTCAACACCTTAGACCTCACTGCTGTTTCAAGATCCAATTTTCTTTGCTCTGTCCTGACATTTGCTCTCTAACTCGGGATAAAGTCCCTAGGCCCATAGTTCTTGCTTTTTACACCTACAATTATTTTTTTTATTCATCAATTTCATTTTAAAGATTACCCTTTTAGTGAGTAAATTTAAAAACTCAAGAAAATAGTAATGCCTTAAATATTAAACTTCTATTCTAGCAATGTGGTAGATGATACATTCTGAAAATCTTTTCACTTCCTAATGCCTAGAAATTATGTGAAAATTACAAGAAACGCCCATTACAATACAAGCCCAAGTTCACAAGAAAGGCAAATTCCCTTAGCCAAAAGACCAAGAGGGAACTGAAAATAGGTTGCTTAATGGATTATGAATGCCTTGGGAGGTTTTGTAGAGAAATTTAGAGCAGACCCAGTGAGGAATCAGAATTGAAATACCTACAGGGATCAAGACCCTTAAAGAATAAAGAAAAACTCCAGTCCCACCTTAAGCCCTAACAGCCCTCACTGGTGACATTCTGATGCATATATTCCAGGAAGACAGAGAAGGCTCCCAAAATGAAAATCTAAGACACATCGGAAAGGATCAGCAAAGAAACTAGAAAATATTTGGGTTAGTTCTAAAGCATTTAGAAGCAAAAATAACATCTGATGATGAGAGAAAGAAAACAAAATATAATTAAAATTCTGGAAAAAATATGTAAATAGTGGAGGGATGGGAGTAGAGCTAAAGTGACCATAGTAATTTTTTTTCCCTTGGAGGCAGTAGAGGTACTTAACTTTAAATGTATTATTTAAATATATATATATATATATATATGTGTGTGTGTGTGTGTGTGTGTGTGTGTGTGTGTACATATATACATTTGAAACACTAAATTAGGCACTAAAATCATAGAAATAGTATAATTTCTGGAATAATAGAGGGGAGAAATGGAATAAATACAATTCAATTAAAAACCAATCAGGAAAGAGGAAAAAATAATAAAAATGCAAAATACAAAATAGGATGGTAGGAATAATACCAAATATATAAGAAATCAAAATAAGTGCAAACTGATTAGGTAGCCAATTAAATAATAGAGATTTTCAGACTAGAAGAAAAAAATTCTAAAAGCTAAATTCTAAAATTCTAAATCCAGCCATTTACAAGAGATATAGTTGATACATATGGTCACAAAAAGGTTTCAAATAAAAGGATGGGAACAGTTTGATTGGATACTAATAAAACAAACTTTATGTTCTCATATAAGACAAAACAGAGTTTAAAGCAAAAGAATATTATTACTAGAGATAAACAGCTTCACTCCGTAATGATGAAAGGGTTAAATTACCAGGCTCTCAATTCTAGCTCTACCGCATACTGGCCATGTGAATCCATGTTTATCTTTATTTGTAAAATGACATTATTAATAATTGCACTACAGGGGCGCCTGGGTGGCTCAGTGGTTTAAGCCTCTGCCTTCGGCTCAGGTCACAATCTCAGGGTCCTGGGATCGAACCCCGCATGAGGCTCTCTGCTTGGCGAGCAGCCTCCTCCCCCCTACCGCCTGTCTCTCTGCCTACTTGTGTTCTCTCTGTCAAATAAATAAATAAAATCTTTAAAAAAAAATAATAATTGCACTACAGGGCTGTTACAGCACTCTTGATCTTGCATGTGAACCATCTACCAAAATGCCAGTACACAAAAAAGAGATACTTAATAAATCAGTATTTTTAATACATTAAAATATAATAATAAACATGTTGCACAGTTATGGCAAAATTATGAAAGTGACAAATGAAATAGGTGAAGTTTGGAGAGCACTGGTTCAGAGTAAAAGGATATTATATTCATTCCAAATAATAGGATAATTGCCACAGAAATAGGAATATTTACCCAAAGAGAGGGTATTTAATGTTGATAACCAGAGTTCCTGCCTGGTGGCCAATAAAACAATTAGCTGCCAGTGGATGAAATCCAGCTAGGTTTATAATCCCCACTTGGTCCTCCAATGTGCAAATATAAACATGTAAACACAGTGTGTTAAGTAGAAACCGAAGAACCTGTTAGAAATTTTCCATTATATATTTTTTGGCATAAAAATATAGTAACAGGGGCGCCTGGGTGGCTCAGTGGGTTAAAGCCTCTGCCTTCAGCTTAGGTCATGATCCCAGGGTCCTGGGATCCAGCCCCACACCGAGCTCTCTGCTTGACGAGAGCATGCTTCCCTTCCTCTCTCTCTGCCTGCCTCTCTGTATACTTGTGATTTCTGTTTATCAAATAAACTAAAAAATCTTTAAAAAATTTCAAAAAATAATATAGTAACAATTTGCGGTCCTCTCAAAACAGTCTTCCTGCTCTTTGGTGGCTGCTGTAGCACTGAGCATCCTTCATACAGCTGAATTGTGTGTTAAACACAGCATGTCAAAGACAAAAAGGTGACTTAACTGGCCCTTGAGGAAGTCCTCCTGTGCTCTGAAAATTATATAGCATTGAAGCAAAGTTAGCCAACATCATAGCAACTGGGGGATTTCTTATACTTAAGACTGATCTCTTATAAAAGTAAAATATTCCCATAACTGGCATGAATCCTACTGCTGGACATTGGTCATATTCCCACACTTAATACACTGTTCTTACCTCTTATCAATGGCAGAGATCGCAACTACAAACAGATCCTGTACAGTGAGGAGGAATTTGAATTTGGGGGATAGATTTTTCTTTCTTTAAAAAGTATTCCCAGGGAATAAAATGGTTGCATTTGAAAGCTGCTCTAATATTGCCAATTCACCTTAAGATTAATCACTTGTTATTTTCCTTGTACTTAAAAGATGTTTAAACTTTATACATCTTTACTAATACGTCATACTGAAGATGTGCTATTAGCAGCAGGTAAGTTAATTTCTTATATATTGTGGGGAAAATAAGAATCAGCAGGGAGAATTATATTCTTGTTTTATTTAACAACAGAATATTAAATTAAATGTGTAACTTCTTTTAGGTTAAATTAGAAAATTACTGGAAAAGACTTACACACAATCATAGACCTGAATAAATTTTTCATACTCTCTTTCAAAGACACACTGACTTATTTTTCTAAAGAAAATTTTTTCTAATTATAATTATCTATAATCTCCATTTAATATGTTCTTTAAACTATTTTAAATTTAAAAAGAATCTATAATTCACTTCGAACAGAAGACATTAAACTACAGGGAAGTAGATTTCTACAAATAGCAACAGGTTACAATGTACTTTTAAAACTCCATCAATAGATGAATGGATAAAGAAGATGTGGTATATATATAATGAAACACTAGACAACCATAAAAAAATAAAATCTTGCCATTTGCAATGACATGGGTGGAACTAGAGGGTATTACGCTAAGCAAAATAAGTCAATCACAGAAAGACAATTATCATATGATCTCACTGATATGTGGAATTTGAGAAACAAGACAGAGGATCATAGGGGAAAGAAGAGAAAAATGAAACAGGACGAAACCAGAGAAGGAAACAAACCATAAGAGATTCTTAATCTCAGGAAACAAACTGAGGTTTGCTGGGGAGATGGGGGTGGATAGGGATAGTGTGGTTGGGTTATGGATATTGGGGAGGGTATGTGCTATGGTGAGCTCTGTGAATTGTGTAAGACTGATGAATCATAGACTGTACTCCTGAAACAAATAATACATTATACATTAATATAAAGCCCAGCAGGGACAAAAAAATAATAAATTTAAAAATTTAAAAATAAATAAAATAAAAAAAAATTCAAGGCCAAAAAAAAAAAAAAACCAAACCCTCCATGAACAGTGTATATTTACCTTTCCCCCAATGAGTCCCCACTAAGATCTAATTACAATCACTTCTACAAAAAACTCCGTCTTTATAAGATATTCTGGGTTGCTGTTAATTTTCAAAAACATATTATAAGTGACCATTTTCATTGTCTATTGTATACTAAACATTTATCTAATACCCTACTGACATTCCCAGAATTTAACTAAATACACCTTAGTGAATCTGTAATGATCTTACAGAGTAGAAAGGTAAAAACGAAGCATGCTGGAGGTGTTTCAGAGAAGACTAGTGCTGCTTTACTTCAAACTGCAGTCTTCAAGGGTTTGCAAGGAAGAAGGTCACCAGGAAAACCTACTCCCATGTCCTAAGGGCTCTGTAGCTTTGCCATTATCAAGACTTGTGTCACTTCATCCACAGGGCAAACAGGATTTTATCTATGTTATGAGAATGGCATGGCATAATAATTTAACTATATGGCACACTCAGTCATATGGTATATTAACAAGTATGGTAGTTTTACCATACCCCCTTTTAAAGGGCACACAGTACATTCTTTCCTCTCTTTACAGCTTTAACTTGGTCACAGGAAATAAGAGTGGTGACGGGTCATCAACCTTGGACTATTAAAACTAAGATGACGCTGTGAAAGAAGCCACAAGAAGATCACTAAAGTATCTTTCCTTTCTCAGATATTCAATATCCAGTATCTTTCATTGTGTTCCAGTTCATTCTCTCCCCATCATCAAATTTCCATGTTACTTTCCCCTCTTTCTTTTCACTACTTTTGTAGATCTCAACAGACTGCTATTCCATAGTACAATGGGCAAGCATGCAAAATTAAGAATGGATAGCTCTAAGAAAAAAATTCCCTCTAGATCACTCTTAATATATTCACTGTCAGTAGGCTTAGTAATCCATTAAGTATAAGGGGTGCCTGGGTGGTGCAGTTGGTTAAGCATCTGACTCTTGGTTTTGGCTCAGCTCATAATATCAGGGTCCTGGGATCAAGCCCTATGTCAGGCCAGGTGCTCAGACCTGAGTCGGCGTGGGATGCTCTCTGCCTCTCCCTCTGTTCCTCTCGTTTATCCCACTCATGCTCCCTTCCCTGCCCCTAAAATAAATAAATAAATCATTAAAAAATAGCTAGTTAATTTGTTGTTCTAAACTATAAATGTAGCAAGTGATTTTGCAGTTAAGTATTTCTCAAATGACATCACAAAAAAATCCAAAGATTATTTTTTAAAAGTTATCCTGTATTCCTTTGATGAACTGAAGAACCGTTGTAAAATAAGATACATCTGAAATTTTCTGCAACATTTTCCAAACATAACTGCAGTGTCAAATTGATTTTCTGGACAATATTAACCTATGCATTTATTTTCTATCACAGTTTAAAATATCAAATAATACAATCTATAATATTTTAAAACCCCATATAAATATAAATTTATAAATAAATATAAATACATAAAAATAAACATATTTCTCTCAGTACAAGCTTAGTATTTATTATGCCTATTGACTCCAAATGCCAAATTTCAGTAAATTTACAGTTGTAAGATTATTATTTGTATATAGAAGATAATGTTTCTTAAAAAAAATAACCTCATGTCTTAATGAGTACTTATATAAGTAGGTTTAAAAAAATGAATGAATGCATGAATAAAGTCTCTTACCACCTTAAAAGAAAAACCTTTCATCTTTCAAACTATGACCATAGGAAACAAAGATAATTTTGCTTTTGAAAATATTCTTTAAAAAGGAGATGATAAAAAGGCCCACAATTATTTGCATCAAATTGCTTTTCAAGTTAGTTTATTAAAATCCATCTAGCTCTAGAAAGCCAACCTTGTAGATCCTGGAGAACATATGTTACACATGTGAATGCTGTTGGAAAACAGTTGGTTTTGGCAAAGCTTCTAAAATTGTTTAACATCTGAGAACATCTACAGGATTATGCTTGCATTTGCTTTTAAAGCTTTGTTTTGTATAAAACATCTGAAATTTGTCTGCCTGGAAAAAAACTGATATATGATAAAGATGGAAAAAAAATTCAGAGCTAGACCGAGAAAATTCGTCTCCTTTCTGGGATGAACATCTTCTTCGGATGTAAACGTAAACACAGAGAACTCAGAAACTCATATTCTTTCTCACTTCTAGTCTATGCATTTTTATTGTCAATTGTGCCACCTCTACTAATACACTGTACATATTTTGTTGTTGGATGACAAAACATTCTTTGAGGAACATTTAAGCAAATACTAAATTAGAATTGCAAGGCGCATGCAGAAAAATCTAAAAAACTAAGAACCTCAATCTTTACTGATGCTTATTATTTTGAAGTATTAGGTGATTTTATATTGTAAGAATCAACCTAACAATTATTTAAGTTTTAAATTGTTTTAATTCATGACAATTTAAAAATAACTTCTAATTCATTATATCTACACAAGGTTATTTACCCTAAATACAAACCTCATAGTCTATGTTTTTCCTACTATAGTTCCCCTGCATATGTAAACTCTGAAAACACGAGATATGTTTTGGACTATTTTGAATGAACTATTCAGAATGCTGGAGGAAGGGATACCATTTCTCAATTCACGCAGAACCATGTAGTTTAGCTAGTGGCATACTTGAGTGGATATCTGGTGCATAATCATCTCAAACATGAAAGATTCAAGTGATGTCCCATGAATCCCTAATACTCTCTGAAAATGATATTTTAGAAATTGTTCATCAAAACGTATTTATACTTCTTAACCTGTAAACATCCTATAAGTGTGCAACTCTATCTGTCCTCAAACAGGCTTTGAAGCAACTATATAACATTTTATCTTTAAGGTGGAAAGATGTTAATTACCTAAAAAGGATTTTCCCAAATTGCTTGCAAGACCTGTTCAGTATATTAATAGATGTCCTTACCAAAACAAAACAAAACAGCATTGTGCAATGGAGTAAGTTTGGTACATATTGTAATAAGCAAAGACAGACAAGTTGTTTTAAGAGAGAACTTCTCAAGATCTTAAAAACAGTAACGTGTATTGCAAATCATTAATAGGAAAATGTAGTAAGCAGTATTTGGAAAACTAGAAATTATACAGAAGGCTTTGTAGCCCACTGCTCATTTCAGATGTGTTTATCTCAACATTTTCTTGGTTCATAATATACTTGTATAGAAGAAATCAAAATTTTACTGTACTTGGTATTCTGTGTCTATATACTATTATTTTACATAATGTGGGTAAGATTATGTCATATAATTTCTTCCTATAGTCTTTTGTGGGAATACTAGGTATTTGGTTGACTTTTAGGATACTGGACACTGTCTTTGGAAATGCTATAATGTCTTCTAAATCCTTTTGTTGACTTCCAGAATGAAAGTCATCCAAAGCAACGTATAATAAAACATTTCTTGTGTCATAGGAAAATTTGACACAAATATATAGAGAGTGAGCGAGAGAGTGAGAGCAAATATATATATATATAATGAGAATATAAAAACAAAAATAAATTTAAACTCTTAAATAGTTTATAATTTCCTTGAGTGTGTAACCTAAGTATTATACTTTAAGGTGGTGTCAGAAAATAATGATGTCCTTACACATGATAGGAATTCAAAAGTTTGCTGATTCTTATTATGACATATAAATACTTTCTATCATCATAATTGATTAGACTTGTTCATCTTTTATTCATGAACTTGAATAAATAGAATTTTTAAACCTACACATATGTTAGTTAAAAAAAAAAAAGAAACAAGAAGCAGCATTATGTTGAGAATAATCATTCTTCACAGTGTTATAAGAAGAGGGACTATTTAAAGGCTGAAGAGCCTGAACCACTGTTCCAATTAGTGAGACACAGCATTTTTATATTGGTGTCATTTTGTTCTTCTTCTTCTTCTTTTTTTTTTTTTCATTCCACAACCTACTCTCACGTTTTCACCACATGGTTGATGATGGAAGCAGGATAACTGTGTGCGTGTATGAGTGTGCACAGGTGTGCTTGTGTGCCTATGAGGATATTCAGGAGGAAGAATGTATATGAAAAGATAACGAGACTGAATGTCAGAAGAAAGAGCTACGCTTATCCCGTATCTCTTTCTTCCTCTCTATTTCCTGCTAGGTATTCTAAGAAATCACATGTGTACCACATACAGAGAATCAATCACTGGTCGAAAGTATGGAACTGCAAGAAAAGTAGTTCTTCACGTTAGCTTAAGGGAAAACTTGTTTAGCCATTATCTTTAGTACCTAAATTTACCTAATCTACTTACATATATATTAAAAAAAAACTTCTCGGGGCGCCTGGGTGGCTCAGTGGGTTAAGTCGCTGCCTTTGGCTCAGGTCATGATCTCAGGGTCCTGGGATCGAGTCCCGCATCGGGCTCTCTGCTCAGCAGGGAGCCTGCTTCCCTCTCTCTCTCTCTCTGCCTGCCTCTCTGTCTACTTGTGATCTCTCTCTGTCAAATAAATAAATAAAATCTTTAAAACAAAACAAAACAAAACAAAACAAAACTTCTCGGCTCCTATGTGTTCTAAATTTCAGAGAACTGAAAGGGAAGGTGAAAACAGAAATACCTCTTAAGAATGGATTTGTCACCAGGAAATTTATTTGTACCCTTTTTAAATCCACCCCTATCCCCCCCACCTTCAGTAAGTAAGAAAAGTCATATGAATCAAGGAGGCAAAGAATCCTCCAACTTTTGCTTCTTGTCATGATATGGTTATAATTAGTGTTGATTTGTTAAACTGGCATTTTCCCACAAAGTAACACTGGCTCTAATAAACTACCATGTAGTTTCTTCTGAACCCCTTTGTATGAAATCATAGTCTCTTGTCCCACTGCCAGAAGTTTCTGTTCTTTACTTTTTTCCTCAAAAATCACATAGCCAATTTTTTCCGAAAGATTAAATTTTGAAGAATACTATTCCTAAAATTTCAGGAGAATGAAAATGGACCCACAGATTATTCCTGCAGTTGGCTAGTAACATAAATTCTATTTACCAGTAATATTTTTTAGCCAGGGACTCAGAGAGCTTGGCTCTATTGTGAATATAAATAAAAATTACCTCAAGATTTATGGTTTTATAATTGTCTAGTAAGTTGTTTTTAGTGATTAAAAGTGAAAAAGTCCTTGTTTAAGTCTTACTAATTAATACTCTTGCTCAGTTGATTAGGTTTTGAAACATATTATCTTGTTAATATTTCAAACAAATAATTAGAATGCTATTTACCCCCTTGATCTTATGCAGCTCAGTGTGATTAGCTCTTCTAATTCTATCTTAAATTTTAGCAAACTTCATATTCCATTAGGACCACACGTTAAGAACATCAGAAATAGAGACAAGCATGTTCTATTAAACATCATTATCAGCTGAAATTGCTCATGTAGATTATCTGAATATGACACTGTTAATTAACAGTAAGATAATTACTCTCAATTTGTTTCAACAGGGAAATCCAGGAAGAAGGAATGCTCAAAGATATTTTATTGTACATCATCACAATGCATGATAAAAGGCTTTTCAGAGTATTAGAAAGGTAATTGCTCCTATTCTGAACACTTATATTTCTTGGGCCTCTCCTCAAGCCCCAAAGTCCTTCAATGAGACTTCTATTTCTGGTATCTCTGGAAACTAGTTAAGAACAAACATAAAATACGCCTTGTCTATATTGAGTCCGCTTTAGGTAAGATGGCAGTTGGATTCCTGTGATCTTTTCCCTTTCAGTGGGGTATTTGCCTTGTAAAAAGACAAGAGCACAATGGGTGATTTAAACAAACTTCACGCAGATTTCTTACAACTCATGGAATGTAAGCTAGGGATGTGTATTTTGTGTTACACTGCCCAATCCTACTCTGTAAGCAGGCCAACTGCTATGGGACTAAAGAAGATCACAGCCCATGAGCAAAATGTTGCCTACTTCCTGTTTTTACGAATACAATTTTATTGGAATACAGCCATGCTCACTTGTTTACAAAGCTTTCACACTACAAGGACATCCCCAAGTAAATGCAACAGAGACTGTCCAGTACAGCCCGAGATATTTACCATCTGGCCCTGCACAGGAAAGAATTTTTTACACTGGACTAAAGGATGCTCTGTGGATTTAATCATATTAGAAGAAACTCCCACAAATGTGACTCTGATCAATCTCTAAAATTATGACCACGGTTATAAGCTAGATAATACCGAACGGTCTATAGGCGATATTACATAACAGCAAATAAACACTCAGCCCACTCCCACCCTGGGTTATGTTAGGGAAATGTTTCTGCTGCTTCACCTAAAGTGTGTTTTAGCAAGAACATCAAGAGAGCTAGTTGCATTTGTCTACCATGGATACAGACCCAGTTGATATAAACGGTATTGCCGACTCACCTGATTCTACCCCTGGGGTGCTCAGACTGCTCTGACATAAAGCTTGTGCTGCTGAGGCGTGAGGCACTGCTGGTTCGGGAAATGGCGGACACATCACTGACATCACTATCTGATGATTTGGCAGAGACGTTATCACAGCTTCTGTACTGATCTTTATGTATGTTATACTAAAGATTAAAAACAAAAAAGTGTGAGCTCCAACATCAGGTTGTGGGAAAAGAGACATACATGGTGAGGTTAATGACTACTTAGCCCACGCCAAGTAAATGTGCACCTTCATAAAAGCAGGTGTGGAATCTAAAACAGTACAAACACTTAGGTAGTATATGATTTCCAATACAAAAATCCTACGTCCTCTGAGTGGTAAAAAATGGTTTATGAAACTTTAAATGCTTGAGTAGAAAATTCATTGAATAAATTACTGGCATAGACTTGAAACTTCAAAATGTCCTTTTTCCCCCAGTGTATGGGTTTTTCTATTCTTGCTTTAGTTTTCATTACTGCCCATTGTGTTCACCTCTACTCTGCATTGGACAGACTGCTTCTGTCTGTGCTTTTGATTCTTTCTGTAACCGTTCAATTTACCAACACATTTTCCCTGTTTAAAGACACCACAGTTTCTCAATTTCTCCAAAAAAATGGATCTCTTCACAAAGAAGGGCTGATATTAGAGTTAAGGGCCTGTGCCAAAGAGGAATAAAGCGATGGAAGCAAAGACTGGACGCCAGCTTTCTATTGTACTTTAATTAGACATTTTCAGATTTGTCAAAAGTAAAAAAAAATGGGATTCCTATTAAAATTTGAGTATGTACTATATGTTTTCTTTTTAAATTTGTCTTTGGTATTCATTACCTAAGATTTTAGAAATTGTTAGGTAGAAGATTAAAACATGCAAAGTTGTCAGAGCAGTTAATATCCTCTTCTTTCTACTTGACTGTTACTATAGTAGATGACACAGTAAGTAGCTTTACATATTATTATTTTATATATGAGTTTTCATTATAATAAATAGTTTGGTTATAAAATAATTAAACTTAATTATATATAATTTAAAAATACTAATATACCAAGTGATTTCTGTTATTTTGGGAATTGGAAGTTAATATAACTTATTAATATAAGAACATGTGACTAAACATTGGGTATTCAAGTTTCTTAGCAAGTAATTTAATTTTACATTTATGCATTAAGATGTAAAAATATCAAATATTTATTAAACTTGTAGGAAAACTTATCTACCCTCTGATGCTCCATATCAGATGAGTTTTAATAAATGTAAAATAATCCAAACACTATTTTTAAAAATTTTTATAATAATTGTCATTCTAAAGTATACTAAGTAAAATGATGCTAAAACCCTGTATCTGTATATACAAAAAGAAGTATAAGACATTGTTTTTTTTTAATCCTAGAAGAGAGAATCATATTTACTTAATAATTCCTCAGATAAGAGTAGTTCAGGCCTGAGATATTTATGTGAGTTTTAATTCTTCACCTCTCATGTGTATGTACTGGGCAAAGAATTTCACATCAAGTATGGAAACAACTCCAAATTCTAGACTATCAATGAAATTATCTTTCCAAAGAATTTTTTCATAATTTCATAAGTTGTTTATGAAAGCCATGTGTTAAATTATAATCCAAAAATAGTCATATATGTGCAGAATTGAGCTTCTTACAGAACTTCATGCATGATCTGATATTAATATGATTTAAACATAACATGTCTTTTAAAGTAAAGTGATAATGTTTTACTATCAAGTTCTGTTATATCTTATAGCACGATCCCGGCATGATTCAATTCAGTCCTGGCATGATTTCAACCAGAGCTGTTTTTATTTACAGAGTAGATGTGGTACAAACTTAGCATAGTTTTACACAGCTATCCTCACATAGCAGGGTCTGAATTTAATATTGTTAGTGGGGTCCAAATATAACTCCTATATTACTTGTCTTGGAAACTATTTTGCTAAGTACATATATCATGTAATTATTACCATGTTTCCAAACATACTGAAATGATAGCTTGTTCATGAGGGGATATGAAAGAATTGGGCTGTAATACAGTAAAAATGTATCCAGCTGTAGGAGATTTTCTGCCACTGTGTTGACAGCCAGAACAAATGTTCCCCTTATTGGCAAATGGCAGTAATAAGCAGTGCAGACTATAGCATAAGGGTATGTGAGTATACACAATACTATTTCTCCAACTAGAGAAATCTTCCTTCTCTATAAGCCATCTCTTCCTCAACATTTTTGTATATAGACTTTTGCTATTTCAGCGAAGAGATTAAACAAGGGATTTTAAAAGACTGTGTATCATATTAAATTTTTCTACGCTGGGCTAAAGAACAATGCATCACAGTTTTCTTTGCATTTAGTTATATGAAGGAAATTAAAGACTTTTATATTCACTTTTTACTACTATATTTACTTATTTCCAAAGTCTGTTAGGAGTTTAAATAATCACTTTGAATTTTCATCAAGCATAATTTGTTAAATTTCCTATTTAACACTTAAACATTTTAATGGAAATGAATTAACTGTATTTTGAGAAATAGAATATCACTAGGAGGAATTTATACTAACCATACAGGGGGAAATAAGTCATTCATGTGAGGGGAGACTCTAATTATAGGGCAGCTATTTTTAAAAATAATAATAAACATTTAGCAGCTACCTACAAAACCCATCACATCAATCTTTGTTGCTGTTCCTGGGTTACAGAAACATAAACACTCTTTAAATTTTGAGTGCCTAAATGCATACTCACCCTCCAGTTATGAATTTCACCCCATCATTAAGGAATGCAAAACTGCATAACATCATTGAAAAAATAGCCTCACATCACATTTCAGGGATCCTGAAGCAGTCTTGTGTGTTTTCAAAAGGAAAGTTAGTGCCAATTCCCTATTCAAGATGGAGTTAGGGATGTTCCATATTTTAAAGGAGATGCCAGGTTTTAACATCTTAGGAATTATAGTACATTTGCCTGATAATTCTTTGCCCTGAAGAAAATCTAGTTCTATTAGTATTTGGTTCTAAATATTTTGAGAATGGTTAACTAATTTCTAATTTGGCAGAATTTCAACAAAGGTGTTCAACCAAAATGTCAAATGGATTAAAACACTAAAAAAGAATCAAGAAAGGAGTAAAGTTCAAAAGTTAATGAATATTAAATTTATGACAATATTACTTCTTAATCATATGATTTTATAAAGTAAATTATAAAATGGTTGGGGGAAAGTATAAAAAAATGAGAAAGAACTTTTCTCAAGTATGTAAGAGATGTTTAACTGAAATGCCTTCTCTTGGAAATGAACCTGCTTAAAATGGAAAACTACTTAAATGATTTCCTAATGAAATGGGAACTTTTACTATAAGCATTAGGCCACAATATGGATATTAGAACTGCGGAGGATTTATCTTTTATTTGACATATAAAATAAAAAATAAGCTAACTATTTGTTATTTTATCTTAAATATTTTTCCTATCCTATTATAAGTTCTTAAAGATATCATACCCTTGGTCTCACATTTATTGATACTATATCAAAATTTTATTTAGGTAACATGGTACTATCAATTTATACAGTAAGAACAACAGTAATATATTTGAAAGTAATGGTTTTTTTAATAGCCAAGTGTGATGAGGTACAAAAAGAAAAAGGTGCAAAGGAGGGAGCAACACAGAATATGGTAATTTAACTGCTTGCAAATTAAGTTATAGAACTTCTGAATCAAACTGGAATGATGTGTACATTTCAATGATGTAAGAAGCAGAACACAGCAATACCTAAGTTTTAGATAAGGAGATCTAGGGCTCATCACACCATAGAAAGGCTTTACTAATGCTGGGTAAGCCTCAGTTTTCATAAATTTCGTAAATAAGAGAGCTGGAATAGAAGATTAATTTCAGGTACTTTCAGTTCTAAATTCCTATGAGTCAAAGAATATGGACTCTCCCAACTGAGATAAACCTACTTTTGATTTATTATGAATATTAAGTATTGGTGGTTGTTTAGACTTCTTTTTTTAAAGATTTATTTATTTATCTGAGAGAGAGAGAGAGAGAGAGAGCATGAGCAGGAGGGACAGAGGGCGAGGGAGAATCTTAAGCAGGCTTTGTGTCTGGCTGGATGTGGGGCTCGATTTCATGACCCTGAGATCATGACCTGAGTGGAAACCAAGAGTCTGAAGCTTAAGTGACTACACCACTCAGGCGCCCCTAGTGGATGTTTAGACTTCTAAGATACTTCATTTTGTAAATTGCTTTGATCAACTGACTGACGATTAGAATCCTACTTCAGAATGATCCAGAATGGCTTTCAACGGTACCTTGATTGCTTACCACTTGTTTCCTATACTGGTCCTAACTTTGACTTGCTGTTCTATTTGACCTTATCCTTTCACATAATGCTAAGAAATTAACAAGGCATTTCCAGCTTTAATGAAGCAGTCCCAATTTGAAGAACCTTTCTAAATAACTACATTCAACGGTGGAGGAAGAAAACAAATTATCCTGCCTTCTAATCGCTACTGCATTTGTTGTAAAAGAAACAAAAATGATGATGATATTCATAAAGAAGACAGACAAATAAGCTGACTCAATGATAATTATGAGCCAGAGAGAAGACTTGCGGAGCTGGAATCAGCAACTCTATGGCACATCAAGGTATTCTGCTCACTGTTTTTTGTTTCAAATAATTTTACCATTTAAAGTGTTGTTTCAGAGTCCCAGGGTACTGAGCCTCACTGAATCCATGACCTTAGGCATTGTCTTAGTTGGAAATCCTCCTGCAGCTGACTAAGATGTAAAGTGGTAAAATGTGTCCAATACAAGGACTCTTTTCGAGTCTGGTGACAAGTCGTATGTTGTGACCACCTCTATTTTTTTGTATTAGTCTCTGGATATCTAGCTATTAAAGATCAACCTCTAATATTTACTAATAAGTAGGATTTTCTACATTCATATTTCAAGGTCACAATATTGAATTAGTATAGTTTTTATTTAATTTTGGATTTCTAAAACATTACTTCCAAAAGGGCTTCCTGACATCAAATTATAACACCGGTTATTCTATAATGGCTGCTGCCACTTTTGTAGTATTAATACATATGACATATAAATAATATAATTGTTTAATATAACTTATATCTTTATATTAATATAAAGATAAAAATTAAAATATAATATATAAATAAAATATATATTTAAAATAAACCATCTATTTAAAATTGCTTCATGAGGTAAAAACATTCTACACATATTTTAATTAAAATTATTAGATGCTATTTAGCAGTTTATAAACTCCTAGTGCATCCTTACAAAATAATGCTGAAATATAAATTAAATGTTTTATTGCCACTTGAAACTGGATTTCAGTTTCTAAGATTTTGCAATCATTTACTTTTCTTACTAAAGACAGATCAAGAAGAAATTTCACATTGCATAACTTATGTCATTCACTAATAAATCTCAATAATCAATATCAACCTAAAATAGTATTTAAACTATACATCTATGTATATATTAATATTTTAAATGCAATATTAAATGAGATTCAAGCAATAAAACAGCTTCCTATATCTTGCTTATTTATGTGAATTTGACTACTGACCAAAAATCATTAAGTGACCTTAAAATTAAGTATTTACATTTTCTTTTTAGAAAAAACATTAAATCCCAGTTAACTGATATTTTAACAAAGCTATAGATCTTGTGAAGATATCAAGAGGACAGAGGTTATGATGCAACAACATGAGGTGAATGATAACTTCTCTACCATAACTGATGCTTGCTAGTCCTACGTGCTAGACACACTATACATTTTCAAAAGGGAAACTATTGGTTGGATACTACTAGTTTTACCTTGGAATATTGCTCGCGATCAAGTTCTTGACTAGAACCAGACCCTGTTGTCTGCTTAAATCGATGCACTTTCATTTTCATCTGTCTTGTTCGCTCCTCCACTACTAAGCTTGCTGCAAAAACACACAAGGAAGCCTATTAACACAGGCGAAGCAGCTTTTGGAACTGAATGGTTTAAGATTTCAATTCTTTAGATATGATTTCAATTAAGTGAAATCTAAAAATAACACATGACTATTATAAACAAAATGCAGAATATACAACGCTAGCACCTGTTACTCTAAAGATGAACATGACTCAAATCACACAAAATGGGGAACACAGATGTTAGTAACAAAATATAAGTACCCTATTTCTTCATCTGATAGGAAATATTTTCAATTCCATTCATAAATGACCATGTGAAATCAGATTTAATCGTGAAAATATGCCTTCCATTTAATCAACTGGTTGTTGCATGTACATATATAGAGAAAACAAATATGCATACTGAACACATCGCACATATATGCACATGCTTAACACGCATGCACACACCCACTTAACAACCTCAGCGAACAGCAGTCACCGAAAAACGGCTTTAGTTGATAAGCACCTACTTTTCTGAGGCATTCTTATGAAATCATTAATTTCTACCAGAGTGTTTCATGAATATTTGCCAGTCTTAAAATGGCCTAAGATCAAAAATTAGTTTTCTATATCTGGTGGCTATGTCTGATCACATATATGAAATTCTTATGTTTTGAAAATATAATATAAAATTTTTAGCTCTTTAATTTATCATAGGAAAAGAAATGCATTACATTTAAATCTTTCTTAATCTCCTAAGTAGCAAGTGTGACTGTTCAGATGGGAAAATTACAGCCTTCGATAAAATACAAGTTATTTTAAGTCAGAATCCATCACAAGCAGTTTAGCTTCAAGACCATGTCATTAATTGATACATTTTTACAAATAAGGGGAAAAGAGAGCTAAGGGCACAGTTGTGTGCAGCATAAACTCTTCAAGACATACACCTGTGTTATGTGAGACCTATAGTTATTTTTTACAATCTTTTGATGACTTTCCAGACTATTCAAGCTCTGTGAGCAGTGCTAAGATATATTTTTAAGTTGTGTATATACACATACTTATGAGAAAAAAAAACTTCCTTGTGTGATTAAAGTATTAGGGCTTCTTCCAAGAGAGACTAATGACTTATAAGGATAATATAAATGTCCATACATGTGACTGACTTGGCTACTGATTTCACCTCTTACGAGGAGTTTATAAAGACACTTGCTAGCAGATTTTTCCATTGCAATGATTAAAGACTTATCAGCCTCAGTAAGTCACTGACACCAATTATAAAAAGGAAGTGAGTATGTAGCTTTTATTGTGTTCAAGTACAGACTAATAGCATGGGAGATAAATAGCTAGATTGAAATGTGTGTATAAATGTTTTAATTACCCTTTTGGCATAAAATTATTAGGTGTCAGGCTTTGTTTAAATTTATTAAATTAGGTAGATGACATCCATCCCTGATATCATAGTTCTGTGAATTAAGCAATGATGCACACTTGGTTTGAAAATGCTGACTTCAGAGACAGTAAATGATGACTATTATGATTAAAAGATGATACAATGGGGATCTTGCGAGAAGTAGTAGAAATTTATAAAATACTTGACAATATAGGGGTCATAATGAGTATTTAAAGTAAAAGGCTACTTGAGATTAATTAGAAATTGAGACAAAATTATTAAGATGACTTGTATTTACAAAAAGCTATGTGGCATACATGAAAATGTACAAATATCTTTCTTTGCCTTCTGCTTATGTGTGGGTAACCCTGGATACTTGCTCATTCATCTGCTTTGAGCTTTGAGGAAATCAAATGAACTGTATGTAATCAGTTGTACTCGACCCTTAAAGCTTAAAGCCATTTCTACCTGTTATAAAAGCAAACTTCAGTGGCATTAGCTTAACTTTCTCACAAAATGATAGTAATTTTAAGAAATGTTACACATTGATTGGCCCATAGCTTTGTAACCTTCACTTTTAGTATAATGAAATTCTTAGGGAAGACAGTTACTTGGCACTGAAAAGAATTTCCCAAGAGCTATTGGTCTGAAGCAATCTGAAACAGTTATGATGATTTTACCTCGACAGGACACCTCATTTCTCTAAATATAGAATTCCTCAATTTATGACATGGCTGTATTTAAATCGTTATTCGGAAAACTCAAAACTAAATCACAAGGAGACAGTGACAGCCTAACTAGAAAACGAATCCTAAGATGGTTTTAAATGACCTTATTTTGACCTTCCCCAAATGATTAATACACTATCTTTATTCTTAAAGGGGCGAAAGTTGACATCTTTTAACCCATCAAAGAAAGAAAACCCCTAAATTTTGACTCAAAATTGTGAGTAGACTCCCTTGACTAGACAGCAAAAATCTAGTTGCCATGCTATCCTCATGGCTTGCTCTCAGATTCCAAGAACAGAAGCAAAATGCCGATAGCTTATCATTGACATACTCATATCACAAGACCAGATAATTACATAAAATTCACAATTTTTAGTAGTTCTCATTATTTCCTTAGGGTATGTACATCAGTGTGTATTCTAAAATAATTATTCATACAAGTGACTGTGCTTTGGTAAAAGATCTTTTCTCAAACATCTTTGAAGAAGCTTCAGTGTGAATTTGGAGAATTCTTTTTCACAGAGTCTGCTTACTGGCATTTTATTTTTAAGCCAACTATTGTCAGAAGAAATGACATTACTTCTGAATTACTGGTGTGTCTATCTAAATAAAGAAAAAAATATATGAATTAAAATATCACAAATTTGAACCAGAGTACATGATTATTAATGCACATGATTTATATAGAATAAAAGATATTCAGTAATGATTAAAAGTGAATTGAATCCTTGGAATACGGTTATCTATTAAGTATCCCAATATAAGTAAAATTAACACCAGCATCTTACTTTGAAAAAACGATCATTTAAAATTTTTGCATTGACACTTTTAATGCCAACAGCAAAACTAAAATATGAAATACCTTCCAATTCCACAAATCCTAGCACTAAATTCACATTTTAGGAGCATCCTGAATGTTGGTAGCATTGTAAACTAGCAAAATCATTAATATGCCAATTGCTATTCTGCTATAAAAAGAATTTTAAAATTGGGGGACTTCTGGGTCTTAATTTTTTTTTTTATTTCAAAACTGCCACATACTAGAGAGTTAAAAAAAAAACTCATTTTCTACAACAAATTTAATTATCATGTAATTGTATTTACTCTTTTAATGGACATATAGCTTAGACGCAACACAGTCAAGAGAAGGATGTTTGCTAAGACTGAGCTTTAGCTATAATTGCAGATAGTGATACAAGTAAACAATTCTCTCCCTCTAAGGTGCAATTAACCCTGTAATTTTATACAAAAATTCTTTATGTTGGAATTTTTCTCTGTCTTTCTACAAGCTGAATGCTGTGTCTGACATTGAATAAAACTTTTCTAAAAAGCAGGTAGTAACTTACCTAAAAAACTTGTATTGAATTTTACCTATTTTCTTTAGATTCATTTACACTATTATTTTAAACTCTGACATTTTTGTACATATGTGAAATTTCAACTTAATATTATAATTAAGAAAGAATAAAACTAGAATTTTACGGGTTAATTTAAAACCATATTTAGGAAATCTTTTCTTCGAAACTCAACAAGGATTCTGGAGCATGAAAAGGTGAGAAAAGTAAATACAATTTTAGAAGTCTATATTATAATTTTCTAATGGAAAGTATTAGATATTATTAAAAAGACTAAAATAATTGCTTCTCTTCTCAGCCCCATATTTGCTACGAATTCTTACTCTAACAGTATGGATGATCTTTGATGAAACTACAAAGAAGCTGAAATCATTTGCAAATATTGTGTTTGTGCCTACATGCATTTCTTTTAGCTCTATCCCTTTCATAAGATTATTAAAGAAGCCTTGACTTAAAAAATAAAAAAAATAAAAACCTTAGGAATCTTTAACAAATTTTCTTCCCTAACCCTCACTGAAAAATTTCTATAGTATCACCTTCTGCAAAGAGAATGTAATTTTTTCTGGGAAATTACTTTGACTTACAGCCATTTGTGATTTGCTTATAAATATTTTAGATATTATAGTTACATATAGTTAAAGATAATTATAATTTAAGCATTACACATTCTTAAATGTTTAAAATATTATTCATGAATTTATAATTACCTAAAGATAATTTGCTCTGATCCTCAAATCCTTAAATCTTCATTTCTTCCTATGCATCTACAGATTAACATGAATTTGGAATTTCAAATGTTTGTGTTTATAGGCAAAAAAGAAAATCCATACAATGTATTGTTAAACCTTCCAAAAATTTCAAGTATTCTAGGTAAAACATGAGTGTAAAGGAGAATAGGAATAATAAAAATTTCTATATTACTAAATATATTAAAGTAAAATCATTGAGTATTTTACTTTGTAACAAGGTTAGCTAGTACATCTGTCAATGGTGACAGAGGACAATGTCTGACCAAGATAATTAAACTTGTCAAGTCAACTACAAAGTCTTACTAAATTACAAATCAACACCTTAATTAATTAATTAATTAGTTAAATTACAGATTAACATGAATTTGGAATTTCAAATGTTTGTGTTTATAGGCAAAAAAGAAAACCCATACAATGTATTGTTAAACCTTCCAATACTTTCAAGTATTCTAGGTAAAACATGAGAGTAAAGGAATGAAGATTTAAGGATTTGAGGATCAGAGCAAATGTATCTTTAGGTAATTGTAAATTCATGAATAATTTAAACATTTAAGAATGTGTAATGCTTAAATTATAATTATCTTTAACTATATATAACTATAATATCTAAAATATTTTTAAGCAAATCACAGATGACTGTAAGTCCAAGTAATTTCCCAGAAAAAGTTACATTCTCTTTGCAGGTGATACAATTAATTAATTGTTAATTAATTAACTAGTTAACTTACAAAGTCTTCATGAATAGAGAGACTAATGCCTCTGCTCCCTTGCTGCTTAGTAGCACAATGAGAGCTCAGTGTTAATGGAGTCCCACCTTTGCTCCAATGTATGTTTCAGAAGAGCAATGATAAATGGCCACATATTTGGAATTCATCAGGCAGAATGAAATACATAAATGAAAGACCCATGATGTCTCAGTTATCAATAATATTAAAAAATATCTCTGAAGCACTTAAAAAATCACTGATAGTGGGAACTCAAACATAAGAACCAATATCATATGAAACATGGACACTTTATATAAAGTAGTAAAAAATGAAAAAATTTAGCTTACTGAATTTGTAACGATTATAAACTATACACAGCGTGAATAGAAAGATGGGTTGTTATCTAAAAATTCAAAGATGAAGTACTAGTTTTTACTAACAGTGTTTAAGGCTTTAGAGCAAAACAAACTGTTAAGATGTATAAACATTCTCCATACATCTAAAGCAATGTGGCAAAATAGAAAGACCCCAGTAAGGGGAATGACGAGAAACAGATTATAATCTTGAACTGATTACCATTCACCAGTTCATCAGTGTAGCCTTGATCAATTCCTGACACATCTCTTCATTAGGGAGTTTTTATTTGTAAAGCGATAAGATGGCTCGGTGGAACTTCCGGCTGTTGTAGTTCATGATTTTGTATTATTTCAATAGGGTATTAGTACTTTGTCCCCATTTTCAAAAAAAACAGAAAACTATAATATCTTTCTCTTTTGCTCTATTACCTAATTTCCAGCATTTTAAAATTTGTCAACTTGCTAAAACTATAGATGTTAAGGGGGAAAATACCACCAGTGCATTTTATGTAATTATTTATTATTGTGTTTTTTTCCAATTAAAAACTGTATTCCTTGCATGTGCATCCTATTTTTGGAGGCATGCAAGTGTAGTAAGCAACTCTGATGTAATACTTACATGCTTTCTTCCTTCCATACACATATACAGTGTATCTACATGAAGATAAATGTTTACAGTATTTTTGACTACACAGAAATGCCCAAATTCTGGGTGATTTTCCCGGAATAAAATGCATTTCAATTTGCAAGGGCAGAAATGTGTCAAACTGTTTTCCTTTTGCTCTTGTATGATTCTCTTAGACATTAAGGATTGTGCTATCATAGTATAAACAATACAAATAACAGATAACATCTATCCAGCATGAGAAGCAGTAAACACAAGTAAATAACAAATTAAATGAAAACACCACATTTCCTTTATAAAGTTTTAAAGAAAATAACTTGTGTGTTGGTACAGATCATTGAAATGGAATATCAACATAGGCGGAATAGGTCATTTGTACATACAATCACTCAAATCTCACTACAGCCAAAGCCACAAGGCCATCTCTTGTTTTAGCATGCTGATTTTCACTGAACTGTCAAAAACAAACTCAGGATTACCAACCCCAGACATCACTTGCAGTGTCAAAACTGCCAAGTGCCAGAGTAACACTGAAAATACTAGTAAGATACTTGACAGATAAGAACGTTAGGCTCTTGATGAAAGCATCTGTCATTTTACCTTGCCCTGTTGGGTTTCACAGGGTAGCTTTTAAAATGTATTTCTATTCTGAAAGGGAGCACTGTTTTCCTTATGAGACGCTTCTGAGAGTACAGTCATTTTGAAGAGCATCCCATGTAAGTAAGACTTCTCTGGGGGAATAACAAAATCATTCCTTGAGGGGTCATGTTGTTTATTCCAGGTGATCTCCAATATGTTTATCCATCCTCATTCCAATTACACTGATGGCAACAGTATCTATCTTGAAAGGTTTGATGTAGCATAACTGCTAAATTCAATATCAATTTTTTGGCCGTCTCTTTCCTTTTTCCTGTAAAAAGTGTTTACCAATTTTAAAATTTGTTCAAAAATACAATATTTAAGGGAACTATATGCTACTAAAGGAAAAAAAGTCGAAGAGCTTATGCATGGCTAGACATCAGTCTGACTTTTATTATTTCCTCTACACTTTCTCCACAAATCCCAGGAAGAAAGGATGTTCTCCCTCAACAAGGCATATCTTGCAAGTTGAGCCTTGGATGATATAAGTGTTAAACACTTTAAAGTTTTTAAAGTCTATATACTATTATAAATAACCACATGTGAATCAGCAGAATGGGAAAACAGGATTAAAACCACGAGTTCTGAACTGTTTTATATGAGCTGCTTCACTCGCTATGTCCCTAAAGTTTAAAAAGAGAAGGCTAGGATGACAACTATATTTATGGATTTGTGGCAAAAAAAAAAGAGAAATGGATAAATTAGACACTTTTACTGATAGAGCTCTAAATATTTATGAACAGTTATTCATAAATATTCATAAGTGTTCAAGAAAAGCAAAGCCCTGGAAGACAAAGAAGCTTAAACCTTCGAAATCACAACATGATGTAATAACAAGAAATTAATCACCTGGCCTAATATGCACATACTAAATATGCATCTAATACAAAGATATTAAATAAAACTGCAATCCTTTCCTACTTAGTGACAGTTAAAATAATGCTGCTTCTGAAGAATAGACAAATTAACTTACTTGCTTTAGCAAAGATTTAAGTTACATGATTTCTTCCTATAATGTGTTTCACAACCACAGTATATTGTTGAAGTAAATGTATAAGTATCATCTATATAATAGTTTAAGTAACAGGAAATTATTAAAATCATGTTTTTCACTTTTTTTATATGAATTGCACCTAATTAAGGTTAATGTTTAACAGTTCTATAAAAAATGATATTTTGCAAAACTTAGTATTCCAACTGTTTTTGTCAACATTTAAGGAAAGTACAAGTAATTGACTTGAGCATTTTTTATAGAAACCTTATACTTTAAAATACACTCATCTAGATACAATTCTTACATAGCCCCTATCATCTGGTTGCAATCATTATTATAGATTTTATTGTGAAACAGGAAAACAAAAAAGCAACAAATGCCACTTACTCTTTGTTCCTGTTTAAATCATTCGATAACTTGAACTCTAATTGTTTTTCATTCTCTATGTGTGCAAGTTACACATTTTTTATAATAAAGACAATTCATATTTGTATAAAATAGAATGTGATGTATTTTGCTAGGATTCAAAATTGCTTCCAAAACCCAAAAATTCAATGCACTTAAGAAATAGTATCCAAAGGCATATAAATTAGAAACTTATTATGATAGTAACATTATTTTCTCACCTTGAATTCATTTAATTTCTGGTTCTGTTTTGATCTTCTTATATCATTATTGCGATGCCCCCAAACTACATTCATGGGCTCTTTAAAACTGTCCAAGAAATGTAGCAGAGAGGGAAAGATTGGCTTACTTTTAGAATGAATAATTTAAAATATGCCTATAAAGCAATTTTTGAAGTCTAAAATGTTATGGTCTTTCAACATAAAAGAGGGAAAAGATACATAACGCAGTATGAACATTTATAGTTCCTCAGTTAACTTTTCAATCCCAAGAATGTGTTATCTTTATTCATACACTGCTTTTATTTTCTCAAATTACGTAGTAATTTGAGGGACAAGCCAGGTATTAAAAGTATTAGAAAAATTAGCTGAGTGGTAAAGAAACAGGTCCACGGGGAGAGGTGGGACCCATCAGTGAGCCCCTCCGAGGTGTTGTAAGGGAGATGAGGCAGAGCAACCTGCAGGCCTGGACAGAACATGGGCTGCGGACTCAAAATCTGATTCTGCTGTGGAGGCAGCTCTGTGACTGTTGGCAGTCCGCTCAACCCCCTGCCTCTCTAGGAAACAGGTAATAATCCCTTCTTTACAGCTGCACATGTGTAGTTACCGTAATCAGGTGGTACTGAATGCACAGCAGGTGCTCAGTAAGTGCTGTCTGAATGGAGAGCAGAGTGGTTAAGAACAAGGTCTCTGGAGTGAGGCTCAAGTCTAATTCCTTGTTCTACCACTTACCAGATAGATGACTGATGAAGGGCCAAGTTTTTTTTG
>NW_019154112.1:9451708-9540745 GCF_002288905.1 Enhydra lutris kenyoni
GAGATCACAAGTAGGCAGAGAGGCAGGCAGAGAGAGAGAGGAGGAAGCAGGCTCCCCGCTGAGCAGGGAGCCCAACGTGGGGCTCGATCCCAGGACCCTGGAATCATGACCTGAGCCGAAGGCAGAGGCTTAACCCACTGAGCCACCCAGGTGCCCCGAGGGCCAAGTATTTAATCTTCTCAAAGCCTTAGCTTTCTCAGTTGAAAATTTACAATATTAGTAGTTACCTCTCAGGTTGTTTTAAGAATGTGATATAAATATATAGCTCTCTTAGTCAAGTGTGACATAGAGTAAGTGCTCAATAAATTCTATCTAACATAAAAATGTTAGTAGTATTTAGTATCTCTATTCATGTGCTTTACGAACATCGTATGCTGGAAAATTATATACTGGTCCCCTATAGTTAGGGTGACCAACCATCCCACTTTACCTGGAACTGTCCAAGTTCTAGCACTGAAAATCTTGCATCTGAACATGATGCAAGTCTCGGTCCTCCACAAACCAGGACCATTAGTCGTCCTACAAGTTTGTTGGCAATCCATTAAAAACAAGCTCTCACAACGAGCCCTTTAGCTTATACTGTTGGCTGGGCATAGCTAGTCCCAGTCTTCCTCTACCAGGGAGGACTCAAAAGGACTTAATTCTCCAGTACAATCCATCCCAGAAAAGATCAGCTCATCACAGCAGGGTTTCTATGCAAAATAAAACTGTTTCTTTCTTTTGGGGTATGTGAACCTAGAATTTGACTTTAAAATAAATTTCTTGAATTTGCTTCTATCCTTTCTGGGCTTCTCAAACTTTTTGTGACTGAGCAATAGTGTCAATTCCAGGAGAGCTGCAGCATCCTCTGCTGCCCTCTGCCTGGCTTGCATGCATCTGGGATGTGCCTCTTTGGCTGTTTTCAGTCCCATGGTCCATTCTGTGAAGCATATCTGTGTCCTTTGCACAAAGAAGACTTGGCAGAGTGATGACACATCTTAGCCAGAACACAATGACCTTGCAGAAATGTAATAATCGGTCATGCTCTGCAGTGAGGCTGTAAATGTATTCTTCATAGAGACTTTAGGTTGGACAACTTACGAATTTTGTTTTGTTTTGATTAGCTAATTATAGCTTTTGGCTAGTAATAAAATATACGGGAGATCTCTCTACATGAGGAATTATTACATTTTTCTTTCTTTTGGCTAAATTAATTAGGTCATGACCTGTTTCTAATATAACATTTTAATGTTTTTATCACACTAAAATTTATCATGCAAATCCAACTAAATGCTTCTGAATCTAAGCACAAATGCATTGGCCGTGTTTGAATCACTGGATCTAAAGTTGTGTTTCTGATACCTGAATTAAAAATGCAGGATGGCCAGCAATCAAGGCAAAATCTAAGGACCAAGACATCTTGATCTTGCTGAATAACATTTTATTTTTTATTAATATCTACTTATTGGTTAGGGCATCAGACACTTTGTCAGAATATGCATTTACCAGAATATAAATTTATTTTTATAAATTCAAATTAAATAAATAATTGAATATTACCTCCCATTTTCATTCTGTAATACTGAGATATATAACATATACCTTAATACACTAGAAATTAGGGATAATATATTTGGGATTTGTGCCTATTAAAATCGGATATACTATAGTGGAAAGAGGTAAAAAAGTGAGATACCTGGGCTTCGTCTACCATTCATCAGCAGTGTATAGGAGTATGTCTCTTAATCTCTCTGAATCTAAATTTTATCATTCATAGAAAAAGGGATGATGCTACTCTCAGGACTAATTTTTAGGATTACGATATCCAACAAATAAATTCGATCATTAGTCCACAAATACTGAGTAAATGTACATTTATTATGCTATACAGAATTATTTAATTTTTAATTATTATTAATAATATTATTTCATTAAGCTAAAAACTCATGTTCAAATATTTAGCTATCAGGCCAACAGTAATACTGAATAGAAAATGATAACGGGCAGCACCTGAGAGCAAGACAAGATAGCGTCTACTTGAAACTCAAGTCCAAAGACCAAAAATCAACTGTGATCCAAAAGATAATAAGGCCGGAGGTCACCACCATGCCCAGCGTAGCAGGCTGAGTGGTTCTCCTCCTCTGTCTTTGAGGAAGACAAAACTGGTGGTTGTTATAACGATACTGAGGCCAAAAGAAGTGACATTTAGGCCGCTGTTTTCCAGATGCATGGCTGCAATGGGGGGCCAAACATTCTGTAATGTTGCTGCTATGAAAAGGGAAAATCCAGAGATTTTCTCTTCTTTTGCAGCAGATACTACCCTGAATAGAAAGTCAGAATCGAGGAGGAATGTAAACAAACAAAAACATACAAGAAATATGTTATTTTTCAAAAGGAATTGTCATTGTAGATCCATTTTGAGACAAAAGCACTTTTAATTTTAATATTTTCCTCTTCGATGTGAATAATACAAAATGCTTAACACCAAATGCCCTACAAAATCATTGCAGGGAGAAAATTACCTTTATAGCAAATAATTTTGCTCATTATTTAATAAATACAGTTATATAATTCACATATTATAAAAGAAAAGGAATAATATTAAATGGTTAAAAAGTTACATTAATATTTACCTTTTGTGGAAGAGTTATATTTTTCTTGTTCTTCAATGAATTAAATGCACATAATGATGGAAACAAAAGAAAGAAATCAGCAAATTTATAGTTAGACACGGAAATGTGAATAAGCACAATGGCATGAATAATAAAAATGTACAACATATAATGTGACATGATAAATCGCAATGGCAAACCATAAGGAAGTCTCAAATATGATACTAAAATTAATCAAAGAATGAATACAACAATTTAAAGATTTAAAATAAAAACAGAAACACTGAGAAATTAATGTTTGGCATTGAAAAATACATTGTGTGGCATTTTTTCTTGCCTTTAAGAACTGCAAAATATTTCAGCACCGGTTTTTCCTAAAACATTCTGATTTTAATCCATTATGACTTTTTATTGCTAGTGTATTAAAAAGCATCCTTAATACTCATAACAAACATTTTTATCATTTCAAAAATGATAGCATTTCAGGTAATTTGAAATTTCACATAATTCATGAAAAACGGAATTCCAGTTTTTACCAGGTAGTAGGCATTTCTTTTCATTGTGAAAATATTCAGTAATATTTTCCACAAGGAAAAAGATTACCCTAATTTAAATAATCTTTTCTTCCTTCTCCAATGAATTATATTAAAATATCTCAAAGTGAAATTGTTCTTTGGAGATAGTAATTCTTAGAAATTTCATAAAGCTTTATATCTACCTCCTTATTTGTATACTATTCATTGAAAAATAATGGCCTACCTAGATATTTCTAAAGGGGACTATCATCACAGTTTTAAGTCGCAGATAAAATAACAGAACACATAAAATATAGCTGGCACACCAAGTGTTAGTTTACAAATAATTTTTAAATACTTCTTTAAAAGATATCCAGTTGAGCACAAAAAAATCACTTGTTTGGTTTCAGAAAACCATATGACATTTTTATGCAAACAGTTATGTTGTTTTCAGCTTCACTCTCCATAAGGGCTATGTTGGAATACAACTTTGGAATATAGAGAAATTTCTTAGGAAAACAGGAAAACAGAGAAATTTCTTAGAAATCTTTGCTCAATTGTCACAAACCGTTAGTTACCTAAATTGTAAGGCTACTTTTTTGGCTACTTTATCTCAAAATCTGTGTTGTAATCACTCCTCTTCTTTTCTTGTAAGTATACTTGAATGTAATCAGATTTCATGTAGCAAACAGGCTAGGATTCCTAATTTTTAAAAGAAACTTTAAACAACTTTTTCAAAAATTAAGTAAAAATGTCTTTTCAAAGGATGTGTTTGCCTTTCAAAGAGCACATATCGCTTCTATGGTACAAAGACAGAGTAGTAAAACTGAATTACAGGAAACAAAACAAAACGAAACATACACCCAGTCAAATAATCTAATCATCCTGGCACAAATCCTAAAAACAATCAAGTAGATAACTGTATCCAGAAACTGTATGAATAACATTATTTTACAAGTACATCACGAAATTGCATCACGATCCAGGAATCTAAACCATTTGAAATATTTGCTCTTACCAACAACTACTTATCATCAACTCAGTTCTTTTTTTCAAAAATAAATAAATAAGTAAATAAAACTAACTTTTGTTAAAAATTTCAAAAAGTAGCAACAAAAAAGAT
Organism: Enhydra lutris kenyoni; assembly: GCF_002288905.1. Taxonomy (NCBI): domain Eukaryota; kingdom Metazoa; phylum Chordata; class Mammalia; order Carnivora; family Mustelidae; genus Enhydra; species Enhydra lutris. Next base: position 9,455,938 of record NW_019154112.1, read on the forward strand.
GACTGGAAAGAAGGAAGTAGAGGCTTAATTGCAAATGAACTGCATTCAGCATTAACTTCATATAAGATTGAACTGTTTAAAAAATACTATCAAAAGAAAAAAAACATAATTTTATAGCCCTACGAAAAACAATGAAATCATTCATAAATTTAACGTGCTAAATTCTGGCTAATTTATGAATTAAAAGTTTACTTTTAAAAACATATTTTAGGACACACAAAGATGTCATGTCTGTTCAGTTTGAAACGGATCCATTATATGATGACGGCAGATGCTATTACATTTTCCCAAAGTCCCAGAGCACATAATAAAATCAAAAGTAAACCAGATCTGTTTTAATTATGGAAGAACACTTAGAAATAATAACACATGTTTGTTCTCATGTTTTAAAAAGGTTTTATGTACATGACCCTTGAGACCATAAGTTTCAGGAAACTCAAGTAACAAAAAGTGTTGACTAGTGTATTTATATTAAATTTCAAAATAACTCCATCAATTTCATGTTCAGTCATTCCTTTCTTCCCACCTCAATTCAATCCTTACACACTGATGATTTCTCTGAAAGACAACTGTGAATAGGAATATCATAAACAGTAATGTTGATATTAACAATAGAACATAGCTTTTTAAAAAAACCCAAATCCAGCATACAATCCAACTGATTTCATAGAAGCAATTCTTATTTTTATAGAAATAACATAACTACAGACTCACTATATAAGAGTTATATGGAGTACCTTTACATACTTTTGAACCTATAGAGTGTTTTAACAATTGGAGGAAATGCAAAGAATTTTAGGAACCTGTGACTTTTTGGATATTGATCTTTAGCAAAATATGGCCACTGAATCTGTAGCAAAATTCCAGAATTTATGGTTAGTTTAGTTGTGCAACAGGAGTTCATGAATGGATAATTTAAATAAACACCAAATTTTATTTAAAGCAGTTTCATCTGGGCTATTGTTAATTAGAGTCTTAAAAACGTTAATTATGAGGTATCTTCTCAAAATGTTCCAAGAGAAAAGAAAGTTTGTGAAACACATGAATTGAGAATTCCAATGAATTAATTGCTACCTTAGAAAAGAAAGTCAGAGTTTCACATGGCATCATAGATTCCTTATTAATTAAATGAATACTCTTATAACAACCCTGAATATTGAAGCATGACATATCAATGAGACGTATAATTTTGAAAAATAATACACATCCAGAGTTTACCATAGCAGCGTTCCTCTATTAGTAAGATGGTATTTCTTAAAGTCTACACTAGTTTTTCTAAAACCAAGTATTCTGTTTATATTCTCTGTTATATCAGTCTTTGAAATAATGTATTTATCTTAGATCATTTCTTGTGATACATTTCTGTGATACACTCAGTAAGTTACTTCAATTAAGTTAAGTAAAACACATATGCAGCTCCCTCAATATAGAATGAAATAGAAGTGTCACATCAGCAACAACCAACACTGCTGAAAAAGATATTCAAAATGTTAACCTTTTAGTTGTTTTATGGGGATGAAGAGTTTGAACACATGTTTTAAAAAGAAGTCTGCTGTATTTATAATCCCAAATTAAAAATTATTTCAGCACATTACTTAATGGATCCCTGATAATACTTGTGTGATAACATATACTGATAAATCTTTTCACCTACTAAGAAATGGGACAGACCTTGGGTCACATGAGAAAAAAAAAACCAAAAAACAGTAACTATTTTAACCCAGTATTGAAATAATCTGGCCCAGATAGTTTAGGGAACCTAATTTCCATTATCGAAACTCTCCTCTCTGTCTCTGTATCTCTCACACTCTCTCTCTTTTTCTCTTTCATTCTCTCTCCTTCTAGGAAAATAAACACAACATGTATGTGCTTAAATAAGAGCACCTGTAAGTAACGATGAACTGTTAAAAAGAAAAAAACCCCAAATTGCTAAAATGTGTCCTCTAAGTTATTCTTTCTTCATAAAACTTGTATAAAAAACCAGGATATTGCCAGTAAGTTAAAATAAAAAAATACCCGTAAAGACTTCAATATGATCACATGCTTGTTTAAAAACATTTTAAAAACAAGCTTAAATAAACCTTCTTCTAACACATAAAATGCCATATTTTACTGAGATTTTAAAAACTGTACTTTCTTTTTTTTTGTCCCTTTGAAAAAAGGTGTTTCTAGGGCTCAATTCATTCTCCCAATCGACAATCTAAAATTCATTCATTCACTCACTCAGCAAAAAACAGAGTATATGCCATGAACCACTGAAACTTGGTTCTAGGAATAGAATTCTAAGACACAAAATCCTAGGATTCAGTAAACTCCATAAATTAAAGTAGTATTCATTTAATAAAAGGTGTATAAAAAGAGGTGATTCTCAAATCCAAGGTTTTTGGACAATGATCTCTCTTTATTGGATACCTTGTTCTATACTGCTGCTTCTCACTGGCACCTGTGGGAGCTGTCGTCCCCTCCGACTGCTGAAGGGTGTGTCTGCAGGAGGAGGATGGGTTGGACTTGCTTGTCTGTGCATTCTGTGGGCAAAAAAACAAAGGGGGAATGAAATGGTGAAACTCCAAGAGGGCCTGACAAATACCTCTCCCCCCTTCCTGTTACTATTAAAACAGACATAAACCTCCTAACTCAGCCTTTGGAAACAAAATCAAATGCTTTTGATGATATGTATAAAAGAAATACTATAAAAAGGGGCTAAGAGAGACAGGGTAATGTCTGTCACACATTGTTCTGCATAACAAATTACTGAATTGAGTAAAATGAGACTCACTTCTTTGAATTAACTTATAATGAAGTTGTGGCTTTCCATTAAGTTATCCATTTTTGGTAGTGCTGAACCAATGTATCTACTAACAGCCTCTGAATCCTAACAATGTAGATAAATTAGTTAAAAAAGGCTGTTGTCTAAATTGCTACTATTAAGTCAATTATTATATGTAGAATTATTTATAAGTGATTAGAATACTTCTAGCTGTAGACTTTTATAAAAGTTACCATTCACTTGTTGTTTATTTTTAAATAGGAAAAAATTGACAATACTTAAACAAATAACCTTGGCTATAAAACTTACTGGTGCAAGGATCAAAACTACAAATACAAATTTGAGAAGCGTGCAGATACATTACTACTGCACAGGAGTAAGCTGACCTCCATCTGCTGGCATTCAATTTTTTTTAAACTGAAAAACTTTTAAACACTAAGATTTAACTGAACACATACAAAAGATTTTTGTAAAGGAATTTCTCTTATACTTTTGAAAGCAAATACACACTTAATTTTCCAGGTAATTGCTCATAAAGAATTTTACATCATTAAAATAAGTATAGATATATATGAATATGCCACAAACAGATGGAAGGACATAAAACAGCCAAATTTAATTTTCAATGATAGCTAATTGGCAGGAACTATAGACTATTATCAGCACAGTGAAGATAGATGCAAGTAATAGAGGATGTGGGAGAGGTTGAAGTGCCACAAAGAAAGGATTAAAAATTATGGTGTCATAATGAGTGAAAGCATCAAGTGCTCAGGAAAGTACAACACCACACCAACACCCGGAGGCAGAACATGAATGCTGGGCTGGACACTGAATAGCGACCTTGTCAGAAGTGGAGAAGGTGGCGCCGACCCTCCGGGGGCAAGGTGGTGGGTAGAACACAGTGTTCTGACACTAGAGTGCTCACTCGACCTTGAGCGAGCGGGATGTTTTCCCCTAAGGACTGGCTGATCAGTCGCTCTTAGGGCTGCGTATCCCCTTCTAGAAAGGCATGGTGGGAGAACCCTAAAACATTTGGGCCAAAAAAGATCTTCAGTCAGCAGGTTCACATTAAGTTTGATACCAACACATTTGTCCAAGGAAAAAACCTGGTTACTCTTACAAGGCAGCAACTTTAAAAACCAGAAGAAACCCACCATCATGCAATCACTGAAATGGAACTCAAAGGAAACTGACAAGTTATTGCAAATGTACATGCCATGTGGTTTTTAGAGGGCTAATCCAGATTCCTCCAATGTAACAAACCTCTTGTTAAGTTGTACAAGGGAAGAGACTTCTGTCTCTTGGTTTTTACTGAGCTGCATCTCTAGTGCCTAGAATAGCCATACAGAGAGCAAGAACTCAATACAGATACCTTGAGTGAATGAATAAATATGATTAGAATAACGAATACAGTGATACTTCAAGCACTTGCCTTCAAGAAGAAATAGTGCACTGTAGACTCTGTGTATACTTTTACAATGCTCATAATTTTAATCTGCAATAGGAAGTTTATTCCAAGTAGGCTGCAAAAGGAAGATGTCTTCTGAGGTTAATTTAAGCAGACCAACAAATTAAAATGATGCAATAAGATGGAATATGTTTCATAATTGAACTGACTAAATACAAACGGCTGATGTACGGATAATAACATATCTTCTAAGATTAAAAAAAAAGTCTGAAAAGATATTTGTCCATATATTAACAGGTACCTTAATATAGGGTTCAAAATTATTATGAAGCCAATTTATGAATTAAGGATTAAGAATTAAAAACTGATATGAATCTTGTTTAAAACAGATACATGCTTTTGCCTTTTTAAAAAATCATTTCCAGTATGTATTTTAAATAAAAGGGATGTTTAAAATACCCAATATGGATTATTTTTTACAGTGATAGAAGCAAAGGGATAATACCTCATCCTTTTTGAAACAATGCTATAAATCCACTTATCAAGTGATTTGAAGTGTGAGAGTAAAAAATAGCATATTGGTCACCAGAAGTGCTTTAATTATTGAGTATTTTATTCAACTTATATTCATATTGACAATTTTTCTTTTAAATAAAATGATTTTCACAGCTATAATTATTTTAATTCAGGGTATCTCCTCTATTTCAGCACAATAAAATGGGAAAAATGTACAACTTAGAACTGTAATAAAGCTGCATTTTTATCTTCTTGACCTATGGATTAATGCTTTATTAGGCCCTAATGCAAATCCTGAAACCTGGACTGTTGTCTCAATTTCCAAATTAAAAGAAAAAAGAACTAACAATACATATTAAGACTGTTTGTTCATTCATTCTCAATTGACTTTTCACATAACTCAACCCTACAGAATTAATTTATATGGAAAGCACTGCATAATCAAGTCCTTTCCTTTGTAAAGAAAGAATTTTTATCTATTACTCTTCACAAGCTATTACCATGAGAATAAACTTCAAGCCATCCTTGTTTGAAATACACTTTCTAAGTGTGGTCTAAAAAGTGAATACGGTTTTCACCCTGGTACTGAGAAATTGCATTTCAATTTCACTAAAATCTTACTTCATTCCTTAATAAGAACTAAAAGGACTACTTAAATGTGACTTGAAATATAAATAAATTAGGCGGACCTTATATGGCACCAAACGGAATGGTAAAGATATAAAAAACAATTCTGGAGACAAATAAATGGCTTTCTAGGTGAGAAAGCCAATACTCACCTATCATTATTTCTATAACAGGTGAGTATTATACAGACTGAGACTCCGTGACTTAGTGTTCCCATCTCCAAAGTCACAGGAAGGTGGGCAGGGTCTGAGGACACCTTGCACGTACTTAAGGTGCATCATTTAGCACCAGATCTGTTTCTTTGACATGAACTAAAAGTCCCACAATGACAATGGTCCCTACTGCCAGCTGAACTGTAACAAATACAAAAGCACAGACCAAAGGGGCGGCATCAGAAACCACTCTGTCTGAGGAAGAGAGAGGAGTGTGGAAGTATGTCGGAATTCCAGGAAGGAAAACTGAGGAGAGTGAAAATGCAGAACATTGAGAAGAGCAAGGTTTTGGAGGTGAGAGATAATGGAACCAAGTACAGTTCATTTCAGACTAGAGGAAAGGCGAATCAATCAAGAAATTCTGAGGTACAGGAGTGAAATGTTGGGAATCCAGGCTGTTGAGCCTTGATGTTTCAGTGGAATGGGATGAGTTAAGAAAGTTAAGGTTGCAAGAATGGAAGAGATGGGGAACCACCATATTAGAGAATGGAACAGGGAGTGCACGGGCGATAGAGAAAATGACAGTCACAACTATTCTCTACGGAGCATCAATATGGAGCCAGGCACTGAATGTCTGTGTGTATGTTCCCACATATATACACATGTATGTTCTTTCTTGATATTCTTATAACAACTCTGAGAAAGATAATTATTCCTATTTTATAGACAGAAAAACTGAGGATCATAGAGTGACTTGTACAAAGACAAAGAGCTAACGTGTGGTAAAGGAAGGACCCACACAGATCTACTGAGTGCCAACACTTGCTCCCTGTGCTGACTATTGAGATAGGCTCTCTTTCCATATCACAAGATGAAAAATGGCAAATCCTTGGATATATTGTTTATCTTGTAAACAAAATCTAAATATATATCCAAATGTCAAACTGTCTGACAAGATTTAACAGATTTAATTATCTCCTGAGAGTCTGTAGGAATAAAAGATATGGGAAATGGCATTTAATGAATACCTATTCCATTTTATAGACCTGTAAATAGCCCACATTTTTTTAAACAAAATATAAGACTTCTAGAGCAAAATTCTAATGAAAACCCAAGTATGTCTGAAGCTAGTTCACCATCTCCAAACGTGCATCTAAGTATTCACCGAGTCCAATCTATGCCTACTCTCTTCACCCAAGAATAGTGTTTTGACTTGAATTTAAGTAAAACACATTTCTCACCAAAATCTGAAGTTGTTAATTCAGGCATAGCTATTGTTGCAATAATAAATGTCTCCTAATGCAGCTTAAAAATATAATCCTTTTTTTTATGGCTTGTTAAATGATGGACATGCACGTGGTATTTAAGGTTAACTGTTCAAAATGGTTCCTTCTGTAATGGCCATTAAGGGCCTACACATTCTCCTTCCAATAGCATCAGCACAACATAAAATGCATATATTTTTGAGAAGCTTTCCTTCTTAGAATTGGTTAAACCCAAATACTAGTCCTGACAAAACATCCCCTGGATAGGTTGCAGAGTACAGGTTCCACAACAAGAAAAGTCACTAGAGTAGAAAGGGGAAATGACCTGCTACCAAGCAGGTCATAGAGCTGAATTCATATGAGAGTGAAGAGTCAGACTTTTACTACAGAGCTTCCTGAGACAATGTAAAGCACTGCTTTAAATGCTAGGTACAAAAGTCAGATATGAGTTCTGCTTGTATTCTGCCTATAACTAGTCACCATATTTTTCAAAATATTTTCTTACAACACTATTCCCTATAAGGCCAAATTTGTTAAGGCCAACAAAGGGCCTTCAAAATGATGACTGTTAAATAGTAAATTTTGCCAGAAGCCAAGGGGTGACTGTGTGATATGAATCCTTTGAGTATGTTGTTAACTTCCCAAAGACCTCGAATCAGCGTCCAAAGTATTCACACTGTGACCTCAATTCACCTGTAGTTAGATATCAACACATGGTATCTTCTAAAGAAATAAGAGTGGCACAAACCTAGAAAATCCGGGCCAATTCTTTTGTAACTAGTTATTCAACAACTCACTTAAAAACCAGGCATATAATTTACAACTATATTACAAATCAATGGAGAGCTTTAATTATAATCAAACAAATCTACACACTTAAAAGGTTTGCACTGTCTATATTAAAACCTGTTAGCAAAGTAAATGAAGCAAGAGTAATATGAGTATGGTCCTTAAGCAGCAAACATCTGAGAATGGGAAACAATCAAATTCTTGCTATACTTTTTGCAGGGATGGAGGATTTGTGTTTATCTACAGATAGTTTCAGTGTTGTAGAGGAAACGCCCAAATATTACTCATTTGTAGTTAAGCACCATTAGTTGATTCTAGAATCATCTAGCATTTTATAAAACAGTATCTTATTGTCAAAAAGACTTGCTCATTGATATATCCTAAATAAAACTGCACATGGTAGTCACTCAACTAGTAACTGTTAAATGAATTAAAGCCTGAATGGAATAAAAAGAGTAAGACTTGGAGGAAAAATTTCAATCAAGTCGAAGTAATTGAAATTCTGTCTGTCTCTGAGGCAGATGGGCAGTGTATGGTTGAAGATTAAAAACTTGTCTAAGGAATTTAAGTCATTTATAATTCTAGTAAAGAAACTGCAGTTAACTGAGTTGACATTAAAGAATATGTAAATGGAAACATAATCAATACTGTTTCATTACAGGCTATCTATCTATCTATCATCTATCTAAAGTGCTAGAACTTTGTTCATTCCCTTTCTCAAAGCCTAGCTCCTTTGTAAAACTGAATTTCTATTCAACACTCTCTGAATTCTCTAAATTCTTGTTCTATTGTAAATTAGAGTCCCTAAACTGTCAATATCTCCATAGATATTAGCTAAGAGTAAGTTCCATCTTCTCTTTATCCACACTCTTTCATGTAACTAATAGCTACTCATTTTTCTGATCTCAACTCAGAAGTAGTATCTCCTGGGAAGATTCCCTCTTTTGCTGTTCCGTTTTATTCCTTGAACTTAGCACATCGCTTTGCACATATCTTTTAAATGACTAACTGAATTGTTCAGAGTTTATTTCAATTAAGCCTACTGTGACAGCCTAGTGGTGACTTGTATCTGCCCTTGGAGCTTCCAATCCACCCTACAAAATGTTGTTACAGTGATCTATAATTTTGGAACTCAAAGCCAGTCACCAGCCTCTCAAGCCCATCAATGGCTCATGGAGGTATAAAGCAGAAGCCGAAATTCTGTTAAACAGTCCACAAGGTCACGTGTGACATAACATCTAACGAATTTCTCCAGCTTTATTTTCAATGCTCTCCCCCATCTCCTGGAAGAACTCACCCTCTCAAAATATGGATCCCCCAAATCAAGAGTAAATAAAGTTTAAGCCTTGGTGTTTTCTCATATTTTTTTTTCCTTTCTCACGGAATATTTTCTCCACATCTACTTTCATATATCTGGATTTTGCTCAGGTTACACCTTTTATGAGATATCTCCTTTCTGCACTACACTCTTTTTCCTGTGTTTTCACTCTATCTTGTGCATACCTTTATAGTAAAGTATAGCTTTAAGACTTCAGTCCATTCTTTCATTTACATCTGTGTCCCCCTGCATGTTCTCAATGCTTTTTTGGATGAATAAATAATGTGTTAATGGGACATCAGGTGTTTTTTACAATTATGTAAAATAATGTATTAGTATCTTACACCAAAAAAACTGCACATGGCACACCAAAAAAAAGTAAAAAAAAATTATAAAGTTGGATGAATTACAAAGAAAGGTCAGTAATTCTTTTAATTTTTCTATTAACTCAACAAATATCTTTCATATACAGGTAGAATCTTAGATGTACTTGGAGAAAAGATTTAAAAGATGATATCATTCAGATAAATAACAGACACTCAAAATATTTGCATATTCCAAGTATTATATTCATTAACATTTAAGAATCTCAGAAAATCTCAGAAACAAAATATTAATGTCCTAATTTGTAGACAGTAATGAGCACAGATCTGGTCCTCTTTAGTAATCAGCGTGATGACTAAGAGACATATCTGAGATTTTTCTTAAACCCTAAGATTTAAGGGCCACCTTCAGATTACCCTCCTCTTGTTTTTTTGAGGCTATTCCCATATGGGAGATCTATTTACATGAATGTCTTTAAACATCACAGGCTATGTTTAAAAACTAATCATGTAAAATGAGAGTTTAAGGCACCCCTGAATTTATCAGTTGAAAGAGAAGATGGCCACACAGCACAACACCAAGCCTACCTTTCTGCATCAGAGGCAGTGCCTTTCCTAGTCTGTTTTTGGATGCTAGATCTTTCAGACTTTCTGGAGTGCCTGTGGAATGAAATGTTAAAGAAATACAAAATATATGATGAATACAGCTACAGTAGTTTCATACAATGATAAAAACAATAGACATGAAAAATGACAACTATCTTATTTAGATGGTTTTGTCAGTCAGTGCTTTTAAAAATAAAAACAAAAAATAATAAATAAAAATCTGAACTGGAACTGGTGGGAGACATAAGTTGCCCAACAGGAGACCCAAGAAGCGGGGATTCCCTTAGTTTAAAAAGGTCTGTCTGCAGGAATGATTTAGTATGGACCCCCCACTGAGCAACTTTGCCTCTCCTAATGAATAAACAAGTCCAGGGGAGAAATGGAGCGAGGACAGATGTGATGACAGCAATGGTTTGGGTGCTGAAAGAAAGACTACAAAGGGGGATGTGCCCTCTGCATTTACGAGTTGAAACAGGGTGCTGCAAGAATTTGTTGTTTGTTATTCTTCTCCCACAAAATATGAGAAGAAAAATACCACAGTGAAATATGCTTCATGTAATCATTTTAAATCAAGTATTAAAATTATATCCAAAGTTATTATAAACATGCTTTTGAAACCATGTAGCATTTTAAAAAGCTGATTACACATCACCAATCAAAGAATCAAGTTATATACATATATATATCTCGAACATTTGGAACTTGAAATGCATTTTCCCAAAGAAATGTTTCTATAGAGAGCTTACCTCCCTAAGCAGCAGCTCACATATACTATTTGACCTAAAATGTGTCTCGCCTACTATATATTTGAAATAAATATAAAATATTATGGTCAAGAAACTAAAACTTATTATTAAAAAATCCCGGAGAAACCATCAAAAGTAACATGCATTTTAATCTTGATAATTTATATTTTTCTCTCAATAGTTGATTCTTTACAATTTATGCTTATTTTTCTTTTCTGATTTCACTTCCTTCCAACAACAAAGAGACAACTGTCATTCCCTACTAATGCCAGATAATCAGAGTGTCTCATATATGCCAAGCCCTGATGTCCCCACTAGAAATACACGTCAAAGTATGAAGTCCAACAGGGTGTACAGACTTCTGGGGCTGCTCCTCTCTCCCCGTATCTTTTGCTATTGCCCAAACTGGGTCCACCCTGTGTTGCCTTTCTAATTCAGGGCTTCAGCTGTGTGTCCTCAGGCTTTCTGTTACCACGACGTCTCACTTTCATCTCACAAATGATGAAAAAAGTATTGACACAGAGGAGAGAAACATCTCTTGCTTACCACTTTCCTTGAATTGTTGGAAAAAAGGATATATGGAAGGACAACTCGAGGTCAGGTACTGAGGGAGGTACTGACTTATTAACCTTCACGACAATCCTTTCAGGTATCATCTTTATTTCAAAGATGAGGAAACAGGCTCAGGACAAGCCCACCCAGTCAGTAAGAAGTAGACCTGGGATAAGAATGTAGATACGTCTAGCTCCTAACCTGTTTCTGTCATGTACTATCAGCAGAGAGAAGGGAGCAAGTTGGGTCTGATGTAGATCCTTGGGGCTGCACCCTTCCTCAAGAAGGGAAGAAACTATGAAATATGGGGGTAGGCCTTGGAAAGCACTAAGAGATAATATCTCATATTAAAGGAATATCTCTGATATTCTTGTTTACTTTGTTGATCCTATGATGAGGTGGGGGCACTGTAGTGTGTAGAAGACTGGAGAAGTGCATGGCACATGCCTGAAATGGATGGGAGGTGGTTGCTGGGAAGGAAAGCCAGTTCCTAAAGCACACAGAATGCAGGCATATAGATAGCAGGAGAAGCTGCTGGAGGCCCAGTAGGCATCTGAGCTCAAAATTTAAAAATACCATTATGGGGAGGGAGACAACCATAAGAGACTCTTAATCTCACAAAACAAACTAAGGGTTGCTGGGGGGAGGGGGTATGGAGAGGGTGGTGGGTTATGGACATTGGAGAGGGTATATGCTATGGTGAGTGCTATGAAATGTGTAAGCCTGATGATTCACAGACCTGTACCCCTGGGACAAATAATACATTATATGTTAATAAAAATAATTAATAAAAAAATACCATTATGGGAAACTGATGCTTTTTTTATGACACTTTTAGAGCTCTTCAGACATTATCTTAAACATGTCAAGGTAAAGTTGAACCCCACCAGAGGCCTGTGCTGGTGGTTTTGTTTTGTTTTGTTTTTTCCGTCCTGTAGTGCAGAGGAAGTGACAAGCTAATGTTAACATTACTGGACCACAAGAGTGCCCAAGGACTGGGAGGACAAATGTTCCTTTTCTCATATTCAGCGGAATGAGAGCAGAGTTTTAGGTCAATTCATGAAACTCCCTGTCTTAAAGGTTCTCACCCATTTATTCATTCAATAAATATTTGTTGAACATGTACAGAAGCCAGATTGTTCTAAGTGCTTGGCCTATGTCTGTGGGGGAAAAAAAAAATATTTCTGCCTTTAAGCAATTGGTATTTTATCTGTAGGAGAAAAATAATACATAGCAACCACAAAGAGCCCTCAACATCTTGAGGGCTTATCCCAGATCTATTTCTTACTTAAATTATATAGTATAATCAAAGGTGGCAAATACTAGCAACAACAAAAAGTATACCAGAGCCAGGAGGATCAGAAATGTGTGTGAGGGTATGGTTTGGGGGCAGTTGCAGAGTGCCATTTTCAGCAGGGTGATCAGGGAAGGAGTCACTGAGTAGGGGACATAAGGTGAGAAGGGAGTTAGCCACCTATATCTCTCATGAAAAACGTATCTCAGGAAAATGAAACAGCAAGTGCATAGGCCCTAAGGCAGATGTGTGCCTGGTATGTTTGAGCAAAGTAAGGAAACTGGAAAGGGAAGTTCTGAGAGGGAGAAGTCAGAGGGCAAGTTTGGTGATGGTGGGGGAGGGAGAGGGGAAGAGTGGGGGTGGGGGAGGAGGAGAGACATGTAGAGTCCTGCAGATTCTCGTACAAACTTTCTACTACTGCACAACGAAAGGGCTTATGGACATCTTGTAGAACTTGTGTGTTTTTGTTTCTATCCCTACTAATTTCTATTACTCTTTCTAGATTCGATTGAGACTTGACTTCTGTAAAACTTTAAACTCTCCTTCCTCTTCTCATCCTCACAATATAAAACACTCACATGCTAGACTGATTATCCCAATAATCCATAACGAGGGCGATGACAACCATGACATGCCAATACCAAGGGCGGCTAACACTTACGGGGAACTTGCTGGGTGCTTACATGATGGCCTTTACCTGCACTGACTCATCTATAATCTCACCAATCTTGTGAGGTGGGGACTACTTTTTTTTTTTTTATCCCGTTGAAAAATAAAAAGATTGAGGCTTAGAGAGATTAAATAATTTCCTCTAATTCACAAAGTCATTACATATGAAACCATGAGGTGAAAGAAGACTCCATAATCTCAACGGCAGTGAACACAGGCATCCATGGCAGAGAAGACGCCGGAGCCCAGTAGTTCAAAGCATGGACTGTGGATTCAGCCCGTCTGGGTTTAACTACTGTTTCTGTCGAGCGAGGTGATTTTAGTCAAGATACTTAACCACTCTGTGCCTCGGTTTTGCATTTCTTGTTCTGACCTGTGAAGTGGAGATAATACTAACCTCTCACAGACTTGCCAATTCTACGTCAATATCGCTCAGTACTTGTGTTACAGTTGTTGTGACATTACAGAGAACAAGGGTTTGTAGTAGTTTGGGAATTTTAATTACTCAGAACTAGCAAGAGGTAAGTGCTATGAAAGTATTATTTAAACGGATAATAACACATATTTGTTTCTTAAAGGTAAAGACTTTTGTCTATAGCAGTGCTGAGCTCAGTCAGTGGTCTGTAATCAGATGACAATAACTCATGAGAGGTGCATACATCTAAATTTTTATTTATTTATTTATTTATTATTATTTTATTTCTATTTTTAACCCTCTTGTTAAAAATGACCTTTTTTTACCTCTCCAAATGCTATAGAAACTTACATTTACTTACCTAAAGATTTCTATAAAGGATAGGTCTTCATAATTCTTTTTAACCACTTAAAATCTTCAAATTGAGTTACACTTAATTGTAATAATTCAGTGTAAAGCAAGAATACAGAATAGAAAATTCTAATGTCTTTTGCACTCCAAATCCTAAGTTATAGCTATGAATATATTATATTTTTTAAACACAGCTATTTCTTAGAATAGAGGTTTGTGATATGTGAAATAGGAATGATTAGAACAAACAACTTATATTTACATACTACTACACTATTAAAACTACTGATCATATGATCATAAAATGAATCACAGTGAAATGAACTATATTCTACCTTACATTACTCTTTCTAAGTTCCTTGTGATCAGGAATGGCATCTGTCTTGAGTTAGCACTGTAACATCAATACCTAGCACATGGTTGCTGCTCGTAAGTATTTATTAAATGCATGGTTAAAAAAGTAATTATTTTGAGTATTATCCTGTAATTTGAGAGTTAAAAAAATTACAGTAAGTAAAAAAATAACTACAGTTATAAAATTCACTTTACATCAAATTAAGTAAATTTAGAAATAGAACTTTTCATTGTTTTTTGGGCTTCAGTAAAATACAAAATATCATAAACAAAAAATGGCATTTAGTTATTGACTTATGCATCATGAAGTGTCAATCATTATTATTGGTCCCTTATAGGCTTATCATGTTGCAACAAGGCAGCATAGACACAATTTTATTCTTAAAGGGACACTAGTATTCAGCTAAGCCACCTACAACTACCTAAATTTACAGATGAGGAAACAGAGTCCCATAAGGTTTAAGTGGCTTATCCAAGGTAGTAGCGGCCTTAATTATTTGGTGAGGACACCACCATCACGTCCTCATGTACTTTGGTTCTCTGCCCATTCTGCCATCCAGTGACTTGAATGATTTGACTTTACTGGAGGGACCCCTAGAGAGAAGTGAATAAAACAGGGTTATAGCATTTCCATTATGTCTTACTTATTTTGGGTTTTAACATGTTTTGTTCTATTAAAATTTTTTATCGTTTTATTATTCATAAAGTATTTTTTTTGGTCTAGATGTGCATGAATCAGAAATACTGAGCTTTCTTTTCTCTTCACAACTTAATCATTATATGGTTTTGGCTTTATGATCCTTAGTTCACAGGGCACAAATAGAATTCTTTAAAAGTTATAAAACTACATTCAAATGGAGTATAACAATTATTTTATTATTAAATCAAAGCAAGAGTAAGTAATAATCAGAGAAGTGGGAGTGTTCTTAATTAAATCTAATTTTTTCAAAGCTCCGTTTTTAATTATTGTTCTATTAATTTAAATGTTAAGATTCATAAAACGTACTAATGAAGAGAGGTAATTGTTAAAACCTATTTCTGTGCTACTTTCCTTTCCTCTTCAGTAACTAAATTCAAGTAGAGCAATTCCCTGAAGACATTGATAAATACAGCTTTTCTGAAGGTATTACAATTCTATTAAAGTCTAAAATCAATATGTTAATAAAATAGTAGTATTACTTAAGGCTACTTTATCTTAAAGATTTTTTTTTTTCTGAGAGAGAGAGTGCTGTGGGGGAAAGGGACCAAGAAAGGGAGAGAGAGAGTCTTAAGCACACTGGGTGCTGGGTGGGGCGCCCCGTGCAGGGCTCCATTTCACGACCCCGAGATCCAACCTGAACCCCTGAACTGAGATCAAGAGTCAGACACTTAACCAACTGCGCCATCTAGGCACCCTTATTTAAGACTTTCATAATAAAATGAAAATACGTTTGTTTGGTTTGTTTTGTTTTTAAATCCACAACATTTTAATTTAATTAGAATTAGCACTGATACCGTAAGAAAATATCTGTATATATGCTGGCTAACTACCTAGATGGCTGATTGTGGAATGAAAATGTCTATCATCTTGTCTCTTCATAAGCTTAGTAAGAAAAGTTTGTATCTGAATAGAATCTACCTAAGTAAGAAATGTCCATATGCAGTGAAGATGGCTGCATACAATTAGGATGTGTGCACCCTTTTTGTACAGTATCGATATTTATGTATATGACAATAGCCATTAAACAGGCTTAAGTATTTTAGTGGATGAGTATATTTCACTCATTCAAATAAAGAACACTTTTGAAAAGCACAGATAACAAAAGATGTTATCAAGCAAATAAAAATGGTAAGTAAGGTACTGAATTTATAAATGGTTCTACATTAACTCTGCATCACTCTGGCAATGAACTCTGGAAGTAAAAAAGTAGGTGACCTCTTTATTCCAGAAATATTTTTAATGGAGAAAGAATATTCATTCAGTTTGAATCAAAGGAATCCACCTGACACTTTTGGTCAGAGATTCTAATATGCAATTAGCTGTTACTAAGTGAAAGTGTGGAAAACTATACAAACGTTGATTATTTACAAAAGAAATAGGACCTACTTTAGTGACTCAGGAATTAATCTTTAACACAGTGGGATGTTTTACTTGTGGCAATAATTTATTTGTTGTCAACAATTTAAAGTCCTTGAAAACAGGGTTATTTAATCAAATATTTTTAGTATTTATTTAAGTCACACACCCTAAAGATGTGATGTATAACAATGCAAAGATAGTCTCAATCAGATGGAGTTTGCAACTTCAAGCTAATGAAGTGTTAAAATACATCTCAAAAGTTATCAAATAAGAATATATCACATTTTCCTGAAAAAGCATTTATGCCAAGAATATTTTAAAGTAGAATTAGATAGTAACAATTATGATTACTTATACTAGCCTTTCACATTTAAGAATGATTGATTCAACTGTGAGCACTAAACTCAGAACACCTTGATGCTTCAGGGATGTATTAAAATACATTCTTTTCTAACTTGAATACAAAAATATTGATTAATGTGAAGCCACAAGAAGATGCAAATCTTACTAAATTCACAAACAGAATTATGTATACTCAGGTTCATAAAAGTTACTTTTTACATGTTAAAATAATGCCATTTACAAAGAGGTATTTTGTTATTGGAATGATTATGTTTTAAACCATCCTCACATTTTTAGTAATAAAACTGCAGGGAAATTTTCCCTACAATTTTAAAGTCAGAATCATCCCCTGGGATTCTAAATTTATGTATTTTTTTCCTCATCATTGTTTGTTTTAAATACTCTACAAATTCTAGGAAATCTTCCTAGATCTAGAAAAACCCCTTTCCACGTTAATTCCAAATAATCTATTACACAACTTGAGATGACATCATGATTGTTTAAAACTGAAATTAAATTGTGGGAAAATGGTATGTTAAAAGTCGTGTGTGTGTGGGTGTGCACACATAACCACAAGTATATTTATGCTGTAAGAAATAAGGGGGCAACTAAATGCTTTCCAACTTAACTAGAGAACTGTCTTAAGCAAAATTTTTACTTATTTTCAAAATAATCAAATAGGACCTTGATTCAAGACATCCAAAGGCTGATTATATAATCTGTCACTGATTTTAGAATATTTTCCTAGTTGTCAGTGATCTAGGGCAAAAGTCAAATGACGCCCAAATCATCATGAGCTTTCAGTGTCTCCAAATCTGATGTTATCTTCCCTTCTTTCGGAAATTGGCAGAAACTTCTGAAAAAGTAAATAACGCTGATAAGAGGTAAAATGCAAATGTTAAGTTTTGCCAAGTGGCTGACATGGTTACCTACGAATATAGCATCTGTTGATTTAGCTATTTTTCTGTCATATTTATGGGCACATATTATTCCTATATTTTAGTAAAAGTTTATTGTAAATAACTTTCTGTTCCCTATAGTAATAAATCATGGTACCAAGCCATTTAAAATATATGCTTTTTGGTTGAACATGGATCTTATATGCAAATAAGTCATAATAAAAAATAAAATGTATATTCAGAATTATGTATTAGCAAAACTTCCTTAGTGATCTTATCTAAAATGATCATTTCTGCTCCTAAAATTTACTCATAAAGTTATGTATACAATCTACAAAATCAAATAACATAATTAATTCATATGTCATTAAATGACAACTAATTTCCATTTCATGTATATAAAAACTGCGAAACTATTATTTGGACTTCCATTTTGCTTAATTTGTGACCCAACAGACTTACATCTATATTCATTATAAATACCGTTACATTTAATTGTCTTGTACTCAAACAGCATTACATGAGATGAAATTTACTGACTCATTTGTCTGGAATAAAGTCAAAGACTTTCTAGAACTGTGTTTTATAAAAGGAAGTTCTAAGTCCTTGATGGCCAGAACCTTGCTTTTCTTAAACACTGCTGTGTCTCTAGCCATAGTAAGAGGGCACACTGCAGACCACGATAAATATTTGTTGAATGAATGAGTAGCAATGTGGATGTAAGTTTTGTTTAATTTATATGATTGCTTTATATTTTTATTTGAAAATACTTTAAATTTAGAATAATTTTAGATTGGAGATTTGCTAATTGTTCTACTCTATGAAATTCTGTCCTAGGAACCAAAAGGAATTAGTTTTAAATTTCAAATACGAAGTCATCTTAAAATGTATATTTCTTAAAGATTAAAATATGATTAAAATACTCTTAAAGTCTTTATAAACTACCAGTTTGTAGTCTTTTCCAAAATGGTAAAATGACTTAATTTTCTTTGAGTGACAAGGCTTAGTTTTTCTTCCAAATTGAAATCCTGAAGTTATCTTGATAAATTACAGATACAGAAAAAAAAATTACATCACTCTTAACTAAGATTGCAATTATTCTGCTATCTATATCCACACATACTGGAAATGAACAAAAGGAACCTTTTGTAAATGCTTTACTAGTTGTTCTGTTTCTGAGCTACCAAATATGCTTCACTTCAATCAATATACCAATATGCTGACTGAATTTCTGCTTCGACTAGAAGAGAAGCACCCCTAACATCCAATAACTTTTTGTGACCAGTCAGAAAAAGATATTTAAAGCCAATGACTATATGTAAGAAGCACGGTAGAACAGGAGAACTGGGTTAGCTACACCTGTGAGAAGGATAACACAGCATTTCTAACATTATCAGCATGAGGCACATTCAAAGGACTGATGCTACTTTTAAAGACCTACCTTGTAAATAGACACTAGCCTTCGACAATATTTGATTTAAAAACACCATATACATACAATATATAAGAACCAGTTATTTTACTTCCAATCAGACATTTTTAATGTTCCCCCAAACCTAAGACAACTGAGATTAAACCATCAACCAGTATAACAAAGAAAAGGCTTCTGTGACAGATTTTAATATATTTTAAAACACTTGAAAATTTTTATTTATTCATGTTTAAACAAAAACAATATTTAAATATGTTTCTAGAAAATCAAAACACTGAAACAAATGCTCATTTAAAACAGAACTCTTCCACTGGATCTGACTTTCTTGTGTTTAAACTACGCCATCTGCATGCCATCCTCATTTTAGTAACACGCTGAGGTGCTTTATTAGAGGTGGGATGCATTTAGTGATGGAATCACAACATATCTGGTTCTGGCTCCTGAGAGGAAGCATATAATGACCAACACTTCTCTTGGTTATCCTTCACTCAGTGGCCTATCAACCTGTCGAAGCCACTTATCTGTGAGGAGGAGTTGGCTAGTACCTGTCATTCTCCGGAGACGCATGCTGGATTTGAATCCTGGGGCTAGGAGGTCGTCTCCTATCTAGGGAGGGGGACCATCTACCCCTGTTTGCCCAATGAACAAGACAGGAAAAAACAGGACATTTAGTAACTCCTAAAATAAAAGAATATATGGAACATTAGGACTGGAAAATCACCCCAAAAAGGCAAAGTGTCGATTTTTTGCTCCATAATTTACTTTTTGATTTTGATAAGCCTTGGACAGATAGATTATAATATTGTAAGAAAATAAATCTTTTCACCCTATAAGTGAATAGAAAAACAATTTATTTGGGAAGATGTTTGAAATCTGTTGTGTGTGATCTTGTTCTTTTGAAATGTGCTTGTGTGCATGTACATATCTACACACACACACACACACACACACACACAATATATGACTTTAAGTTAAAAAGATGCACCCTTAAGAACTTGGCTTATGTTTGAATAAAATAGGTTTAATAAGTTACCAATACTTTTTTGATACTAGGCATTGGAATTACTGGATAAAGTGGCAAAGATAAGGTGTGTGGATTTATTATAAAGCAGAAACACAGTTTTCTATTTCTATGTTTACAATAATACCTTTTTTGTGATCAACAGCGAAATGAAAGTTTGAATCTTCATTCTTTTATTAAACTACCTTGAGATTCTGTCTGTGTACAACCACAAATTATAAACACCTAGTTGAAAACTCAGAAGAGGCAATAAAGGACTGAACAGGCCAGATTTGGGAATTTTTATATATTAGATATGAACACTTTGAATAGGATGATTCCTCTGGATATTGTCTTCCTTGTATGCAACAAGGGATAACTGAATTGTCTCTAAGCACTCATATGGCTGCAAGAGTTATAATTATCCAGACTAGTCCTAACATTAAAAAAAAAAAAAAAAGCCATCTTCTTTGCCATTTCACTTAGCTGACTGGATTTATTATTTGGACAAAAGCAGCAAAGGGCTGTCAACATGTGACTAGGCTATCTGAGATCAGCAGGTACTTGATTCTGAAAGCCCCCTCAAGTCTGTCTGTGCTTCATCAGTCACCCTTAGAAAGACAAACTTACCGTGATTCAAGTACGGATTTAAGGAAACTATGAAGCAGATAAAGGTATCAATAGCAGAATTTGGGGAGCAAACTGTGTGACATGTACTCTTCTAAGTGTTACATGTTTGTAAAATTAAAAATACTTTGCATTAATTTTAAATTACTCAATAATTTTAGATTATTGAAATGGTTGGTCAGTCCAATCTGATTGCTCTAAAATGTATTTCACTTTATTGGCTTTTGTTCTGCAGAGACAATAAAAAAATATTTCTAAAATAATTGAGAACAACCACAACCACAATATCCTCTACATTATGTTGTGCTTAGTCGTGTTAAAACTGACAGAGTTGGAAGTGTTTACAGTATGTGAAAACACAAAAATACAGTTAATGTGGGGTTTTTTTGGTGAAGTAGTAAGTCACATTAGCTTGACAAGATCATGAATAACCTTGCTTCTTGAGGCAGAATTCCAGTCCTTGTGTTTATTTAAACAAAAAAGTAAAGGAAAATGCTGTAGTTATGGAACATGCAGTGAAAGCTACAAGAGGGAAAGGTGTACATTTGGAAACAGGCAACTGTGAACGCAAGCTATTAAAAAGTAATTTTTGATGAAATATGTAGCATAATACATGTGTTTTCTGTATACTCAAAGTCCTTCTGAATATGCTGATATATGGTACCAATATAAGAAATTCATTCGCTTTTCCCTCATATATTTAATATGGGGGCAAGATCAATTTACACTCAATTTTTGTCCAAAGACTAGATATTACATAAGTTTGACTATAACATGTTTGTGAGTTTCAAATATATTAGTACATCTTATATGCTTTTATATTATGTGCAATATCTTTCTCTCCTATGACACAGAAGAAAAGGCCAACAATGGACTTTTTATCCCCTTGTTATTGAGCCAAATACACATGGTTCAGCCTCCATTTTCATCTTGGAAGGTAGCAGGGCAGGCTATGTTGGAGTTATTAATCATGAAGTTGAACCACCTCCTTCTCGATTTCTCTTTCCAATATAGCCTGCCTAGAAATTACTGGTTAGTTACAGTATTAGTATTTTAGTATCAGGTATCCCATATTCATTAATTAAGACCCTCTATTTGATCAGAGCTCATCCCTTTCCCTGTGATCACAGCAGAAGAAGAAATGTCACTCTGATGGTTGAAGGGTTGAATTAACAGGCTATGAGCTCCTTGCATGAGGAACTAGACTATTTGTTTTTGTTTAATTTTGACAGTTACAGAAAAAGTAATCAATATATATTTGTGAATGTCCAAGTAGATAATAAATTATCACAGATAAGAAATAATAAGAACCTTAACTAAGAGATTAACAGTGGTGAGGGGACCCATTGATGAGATACAAAGGAATTAGAACTGACAGGTCTTGGTAAGCAATTAAATGGTTCTTATGTCATGTCTTTCCACCCCCAGCACTGATAGACTGTAAAACATACTTGTGTGTGTTTGAGTGTGCAATTAATATTTACACTTGCATATGTACACCTTTCAATGGTGTGCATCTCTTGGCAGAACATAGCTAAGCAGTTCAATTTTCTAAAAGAGAAATTATATGGAAATGTAAACCATTCACTCCATAAATAGCACAAGTAAGAAACTTGTGAACTACTGTATTAGAAACCAAATCTGAACAAATGAGACAACTGATTATACAGTATGTATTTTTATTGTCTAATCCCACTATTCATTTTAGTCCTTAAAAAATGGGTAATGGGCATTAAGGAGGGCACTTGTGATGAGCACTGGGTGTTGTATCTAAGTGGTAAATCACTAAATTCTACTCCTGAAACTAATACTACAGTATATGTTAACTAACTGGAATTTAACTAAAAACTTGAAACAAAAAAATAAATTAATAAGTAAAAAAACTCCAATAATTGTTTTTAAGTAAAATTAATATAGATACTTATACTCTGAGGCAAAGTTTATTTTAATTCAATTTATAGTTGTTAAGTTTTAGGTAGGTACCTCCTTTCCCCTTAGTCCTCGTGTTTCCATACAGAGGGAAATTCATTCAAGCAATGCTCCTGGTCTCTTTCTACCCTCTACCCCAGGAAAGGAGAACTGGCTTATTTTAAAAATTTTTATCTTT
Organism: Enhydra lutris kenyoni; assembly: GCF_002288905.1. Taxonomy (NCBI): domain Eukaryota; kingdom Metazoa; phylum Chordata; class Mammalia; order Carnivora; family Mustelidae; genus Enhydra; species Enhydra lutris. The sequence goes on from NW_019154112.1 coordinate 9,478,556, forward strand.
TTTTAAAGCTTTTACTTATTTATTTGAGAGAGAGACCACACAAGCAAGGTAAGAGGCAGAGGCAGGGGAGAAGCAGGCTCCCCACTGAGCAGGGAGCCTGAACTGGGGTTGATCCCAGGAGATCATGACCTGAGCTGAAGGCAGAGGCTCAACCAACTGAGCCACCCTGGTGCCCCAGGAGGACTGGCTTATAAGATCAGTGACTTTGTTGAATGACCAGGCACAGGTGACTTAGTCCTTTCTGGATTACTCCTTCCAAATCAAGCTATCTGCAAACGCAGATGCTATAGGACATAAACTTACAAAACAGCTCTAAGATGTGAGGCCTGGGACTGAACCTGTCTTGTGGTTCAGTGAATCTGACTGATTCTGGGATGAGTTATTAGCAAGCCTATAGACTTAAAGTCATAGCTTCTAAACTTGTCCCCTGTATTTATGGTGATAATTAGATCTCCTACCTTCTAGTTCTGGGTCTAGCTCACAATTAAACCTAAATTTGGAAACAGAAAATAGGGAGTATTTTTTAAAGAACCCAAATCTCCAAATCGAACATTTACTAAAAAAATACTAATGTTATCACAAGAGAGGGCAAGGATAAATAAGATACAATCCCTCTCCTCCAGGGATAAAATATAGCAGAAAAAACAAACACACTACTAAGTAAAATATAATATTTTAACAGAAATATATAATATTTTGTGGGCCCAGAAAAGTGAATAATTTTAACTGGCCAAAGGTATGGGGGAGCAGGTAATATAAAAAGGTTTAATATAAGTTAAATGACCTGTAGTCATTTATATATAGTTATCTGACCTGCATTTTTGAAGAATGAGTTAAAAGCAGACAACAAAGGGAAGATAGTATTTTAATTTTAATGAAAAGAAAACTTAAGATGAAAAGTAATAAAAACTATAAATAAAGTTTATGAAATAATTAATGGGGCAAGAGTGACAAGGGAAGGGCTTTAATATAATTCAATATAATCAAGGGAAGAGATCTGTTTGGGAGTTTCTCAGAAGAGAATTCTTAAAAGAGCAGGAAAAATGTTTCAGAAAATGTGCCTGCTTATATGTCGAAGCCATTCAATAAGAGCAAAATTTAGGAAAACAAAGTATTTTGCTATAAAAGGATGTAAGGGGGGGATAATGAATTTAATTCAGACATGCTGATGTACACAAATGGCAATCATTTAGAAATTCAGACCTAGTGCTCAAGAGAAAGTTCTGGCCGGTCAGTTACAGTGGAGCATTGTCTGAATATGTATTAGAATGGAAATTGTTGACAGAAATACAATTTCAGGGGTAGATAGGTGGGGCAAAGAAAAACTTTGATGCAGCTGGGAAAAACACCTCTCTTTGTGGGGTGGGATAGGAAGAAAGGCCAGCAAGAGGAAACTGTGTCCTAACAGGCATAAGAAAGAAACTTTGCAGATGGTACTGAATAGAGGAGAGGTTCAGATGACAGGGTGGGGTTAAGGCAAAATGTTATAAGACGCTGCTGGACAACTGGGGAGCCAGTGAAGTTGACAGGAACTTTAGCACAGTGATAGAGCCATGGTAAGGAACAGGAGTCAGACTGCAGAATTTATGAGGAGGTAAAAAACTGGAGGCGGTGAGTAGACTACCCTTTCATGAACCTTCAATAAGGCTATGATTTCTATGAAAGGTCCAATAAGAAGAAAACACATCCAAGAAAAATAACTCTTCTCCAGTGGCCCTAAAAATAAATGTTTCTGAACACTTAAGTAATAATTTGTTTTAAAACCTGGGAAAGAAAAGGTGAATGGCAGGCCTGTAACAGGCCTCTTTCCCAAACAGGGAACAGGGGTGGGGGGAGGGGATGGAGGGTGCGGGAATGAATGACCTGAATCAGACCCTGAATAAAGATGGAGGAAAAATGGATCAGCCTTGACCAGACTTCCTCGTAAACATTCAGTGGTATTTGCGACTGAAAACATAAAGAAGAGTCCTCTATTAGACATCTTCAGTAGGAAATAGTCTTCCTAGAACTTTCATTGCAAATAAACCCCAAATTTCTTGATTTATAAAACATGGCTAGATGGAGCAATGGGCTAATCCAAACTTATTTTTGTTATTTGTGTAATCAACAGAATATATAATGAAGGCATTCAAAAACTGAAATGGCTTCCTTTGCAAACAGTGCTTCTCTGTGCATGATCTAACCTGGGCCAAACCACCCTAATAATGGAGGAAAAATGGATCCGGTGGTTTGTGACTCCTTGAAGAAAAGAAAATGTCATCTGTGCCTGGTCCTCCTCTATCTTTGAATTATTAGTGAACTATGGTATTGGATATTGAGTCCGCCTTGACAATTTCATCCTTTGCATTGGCACAAAACTTCACTGGTTTTAAAAACTTAGTGAAGATACCTCAGAGAAGGGAAATGAGTTGGTATAAGAGCATACAAGTGTTCATCAAATGGTTCCAAATCAGCAAATTATTTAACTTTCATAGTTCATGAGGCTGTGGAAACACATTGCCATCTTAAGAATATGAAATTATGTTTAAAAATTTTTCTCTAACATTTTATCTACTATGTATAAATTAGGCATTCACATAAGAAGCTTTCTGGTCAATCAGAGAAATTAAGTAACCTGGAAGAGCCTCCAAGCCTCCTTCTCCCTACTCTCTGCAACATCTTCTGCCTGGAGATGTTGGGTGCATTTTCCAAAGACAGCAAAGTCACCACTGCTGATACTGTGATGTTCTGCTTCAGAGTGTGCACAAAAGGGCATTTGAGGTCATTATCTTCCAAACCAATAAAAATCTACAACTTGTGTAATTTTCTTGATGAAAACTTATTTTATTTTCTTCTTGGCAACAAGGTTGACTGTTGTAAGTGAAAGATTATCAGTAACATGAATTTCTTCCCCTGTATCCCCTTTCATTTGTTTAATGGAAAACAACTTTTTATTAAATATATAGAGTGAATATAGGTTTCAATGATATTTTTCTTCTATGATAAATACACTCATTGAGACTTCACTATGACCAGCGCAATAACTGGCCAGATTGTCTATAGGCTGGTCTATTTTAAGGGTATTATCTGAGAGGTGAAACTAACTAACACATAGTTTTGTGAACTCTATGGCTTTAGTGTAACAAGGGAACACATACTACATAGGTTTTAGCATAAGAATAAACCTGTGCTGTCCAATAGGATAGCCACGAGCCACAAGTGGCTATTAGGAATACAAAAAAAGGAATGCAAAATGATCTACAGTTTTTAATTGATTATATGTCAAAATTATATTTCATCTATATACTGGGTTAAAGTATTAAAATTAACTTCATCTTTTTAATGTGGCAACCAGAAAATTAAAAATTATACATGTGGCTTGCATTATATTTCTATTAGCAGCTCTAAAAATGATACCAAAAATGTTAGGGTATTGTTTTATCAGAATATTCTACTGACTTGAGCAATACTATTCTGTTTTAATACCAGACAGAAACACACAAGGAAATAAAAATAAGTATAAAATTTAAAAAGGTTTTTCTTGCTACTCTTGTATTTACTTCTTTTATTGGGGTGGATAATATACAACAAAAGAGAAAAATAAAACAATTTCAACTGTGATTTTAGAAGAGCTTATAGTTATTTCAACTAAAATTTCTCTTACAAATATAAAAAAAATAACAAGTTCGATACCACTGTTTTCTATTAACAAAATATACAAATACAAGAGAAAACTAAATAAAAAAGTAATTTCTTCAGTAGAATCATATGCAGTTAAAAATGGATGTGTCCACCAGTACCTATTATTAAAGTTCAGAAATAAACATCCCATAAATAGATAAATTATCCAAACTAGAAAGATTGTTAAAGAAAAGTTTAAAGCAGCCCCTAAAGAAGAGGAGGGTTACATATTAGCACTGCTAAACGTTTTTCTTCAGGATTTGTAAACAGGTAGTAAACAAATCTCCAGTTAATGACTTCTAACTGAAAAGAAATAACAATTACATCTAAGGCTATCAATTATAACCAAGTTTACTGGGATAGAAAGTTCCACTATCATGGAAACACTAGCTTCTCAGAATTAGGAGACATTGTAATGCAAAAACTTTGAATACATTTGAATTGAAATCATAATTATTTAATAATCAGTCAATTAAAAGTGTTAAGCAAAATCGTGTGTTTGTTTAAATGTGCATTTATTTTTGTAAGGCATCAGAAAATCTAAGATAAACATACCCTTTTTTTGTTGTCAAAGTATAACTTATTGTGAAACATGATGTCTGTCAAAGAGTAAGCTGACTAAACAATGAATATAAATTCACAAGGGAAGTTCTCTACGTAAACAGAATTCTAATTTTAAGTTTGTGGTAGGTTGCTGTAAAACCCATAAATACTATTTATCGTCGGAACTAATAGGAAAGTGATCCTCCCCTTCGGATAACTCCCTGGACCTTACATTATCAGCATACTGAAGGCTCCCTGAGTCCTGTGTAGATGAAACCACTGAACAGCAACGGAAGGGGGAAAGCAGCAGCCAGAAGCAGTTACAAATTACATCACACCATTTGCAACAACATTCATGGAAATATGTGTATGTGTAGCCTGGGGCTTACCCACATACACATATCTCTCCTTACACGTGTATAATAAGGGGAGTGGGGGGAGATGGAGACAGTTAGCAAAGTGAACATGAATGAATAAACCTGTGAGACTCACATGAAACAAAACAAAGTGATTGAAAAAAAAAAGAATCACTAGTACAAATGATAGGAAATTAAGAAAGTCTTTATTTTATACCTTTCTCGTTCTGGTGAATGCAAACTAGTATCTGGTCTCAAGCAGTTGGTACTAGCACTCCTAGCCCTGTCAAGGGAGGGCTGCAGTTCACTAGTGCCAGTGCATTGCATCCAGTGGTAGAAGAGAAAGACAAAGAAAACAAAGAAAGGAAGACCATGTTAGAGAGTAAAGCATAAAATAATGTCCCCTTTACATAAAATGCAGAATCACTGTGATTCAGTTCATAAGGGTGTGAGAGAGCTGACAGGATGGCAGTGCAAAATTTTGTTTAGAAAATGAAACTAAACAAAGATTATGCTTGAATTGGTTTGCATAATTTTTTAAGAGGGTCTCAGACTGAAAAAAATGAGACTAGATCACACCTACTTATGAAAAAACTGGATACAGAAAGCACTAAAACAAAATGCCTAAAACTTCGTTACCAAGAACAGATGCCACACCAAAACAAAATGAAGGACATCGGAGGAGAAAAAATTTACAACTCAATTACTTTGGTTCACAACACCAGACGAGGGAAGTGGAAGGCATGACTTCCAAATGGTCTTACCTAACCAATATTTCATCAGTAAATCTCAATACTCTTGAGTGAAAGCATTCATGATGAAGGGGGAAGTCCTGTCTAGTCACTGACTTGGTTTTGGTATGTGCAGGCAGAATTGAGCTTCACACAGTAAAATTATCCAAAAATAAAATAACATAAAATTAACGATCATAATCAAAATCAACAAGTAAAACAACAAATAAATGACAAGACAACTAGAATTCTGATATTTGAGTAACTAGATTTCATTTAGAGAAATATTCTGGAATTCATAAGTTTTATAATTCAAGTTATTTTTTGGTTTCTTTAATGTTTCTCTGTGCATAATTACTTTCAAGAAGAAATGTTAGTGCTTTATTAGAATTTAAATTTGTTATTTTTAGTAGGCCAGGGATTCAGGATTAGTTTATAACTAGGACTCACTGTTATGACTCTTACCTGTAAATATTCCAGTGAGAACTGTTCTCTAATAAAGGCATCTTAGGTGGTAATGTTTTATAGTGCCTACCAAAATGTCTGGAACGTGGCAACACAAACATGCAGGAAACAGAAAAATATATATGAAGCAAATTTTACTAGGGCATGGAAAAAATAGGAGGCCTATAAAGCTACAAACAAAGATAGCTCTTTTGTTTTTTTTATCAGAAAAACCATAGTAATTATTTGAAGGTAGAATAAGAATTATTAAAATATGGAATCATAGACACCAGTCTTCATAATTAAGATAAATACTCAAAATTATAATTTCATTGCCTTAATTTGAAAAATATCTGCTAACAAAACTCTGAGTTAATCAATATTTAAATTTACTCTTTAATCCCTGATTTAATATTATACCTGTTTCTGTGGAAGAAAACAACTCACAGCTAAATGTACTAGCCAAATAATTTATGTATTTTTGGAATTAAAATGTGACTGAGAGAGTTAACATTCTAGCAATAAGCAAGAGCTGACCAGCATGCAGGGAGAAAGCTGGTCACGGGACTGGGCTGCAGAAAGGAAAGGCCAGATGCAAAGATCAAGTGACTGCAGTGGAGGAAATCCTTCCCATTTACTAACTTCTGAATCCAGATCCAACCACAGGTAAAACTTATCACTGGAAATCAAATGAGATGGGCAGTAGATGCAAACTTGAATATGAATTTTGATTTGACAGAAAAAAGCCCAACTTTATCTAAATTATTTAAAAATCTCTGAGGGATTCTGGATGACCTCTGCTACACCAAGGGCAAATTAGATCAAGTTAATCATTTAATTTTTTTGACAATTTAATAATGTTTCTACAAATTTAATTGCTGATTATAAAACTCACAAGTCTATTTCAGCTCATATTAAAATACAAAAGGTAAGGGAATATACATTTGCTGAGGACAAACTAAACATTCAAACACCCCACTGGTTTACTCATATTTATACTAACTGTCAAATCAAAAGAAATCTCTTAAGGCTTCAATTTAAAAATATATTAGAGTACTGTATTTGAAAACTAACTGAAGACAAATTTTACTGAAACTAAGGATTCTGCCTGCTTCACGGACGATAGTCTCCTTTTCAACTCACAACCTTAAGCAAGTATCTTCAGCAACTGGTTGTTAAACAACTTTTTAAAGCAATCGGTTCAAAAGTGGTTTGTTTATTCAGGAATGCTCAAACAAGGGTTAGTAAAGTGTGTGAAACAGAATGGAAGATAGCATAACATTTATATATAGTATGAAGGCTTAAATTCCTGCCTTGGCTTTGCCACTTAATGGCAATGAACCTGGCTAATGCAGGTCAGGCCTTTCCATACATTGATATAAAAGATGAAATAACATCCACTTAATAGGGGTGCTCAGAGAATTAGATAACAGATATAAAGTATCCAGGACATAGTAAGGCAGTTATATATAGAATTTTCTGCACATTACTTTCTTGGGTCGTGTTTTTATGAAAAGGGGGTTTAATGGTTAAGATACATATTATTATAAGTATTAAGTTATAATAATTTTAAGCTATAATTATAATTGAATATTATAATTATTAAAATAAATAGGCAGAAAATGGATTAAACAACATGAGACAGATTTCTTGACTCTAACATGCTGTGCATACTAAATCTTCAGGGAGTGACTATAATTTGCAAAGTTTCCAAAATATGTTTGACTCACAAACTCTTTTATTGGCACCACACCAACTCTTCAGAATCTAATTGTGGAAAAACTAGTTTAGTGGAAAATGTCAATAGACTCATTTTGAATCCTTGCTTGTTACTTATCAAATTAAACTTTCTTAGCATCTTTCCTCATCTGTAAAATGAGGGTAATAACATTCGTATCATATAATTACTGCCAGAGAATTGAGATAAAGTACATTAATAACAACACTATGTTTGGTGCTCAATGAATTTTATTTTCCTTGCTTGTTAGAAAGTAGCAAATCCTCAAATTTTATTCTTAAAATTCCTAGGTGAATATGAAATGATGTATTTGAAGACTGTACAAAATGATGAAATTACCAGCATATCATATTTTGCATATCCTGATATTTCACCTTTATATGTAGAAAATATGGGAAAGAAAAAATATATTTAGCTGTTCTAGTTCCATTCGTCTAAATTTATTTTACTTTTTTTATAGTCGTAGTCAAATCAATAGGACTATGAGAAAAAGAAAACTTTTTGAATTTGTAAAAACATTGTTCCTACTGACAAACTATTTGCTAGGATAAACAACTAATAGTAAGCCTGGGCAGTTGAACATTATAAAGAATCTGAGATAATTTTTACAATATTTATAATTTTATATTTTTCCCCAGTTCACAGTCAAAACTAGTATTTCCTCATTTTTTTTTTCCTGTGGCACTACAGGAAGACATGGAGGTTGTTATCAATAGGATAATTTTATATAAATAAGAAGCTGAAACAATTCTTATTAGCATGATCACGTTAGTATAACTGAGAAGAGCCACACGTTCCATGCAGACAAAATACATTTCGCATTTGTCCAGTCATAGCTCTTTCCTCCTATTTCCTACTATCTTCGTATTGGCCAATATATCTGAAAAAGTTTGCCTGGGTTGTCGGTTTGTTTCACTGACTTTCTACTTCCTTCCCTTCTATTAACTCTAAATTGACAGTAAGTGTTTGCAGACTGCATCCTATGAGGAATCTGTAGGAGATTTATTAATTAACTTATTTATTTTGATTAGGAAATCCAAGACGGAATGAGAGGTAAATAAAGTATCAGATTCTAAACTCCAAATTACAGGAGAATATTAAAACTCTTTTTCTTTTCATCTTTAAAGAGGCATCATATTGTTCCATGCTTATATGAGAAAGTTTGTATTGCAACCCTGCTAAACTGGTGGGGGGATGAAGGCAGGGAGGGTTTAGAAGTGAAAGGTCAAACATTCTCATTCTTCATCAAGAAGGAAGTTGATGCTCAGCTAGTAAGAAGTGACTGCTATAAGATTTTATTAAAAGCAAACAGAATATAAACAATAGTAGATTCCAAAAGGAAATAAAAAAAGGCTAAAACAAACATCATCATCAAAACAATAACACTGCCATGCACAGATCAGACCTCTTGTGACTAGACAGGTGTGTGTGTGTGTGCTGCCAGGGGCTGGGGTGGGGACGCTCACAGTGAGTATTTCGAATTGTAATTGCGGAAATCGGTTCCTCGGTTTTAGGAATGTATGAACAGTTCCACAGAGGCTCGTCAGTCTCTGGAATTTGAAAAAACAAATAGAAAAGCAGTCTGCCTGGATTAGAATTAAAATATATTTGGAACCTTTCCACAACCTCCAATAAAACAAAACAAATTTTGAATACTTGGGAAATTAATTTTACATATTTGTAATAATACCTTTAAGGGCGAGAAGAAAGAATAGTAGAATGGAAAGAGAGTCATCACACACAGTTACCATTACCAAATCCCTGTATTTACCTGGTAGTGTGTAGGCATTCTGCACTTCGTCCTCGTTTTGCTCTGGGCAGCATAAGAAGCTCACTGCACAGACAGGATGGGTGGTGGATGAAACAGATAAATCATGAGGCATTAAATGACATGGGTAATGCCAATGGTATGCCGATGAAAACGTGAAAAGGGAAGAAACCAGATTGTCTGCACTAGCATATTTGCTTGAGAGGTTAAACAAAAATAAACATGACAGTATTTCAAAAAATTTAAACAATAAAGTACAAACATCATGGTCAAAGTCCTCGCTGTTGTTGATTTGCTATTGTATTTCCAAGTGACTTTCAAGAATATTAAAACAAAACTAAACTAAATCTTCCCCAAATAAGACCAATTCCAGATATCTGGGTATTTTTAAAACTTCTGAAAGGCCTACATATCTGGACTTTCTGATGCTCACTGGAACCCTAAGCATGAGTCCTCTTGGCTTTCACAGATACTAAAAATGCAATTATCAATGTTTGTTCTTAACCAATCATGAATATACTTGACTAGAATGATTTTATTCTAAAAACTGGTACTTTTTCTGTGCTCAGATTAATTTCACTTCATTAAATGCCCTGGTCAAGAAGTCATTTTTTCCCCATCCTCACCTAAATTGAAAGTGACCCAAGCGGATGTTGACAAATGGCCCTCATTCAACTCAACCAGGCTGAGCAGTGTAGAATCCCATTCCCCAGAGCAGTTCTTATCTCAGTCCCCAGTATGATTTCACTCTTCAAGGTCCCGGCACCACTTCCCACAGTAGGATGACAATAAAGGATTAAGCAGCTCTATTAAGTTCTGTGTCCTTGACTATACCGCAAAAAGTCAATCATGAAGCACAACTAACATTTCCCTACTCCTTCCTGAAAGTTTCTCCACTTTTAAAAATCCAAAAGAGAATATTCAATAAGGTGGGTGTTCTAAAACCTTAAATCGGATCCGGAGCTTGTGGTCTGGCATATTACACAGGTATGTGGTTAGTTTGCGAAGAAAGTCTATGGGCATGTAGAACAAAGGAGTTGTCATGTAGATTTTTAGTAATTGTGTCCAGGAAGTACTTATTTATATGAAAAACTCCATCTCATATATTTTATACTTTATAGACATTTTATGGAAATAAGGTATGTAAAAATATTATTATTGAAGTTCTCACAGAAACTCTGCAACATTGTCTTTCAGATGACCTGTATCCAAAATTACTTAATAACATAAAAAAATAATTATATAATTACATCAATAACATCCCATATTTGAAAATAATCAATTATAGGCTTCCTTCTACAATTTAGAAACAATAAGCTATACATTTTAAACTGGCTAAACATAAATTTCAATTTGTAAAAAAAAAATGCACACATCATGACAATATAATGTTAGCCAAATATTTCCTACAGTTGCATTTCTATTAGAATATCCTAACAGCTGTTCCTTGAAAGTTCAGTTTTGAGTGATTAAATACTTTTCCTTTCTGATGTATTATGCCAAGATATCTATCATATACTAAAACAGAGCAAATAAAGAGTTATAACGTTGAGATCATAGTTTGAACAAATACCTGTCTTGTTCTGATAAATACTGACTGTCCACATCTCTGGATCTGTGATCAACCGGACTTCGGGAGGCATCATGGTGTCTAGTTGGAGAACGTGACCTTCTTGTTGGATGAATTTCATCTAAACTCCTAAAATGATTCCAAAAATACAAATGCATCAAAGTGTATACTCTTCCCAAATCTAGCAGACAGACTAATGGCGAATATCTATCAGTAACTGGCAGAAGGCTGGCATGGCTTGAAAAGTGTTGTTATCATAATTGAATACATATTTTATCAATTGAGTTAAAGGCATTTATTCTCTAGGAGTGGTTTGCCTGTGCTACTTTTCTCCAACCTTCTCTTGCACCTCTGTCAAAAATGACAATTTTCATCTGCATACTTAATTTAAGTTTCAGAAGTATATTTCAGGATAATATAAAATACAGCACTACATTACTTAAGTTGCATGTACTTTTGAAGCACTTAAAGTGTTTCAAAAAGACAATTCTAAATTCTAAACATTTTTTTTCTAAATTCTAAATTTCTTAAAAACATATTCTGCCTCTTAACCTTTTACTCTTTGCCATTTCTCTCCACAAGTTATTCATTATACAATTTTTCCTAACAGGAGAAAAAACTAGCCAACAGAATACAAGATAGTTATTCAAACACTGTGCTTGGGACATAAACTTCTACCTCCTGGAAAAAATTTCTCAAGATTCAAGAACAGAATGTAATACAGGTGGGGTAATGGATAAAAAGACATTTTTGCTTACAAATGATTCTGGAAAAAAAAAAAAAACTTGACTGATTCAACCATTATTTCACGTCAGTAACAGTCTTGAGGCAGCTTACATTGTATTAAAATTAAAAAGTACTGTCAGAGACTTGAAGCCGATCTCAAAGCCTACCTCTGTAATGGCACATTTGGTAAACGTGAACGCGGCCTTCCCTGATCATCGCCGCGGTGAGGAGATACTGAACGTGAGCGGTGATGAGTTGTTCTTTGCTGTTCTGGCACAGTTAATGTTGTAGATTTACTTTCTCTAGCACTAGACCTATAACCTACTGGCAAGAGTACACACAAAAAATCTGTCAGTATTCTTCTATAATGTGGAAATATCAAATTATATCTCAAGCAGCCACTGACCTACTACAACAAATGCCATGCAATCAGTATTATTAGCTTTTCTCTTCAAAACTATTAAGTATACGTACACAGAGTGTAACATATACATGCATAAAAACAGGTTACAGATTTGTTCAAAGGTGCCCATGGAGATACTGCATATGAATAATAATGCTGATGTCTCAGATGTTATGATGAGCTGGGATACTATTTTAAATTAAAAAGTGAGTGAGTGATTGATTTTTCATTGACAGTGAACTATAGTTAATAGATAAGTCAATGCTTAGAAATCTGGGGTCTTTTTAAATGTTATTTGAATTTTTCTTCCAAAGGATAAACTATTTTAGCTGGATTTCAGGTGGCTTTGCAGAAAAAAAAAAAAAAAGAAAATGTTATCTTATCAATTTTAGTTAACAAAGAAGAGTACTAGATCTTCACTATTACAAATATTCACTGAATTTTGCAAACTACATATAATACTGTAATTTTCAAATGAATATAGTGTATGGATGGTGATGACTATGGCAATAATGCAGAGAAAATTAACTCTCCAATCACCAAATCTACCTCAGACATCTGAAACTATTCCACAAATGTGTTGATAACATAATTTAGTTTATACAGTTAACATAATTGCAATTAAAAATAAATTCTAAATTCATTCTCCCTTGAAACAAAAAGGTTTATATCATCTCTGATTTAGTTAAGACAAAGCCATAATCTAATCTCAAATCGAAGTAATGGTTTAATTAATTTTTTTTCCCACAAGGGTCATTGTTTGCCATTATTGAAAGGAAAATAAAAAATTCTGTGGCCAAAGGAAAAATAACTATACTTACAACTACATAAAAGTACATGAAACATGAAAACATTAAATTTAACTGGGTAGTTTGAAATTTTCTTCATTTATTTACTTAGTAACTCCTACATTATTTTAAAATATGCCATGAAACATCATTATTGAAGGCAGACTAAAATTCTCCAATAGTTTATTTGCTGTGATTGTATATTTTAACCAAGTTTAAAGAAAGGTCTTTAAACATTTCATAAATGTTTATGAGTGACAATTCGAAATGACAATATCATGATCAGAGATGCCCAACAATTCTGTCATTCTAAGAACATCAGTATAATGACCAAATAATGTAACCATAAATGTTATAATTTATAATTACATATACTTCATTCTACAACAAAAATCATAGCAATTAAGCTGTTATTTTGAATTCCACATAGGAAAGTTTCCTTGTCATTGTTCAGGTGTATAAACTGTAATATTAAATTTAGAAAGAAACCAAGTAAATTTACATGCAGTAAATTTATTTCACAGCTCATTATAACAAATCATGGTTATTTTTAAAGATAATTAATGCACGGTCTAAATTACCATTTGTTATCACTTGATAACTTCAATCATACAATAATTATGGAAGGTCAGGATTGAATTGGGAGCACCATTTCAAGATTTCAATGAGAATTCAAGGTATATAAATAACACTTTCACATTTGATATAATTAACTATTAAGAAATAACTTAGAGAATTTAGACATCTTACTGTTAGAAGGGTATAACTGATTTTTTCCCATGGGTTCTTTGTATTTACATAGAGAGTGATATCTTTTTTTTATCTTATCCTAATTCATATACATAGGCTTTTGATACTTTTCAAAATAATTTGGTTTTCTTTGTATTATGTTTAATTTATTGCTTACAACACATATTCTTTACCTTCAGAAAAAGGGGGAAGGAAATTGCTATTTTATGCTCATTTCAATGTTTTGGTTAACTCAAAGTTAGAGTGTGTTTTTCTGTTTGTTTTTTCACTTTCTGAATTTGTAGTAATGCTCAGAAAGATTGGGGTTACCACATGTTTTGCCCATATAAGGGCAATCTGCATATGGTTATTTTTATTCTTCTTTTATTTTTTTTTAAAGATTTTATTTATTTATTTGACGGAGAGAGAGAGAGATCACAAGTAGGCAGAGAAGCAGGCAGAGGGGGAGGGGGAAGCAGGTTCCCTGCTGAGCAGAGAGCCTGATGTGGTGCTCAATCCCAGGATCCTGAGATCATGACCTAAGCCAAAGGCAGAGGCTTTAACCCACTGAGCCACCCAGGCGCCCCTGATTTGTTATATTCTTTTAAGAGTCCTGGCTCATTACTTTTTAAATGCTAAATAAAAATGAATATTACTTGAAATACTACACTGCTTCCATATGATAAAAGATTACATATATTTATAAAAATCATAATATTATTTATTTCAGTACAGAATATAAACATTTTTAAAACTCAGTGTTTTTTAGTGGTATCCAAACATGAATAATTCCAATTGTAGTGGATCCTGTAACTCCCATTTTGGCCTCTATCTGTGTAATCTCTTAGGAAAATGACAGGAAACTTAACATTTTAGTAATTCAGTATTTATTCAATTGGCCATTTATTCTTTCATCCATTTGCTCTTGCCTCATCATTAAAAAATGTGAAATTCTGGGTGAATAAAACTTGAGAACCACACACAGAAGTAAATTCTGTTTAGATGAGTTAGTAATGACCACATTAAGGCTGATTAATGGCCACAATTCTTGTTAGAAAGGCTTGATGACTTTCCTACCACGATTCATCTGATTCCTATTTAAATATGTCAGTGGATTTAATGTACAATCACTCTTCCACTTTCAATTAAAAAAAAACAAATATTCTGTTGAATGTCATATTAAAGTTTCTGTGGAGAATGCGTCTAATTATGATGATACTTTAAAAAACAAACAAAACAGAAAATATGAAATTTTATCCACTATTATTTAAAACTCTTGCAGTCTGATATCAGAGTATTATCTAAGAATACAGATATGAACAGCACTAGGTTTATTGTTTTTAAGAATATTTGCTAATGTCATACAGTGATTAAATACAATATTTTCTCTGAATTATATAGGAAGCAAATAAACCTAATTTTAGAGAACTCTCCATAATTTCTCCTAATTTTAAAGAGGTTGTTATGTATCTCTTCGAATTGTGAATTTAGTCACTAGTGTGGAATCTGTCCACTGACTTTCCCAAAATCACTGCCCTCAAATTAAGTGCATCTCCAACTGAAAAATCACATAAATTAACGTCCTAAAGAAATGCCTTTAATAACTCATATTTATATGTTCCAAGATTGTCTCTTTACTTCTTATTTGATATTTCCTTACTTCTTAGTATATGGGCTGCTAAAGCAAGCACTGATATTTCCTTACTTTTTACTTTTTTCTAGTAAGTCAAGGAAATAGCACAGGATTAGTACCAGGAAAATAAGTCCTTACTACTTGGTTTTACTCACTTTCTGACAAGAGTCAGATGAGAAACATAGATTTGAATTACACAATGCCACAAAAATTTTACTAACTGGACAGTGACAAAAAGATGTTAACTTAAAATGAATACTGAATCTTTCTAAAGCACTTCCTTACTTCAATACATACATACACATTCTAGGTATAGTAAGTGGTAAACACATCACAAAAGCATTAAAAGGTAAGCCATGCCACATGCAATTTTAAACCCTGCCATGCACCTTTCTCAGTATATTCCATGGAAGGCTACATTATTTTCAGAAACAGAGGAAGGAAAAATCATAGGCATATAATATAAAACATAGAAGAATGGAATTTTTATTTGAGAAAATGAACCACATCCTTTCAAAATGAAATTTGTATTTATGCTTATGCTTGGAGCATTGAGAAAGAATGATTTCAACCTGGCTAGCCATCTTAGCTTCTAAGAAAGAACCTGGCTGAATTAAATATGTGGGACTGTTAATGAATAGTTACTAGTCCATTTTAAACTTTCTTTATAATTTGGAACACAAGTCACCATGGAATAATAGAATACTGATTTCTCTGTGCTACGAATCTCCAGCTCAGTATCCCAAGTCAGTCTGGAAATTGACAGTGAACACAAGCATGAGAAGCACAGTGAAGCAGGGCCATGCTCTTCACCCACGCACCTGGAGGAACTACTCCAATACCATCATCAACCTCATAATCTGAGATGTCACTATCACTGATTCGATGAGATCCTGCACAACAGTAAGGCAAACAGATACCTCTGTGTCTTATTGGTTTATGAAATGTAAAGGACATGGTCAAAAAAATTTTTTAAAGGCAAATGACGTTACTACTAAGTACTTTTGGGACAAGAATAACACAAAGTAAACGCTGAGCTGATTTAAAAAAAAAAAAAAGTTTGTTCTCCAAAGATAACATTTTCTCAGTATTTGTTCCGTTTAATCACTTAAATTTTCGTATTTTCTTTAATGTATTATACATATATAATATATATATAAAAGCCTACAGTGAAGTGTATACAGTTTTCTGCCCAATTAGGTGCCCTCCTCCACTGTTCAGGGAGGGTGGGAGGATGGGGGAAGGGTGAAAGACTTTCTTGGCTGGAAATCTATTGAGCTCATATTATTAAAAAGGACATCATGGCCCTGGATAAAATATTTATGTTTATTCTTCAAAATTAGCCATTATACTGCATTAAACATTAACTTTGAGAAAATGAGTGATCAGAGAGGTACTAACATGAAATATTCAATCATAAGAGGAAAACAATTTGGTTCAAAATGTAGCTTTTCGGTTGATTTATTAGTCATAACTCTAAATTTAATGGCACATGCAGAAAAGAATACTCTTTTTCCCCAATTGTCAGATGAGTAACAACAAACATACTTTACAATGTGTCTTTAAAAGTGTTTCTTATGAGTAATAATACTAAAAATACCCAGCAACTATAAAGTTATCAAGAACCTTATATGTAGCAACTCATTAATAATAAAAACAACTCAATGGATATTGGGCAAAGAATGGTAATTCAGAGTTTTTAAACTTTCAGCTCTGGAACCACTCTACTGTACCATACATACATTTCATTAGGGAAATACAGAAAATAGTTTTGCCAAGTCTCTTTAAAGAGATAAATAATTTTTCAATATTTTGATCTCTAATAAACATTTGAAAAATATTTGGAATATCAATCTCTAATTGGATCATTGCAACATAACTAATTCTGGTTAACTAAAAATAACTTTAACCTACTTTGTAGTTTTTTGCTAGAGCTTTCTCCATGAATGTGTCGCCTTGGCATGAAAGGTGATGGCTGAGGCAGAGGTAGTGAAGATTCATCATGGGTCTGAAGTTTATACCAATGGGGCTCATCATCTAAAAGTGCTGTCTCCAATTCTATAAGGATCTGAAAGGGCAGTTCTTAAATTAAATCAAGTGTCTTGACCAAAGCAAATTTTAAAGCAACTGTAATTAGTACATATCACAGAAACTTCAATAAGCATTTGGTTAATCTTTACAGCATACGTCACCTCTCCAAGAAATTCACTCTCTTCTTCTTGTACTCTTGGTTGATCCCACACAGTTATTTCTAACATCCGTTCTCTAAAATCTCTACGATGTACATGTGAATAGACAAATGTTTGATTCCATTTTGGTTCTAGGACTTTCTTTACTGTTTTGGTCCTTCTTTTGCTTTTATCACTGAAAAATAAGTATGTCTTGTAAATGAAACAGCAAAATGAAGTATCTGCTGCCATCTACTGTAGTGACATGTAGTACTGCTACTGGGATTTTTTTTTTTTTTTTTACTATTTTTAATCCATAACTTTTAACCTAAGTCTATAAAGACTCTAGGGTTGAACACTATTCTAATTTTAACTATAATGTAAGCAGCAGTTATGATAATAGGTATATATACACAAAGGTACATTCTAAATGATGTATAGCTATCCAAGGCGAATAGGTGTATAAACAAGGTAATGAAAAATTTTTAAACTGGTAACATCATTTTTTAAAACATATATAAAGCTTGAGGGATTTTTTTTTCAGGGAGAACATAGTTTATTCCCTTACAGAGAATGATTTATTATATTTTAAAATAGTATCATAGGTGTGCATATGCATATGTTCAAACTCATCAAAATGTACACATTAATTATGTGCAATTTTTTGTATAACAATATTACCTTGATAAGGCTTTAAAACTAAATAAAACTATATCCCAGGAGATGGTATTGTACCTTTTCTATTACTAAGAATTTTTGCATATTTTTTCTGAAATTATTCACTACCTTCTATCTGGAAGAAAATACATTTTCACATAGGGATTCCTGGGACGCCCATCTACTCTAGTCGGTAAATCTGTTGCTTGAAGAACATTTACAATCAGCTGGTGTCCCACTTTATCATACCACAACTTCACCTAAGATCAACGAAGAAAGGAATTATTGGTAAAATCATGAAGTATTACAATTCTTAAAAAAAATACTAAAACCATTTTTGAAAAACTTTTAAATTATAATTATAAATATTATTTCTGAAGAGAATTCCAAATTGAAAGCATAACCACTTATGACTTGACTTTTCTCATTATGTATTTTAAACATGACTTACAATGGGCAAGCCTATAGTGTTATACTCTCTCATATCAGGTTATGAAAATAAAACTGATGTAAATTTTATAAAAAAGTAAAGGAAGAAGGGAATATTAAAATAATTATCCTTGTCTTTAAGTGCTAAGTGCCAGTGTTTGGTGATTATAAATGACTTAATGATTTTGGTGTAGCTAAATATATTTTGTAGTACCATATGTGTTGAAATGAGGTTTAATGAATAAGCAATTTACACAAGTGATTTGGTAGCAGTCAGGAAACATATTTACGTGGGCCTCCTTTACACCAGGTACTGCTGTTTTCTGGGGTTTTTTTTCCTCATTTAATTTTTATAATTAACCTGTAATAGAGAAGGGGAAAAGAACGAGGAAGGCAGGAAAGGGGCATTATATACCTTCGACAAAATGAAAGCCAAATAATGATATTTCTACTAAGATTCCATAATAGTTTGAATAAAGAAAAATGGGAAAACAGCACACTAAAATATCACCAAACTCCTAAAAACCAGAACTTCAGCAGTCAATATAGTATTTGTGCTGGCAGTGATCAATGTTAAGATTACTATTTTTTAATTTATAAGTTAGTTTATTGGTTGAGTAAGAACTATGAGCAAAGTTATCTAAAGGGAATACACTGAACATATTTAAAAGTTATTATAAAAAATAAACTAATTTAACATGACTGATCTTTCATAGTACAGGGCAGATTAAAGATTCAAACCTGAATCCATATGAATCCATATCTCTGTTCTCAATTAATAATAGTGATGTGTTTTTTATAAAACCAAAACAGATTTTTATCCCTCCTAAAATACTGGTGGAGTATATGAGAGATTCACACACACACACACACACACACACACACACACACACACACACACGGGGCAGCGCAGATAAAATAAACAGAAAGGACTATAAAAATGTATTTAATTTACTAAAAATAGAAGTTAAAACCAGGAACGGTTTTAAAAATAACAGCAAGCTTACAGTTACCTTCTGTGTTTAATTAAATGCCAAGAAGAGAGTAGCAAAAACAGACTATAGAAACCCACATGTTACCAAAGGAGAAAAAGTAAACTATTTAGAGAATAGTTTAAAGCAAGTTTTCTTTATGAATATAAATGTCCTGTCTTCTATCATAATCTGCATAGATGTGGCATTTCATAATGGTTTGCCATAGTTTCTTTACTCTGGCTTTCTCCACATCATATATTAAGCAACAGTAAGAAAAACTGTAGTTTTTTTTTATTGATACCAGAAACGAAGTATTTCACCAAATAACTCAAGAAGTTAAAACAGGTATTTTTAAAAGAATTTTTTTCAGGCTCCAGGCTCATAAGGGTGTTAAGTGAGTGGAACATGACCTTCAGAGTTGATCATGTTGAACCAACTACCTACCTTAGAAACTTTTATACAGCACACAAAACATAATGGGTGTTTTATCTACTTATGTTGTCATTTATCATTGAATGTTTACAATACCTGGGTACACTGTAGATACTCAACAAATATTTTCAAATAAATATATAAATAAAGACTAATCTAAATTTAATAAACACATGCAAAAATTGTGAAATAGACTATGGTGTTAAATATAAGACATATATCTGAAGGACAGACTTCAAATTTGGGGGGACATTTAAAGGACAAATGTCCCTTCATTTTTAAGGACAGATTCAGAACAGTGAGCAAAGACTAGTGGTCTCCAACATGTGTGAAAAATACATACAGAAAGTTGTCCTGGCAAGACTTGTGGGGCATCTTTTAGGGCTCCAGGACTTGTTGGAGAAATAACAGAAATGGAAGGCCTTTCCATCTTCTGAGATTCAAAGGAACTTGAACCTAAAATGAGAAAAAAATTAAGTAATTTTTAGTGACCCATTTATAATAAGTATGTGAGAATTTTTATGAAATGTTAAATGTACCTGTTATTTGTATAAAACTATAATTCAATACCATCAATAAGAGTAGAATCTACTTTTAATTGGATAGTCACAGAAAATTATCATATGGTCTTCTTTGGTTAATTGCCTGTTTTAAAGGATTTAAAAGATATAATTAAATTTTATATTTATTTGCTCCAATGTAATATTGGTTTTATATATTTCTGGGGGATATTTGTACAGTTTAGGTTCTGGCATAACCTCCCATATAGGTAAAGGCTTCATGCTTTAGTGATAAGAAAGATGATGCCTGTTATTTTAATTATCTTGGCTAAAGTATCATCCATTCTGAACTGTCCTTGTTGAAATTAAAATGAATGCACATATAATTTATGGGCCACATCTAAGCCTAGAATTCATTCCTTTTAAAATAAGATTTACCATCTATCTTAGTTTTTTTTTTTTTTTTAAGATGTATTTATTTATTTTGAGAGAGAGTGTGTGCAGGAGCTGGGGAGAAGCAGAGGGAGAGGGAGAAAATCTCCAGCAGACTCCTCACTAAGTGGGGAGCCCAATATGGAGCTTGATCTCATGACCCTGAGATCATGACCCCAGCCAAAACCAAGAGTAAGACAATTAACCTACTGAACCACCTATGCATCCCCTTGCCCCCATCCATCTCAGTTTTGATCTTAAAAATGAATCTCTTGAATGGCTGAGAACGCTGTCTCCAGTGATTCACCACAAGAGACCTACTTCACCTTCACACAGAGTGTGATCCACACACTTTTTCCTATACACACAAATTAAGTCTAAGTTAAGCCACATACCATCACTCTGTGCTCTCCAAAGCCTTCAAGATAGAATTCTATAAAATTCTTTGTTACTATGTTTCTTTTTTCAAATATCCTTAGAATAATTTTTTTCCTGGGTCCTAGTACAAGAACACTGTTGCTTCTAATAATCAATTTGTTTGTAATATAACAGTTTATTTTTAAATAGTATTGGCTATAAATTACGCAACAGGTCCCATTTCCCTCTTTGTATTAGTTATCAGAAAGCTCAAATCCAAATATGGGCTCATCTCCAGCAGGTATGCATACTGGTCTGCATTTGATATGCAGATCCTTGTCTATCCCATTCACATATTTTCTACCTCCTTATAACTATGAACACTTGTTTTCCTCTCAAATCACTTGTATTTTATATCTCCATAAATGGGTTACATAAGAATGCTTGCTCATCAAGCCCAAGGTATTGTGAAGTTAATGCCAATCCGTTGCAGAGTAAATATCTACATCACTTTCACCTCCTTACCTATCTAGACTTCACTGCACACACTGTCATCTTCTTTCACCTGGGATGCCTTTAATGGCTATGTAGATAATTCAACCCTCTAGCCTCACTGTCTCCTGACTCTCTTATGCCCACTGAACTTCACCTCTACTCCACCCACTCATTTCCACGATCATACCAGTTTAATTTTTTTATTATTTTTATTTTTTTAAATTCTGTTATTATTATTTTAATTTAAATTTTAGGTGGTTAACATCAGTGTATTACTGGTTTCTGGAGTAGAATTCAGTGATTCATCACTCACATACAATATCAGTGTTTACATTATGCTGCTTTTAAAATATCTGTTAACATGCTCATTTCCTAACTAGAAGTCTAGCTCAGTCTAATTACCAAACAGAATGAATAATCCGGTACCACAATACATTTTTACCTACAGCAAACATAGCTAGTACTGGTTTATTAATTGAGCTCTGTGAGGGTCCTGTTACGATGCAGAGGGTACTGCCAGTTAATATTTTTGGATAGCCATAAAAAAATAAATAAATAAAAAGTAGAAAAGGAAAAATCTTAAAGTAGAACTTTGGGTTTCCAATGATTGTTGCCAACTTCAGATATCACTGGACATAACCTTAATATAGTAATACCAATTCATTCATATCAAATAACTAAAGCAAATGATAAATCTTTATTCTTCAATTTCATTCAATACATATTATAACAACAAATAAATCTTATACTCACTGGACTCCAGTGGAGGATGGGAGCTCTCAGGAATCCGTGGAATGTCACTAAAAGAAATAGGGTATGGTGAAAATCCTATTGCTAAATTACCCTGCCTGAGGCAATCACAACCACATTTTATTTCAGTGGTGTGAACAATCCTTTTGGGTCTTTACAGGTGGGAATGGACAGGAGTTACTATCAAGGCAATTACTAAGGTGCATAGATGTCAAATACCACACACACATGCACACACACACACACAAACTGTAGTAAAAATAAGTTTTTATATATTTAACAGCAAAACACTTCAACATGACAACAATCAGACTAATATTGTGGCTAAAATTACCACAATATTTTTACTACCAAAACAGCAAGTTTTGGAAATAAAAAAATGTTAAAGGTAATATTTTATTTCAATTCTAGAAAATCAAAATGACACATATTTTACAAATCAGTAATATGTTTTACAAACACATCTGAAAGAGTTTACTGAATGAAAGGGATGAAAATATTTCTTGATAATAAAATAATATGGTGAATATCATGGGCAAAGTTAATAAAATAAAAAGGATGAGCTGCTTTGGAAATTAAAAATGGTTCAAGCTTGCAACAAAAAAGCTAAAATATTTTATATATGTGAATACATAATTCATATACACATATATAACCCTATATAGAGATTTATATCTCTATACTGAAGTTAGCTAAATATATGGCCATTCACTGTATGATTAGAAAGTGACTTGTGAGAACACCCATTCCTGTCACACTCACAAATTACTCTGAATAAATGTTTACTATAACCTCAGCTTAATCCATTATCCACTGTGACCTTAAGCACCCTGGACCAGCTTGGTTTGGGAAGTGTACTACAAAGAACTACTTTACCTCTGGTTTTTCAAAGATAGTTTAATATCAGTTTAAGGAGATTAATAATATGCAAGTATTAATATGACATATTAAAGCGGACTGGCGTTAGCTAGGACTGACAGAATTATTAGAATAATGATAGAGTATTATTTAAGAATTTCTAACCACTTACCTGTGACCTAACTTCACTTTGACTTTTCTTTGTACTTTTTGGGGGGGAACACAAATAAAAACAAGTTTATTTTCCTGACTTCTCATTTTCACTTGTTTTGTGCAAAGCAATTTTCATACCTATAATATTATACTTCTTACAAACATAATACATCCTGTGTTGTGTATTTTATAAATACATTTTATTACAAATTTTTGAACAACTAATGTTTTATATAAAATATTTCATATGATAATTAAGAAACTAATCTTCAATACCTAAGACCCAAGAAACCAACTGTTTTTCTTCTGTTACCTTCTTCTAAATTCATCTAGGCAAATAAAAGTAGATTTTTAAGAAAATCTAGAAAGAATAATTTTTTAGATAGTACAACTTTGAAAACCAGCCTCGAAGTCAATTATGGAAATTAGAATGGAACTCTAAAACCAGGCACAAGCTTTGGATTTTATATGTCTGTTTAAGAAAGATGGAGAAGTTGTAAAAAAACACTTTAAGGTGATTTTGAATCAAATTTATTAATGTTAATTGCCTCAGTAATATTTTTAGGCATAAATTTATATGTTTACAAACAAGACTTCTTAATTAGTTCTACTCATTCTACTCATAAGTAAGATAATAGAATAGTTCTGATACCAATTATAAGCACAAATGCCAAGACTATTACATTTCGTAGGTTGGTAAAACTGGTCAATACAGCAGATGGCTGATGTTTCTTAGACCATGCTGATCAATGTGCACATAAGTTATATTTGGAATGATTTATGGAATTACTATGCCACTAAACTATGAATAAATATTGCTTCCTGCTTTAAATTAGTCACAGAACTACATTAAACATAATTATTAAGTATAGCTAGAATTGTTCTTCTAGGAGTCTAATAATTTTTCTATTAACTGGAAGGTTGATACCAGATTTGATTTTTATTTAAATACAGTCTTTGCATTCCATATTTCTTTGAATTCCATAATCCACGACAATTTAGGATTTGGCTATGCAGATTATTACCTTTTAAATTATTTTCATACAAAAGTAAAAATAATGAAATTGTTATTCCAGTCCACTTTAATTGTCTGTTAGTTTTTTTAAAGTTATCATGAATCAATATTTTAGCTGATTACTTTTAAACCTCTACATATCTGAAAGTATTTGGCAATGTGTACAATGCTTGATTTTAATTTATTTTTATACTTTGATTCATTTTCCAATTTACTTACCTCTTTTCCAGCCTCATATTTACCTGAGCACTAGAACACATGTCATGTAAAACTAGAATAAATTATATAGTGTTGCTATTTTTTAAAAATCTGCATGGAAATGTACAATACTTTTGCAAATGTCTTCAATGTTTACTATTAATAATCACCACTTAAAATTGTTTATAATCTTGCTTTTATTTTAGAGTTTATATATATTATTCTTTGAAATATATGATAATACAGTTTCAGTCCTTTGAAAATTAGGATAACTATATTTTCTTGTATGTTTTGCATTGACATATATACATGAGGACAACAAAAATTTAAGGCTACTACTTTTTCAACATAAAAAGTCTTGAACTAATGGCTCTACAATATTTTAGAGAATAAGGGAAAGAGGGAATTATTTCCAAAAATATATTTAAACATCAAGCCAACTATAATGAGACAATTTTAAATGCCTTCCAAAAAATGACAGCCTGGCAAAAAGAATATTTGGACTTTGTGGACTATTCAGGAAAAGCTAATGATGTGGGGAACTTTATGCACAAATATAAAAAATATCCCATTGGCTGTAGATAATTATGCTAAAAATTGAAGTTTAAAAAAATACTATGCCAATTATTATGACCAACTAAAAAGTTAAAATATTTCACACTTGCTTGATTCTAAATAAAAATTGGCACTACCCATGGGTAAAAATATAGAAAAAATATTCTATTCTTAGTAAAATAATAAAAAGTTCATGTAGATATGAGACAATTACTATTTTAAATACCATAAAAAGACAAGTTTGTTAGTGACTCTCTTTACGGAAATACTACTCATTAAGTAAGAGTTACTAAAAATAAACAGTTTTGTCATTAAAAGAAAATATTTTTAGTTTATAGTTCATTTCTGAAAAAAAAGTATCAATATTTTTTGATATTACAAGTGTTAAATGTGGAGCTTCTAAAATGTAGTGAAGAAAATTCAGCATTCAAGTTTAAAAAATTAAGAAATTTTAAAAATCTAAAATGTATGCCCATAATTGAAGAAAAAACTATCCATGTTAACATGTACTGTATGAATGTATAAACTTCTTTTTAAAACCCTGCTAATACATGTAATTTACTAAACTTAAGAAGTAAGTTTTTTTAGCCTTACCCAATAGGCCTTGAAACAATAATTTCAACTTGAGGTTCTGATTTTGATTCTAAAATAATGTTGTAAACTTCTTCATTTGTAGCTCCCGGCAGGGGTTTACCATTCCATTCTAGAACTTCATCCCCTTGAATTTAAAAAAAAGGGTATTTTTTTACCTTATATATTCTGTTTCTTTTTTTCTTATCTTTTCTCTTTTTTTAACAAAGAAATGCAAAACATATACAATAGTTTAATTGTCTAGACCCTGCTCTCAAAAGCAAATTGACTGACATATAATGTCAGCTAAATGGTTCTTCTAAACACTTTTTTCTTTTCTTCTTTCTTTCTTTTTTTTTTTTCCTTTTTTCTTTCCCCCATAGAATATTACTGGTCACAGGAAACAGTACAATACAAAAACTACCTTTATCTTTTGAAATATACCAGAAATAATATAAAAAATAATCTCATGCTATGGGATGGAATTAGCACAGCCTATTTGGAAACATTAAAAAATAATAATTAGCAGCATGTCCTCCATATAATAAATGCAGGCGGCTCTATATGTGAAAGATTCTTATTGAACTCTGCATAAATCCTGCTTTGTTTTTGGTTGAAATAGCAATTAACATTTATTAGCATGAATTTTCCAATTATGAGTCATGCTTCATTGTCTTTACCAAACACACAACAGAATAAAAATGCATGAAAGGATTTGAGTTCATACCCATAGGGCAACGCAGGTAGCTATGGCAAAGTTACAAAGCAAGCAGATGTAGAACTGTTGCATGACAGTTAACCCACTTCCAGATGTTCATAACACACACATTCTATACATATTATATATTGTGAGCATTAAAATAAAATGAAGAAATATTTTATAATAATAAAAAATATAGTACTCATTAATTGGTTAAATATTCTAAGATTAATCAAGGAGAATAATAGGATGTTAAAATACATGAGCTAATACTTATTGTTGATATTTTAATTAGACTTGTCACCATAGATCATTTGGGAAAAATTATTTATTTTCATGAATATTTAGAGCAGTTTTAGATCCTAAATGGTTCTCTGCACAGTACCCGTCGATTCACAATGGTAGGCTCTGCCAAAATATCCCAAACTCAAGGACACTTTGAGGTGTCTTAATTTGTTTTGTTTCTGCTCATTTTTTTATTCTCAGTGCCTGTAACATTTTAGTAGCTGAGGAAATATAGGTTGAACTAATGAATCAATATGACCGTTATACATACGAAGCTAATTGTAAGCATGAAAACTTTGTTTTTAGGTCCATCTGCGAAAGGAAGTAGAAAAAATTTGTTTTGCTAGAACTATTTTAAAGTATTTTTTCCCAAATGCTGGCTTACTCAAAAATCAAAAAAAAAATTTTTTTTAAGCATATGACGCTGCTTTGGTTTGTAAGAGTATGCTTAGTATCAACAGTTAAATGACATCTAATTGTTTGACCTGAGAAGTTATCCAGCAAGGTTTTTTAAATAGGCGATGAATATGTTTCATTTTTTAAAAAGAAATAAAATATAATTATAAATTTAAAATATATTCAGTCATTTAAATTTGTTTGACCGAGAAAAGAAATAAAGTTTACATCATGTGAGTATATATATGTATGTGTGTGTGTATACGAAAAAATATTTTCTGAAACAGTACTTACCCTGATATCCCTTATTTTATCATGTTCTATCTCAATTTTTTAAAAATGGATACAAACCATTAAATTAATGTAACTACCCGGTAATGAGCTGCAGTCAACATTTTGCAAAAGCACTGAATTATAAAATTCTCCTCTTTATAGACAGCAACCTGGAAGCATAACTTTTAACACCATATTAACTTAATACATGCGTTTATTTACAAATCAATACCTCCTAAACTAGAAGGTGGCTGGGTTTTTTTAAACAATATTTATTTTTATGTGGATAATCTCTTCAGGCAGAGATGTAGAATATGATGATGCAAAGATGAAAAGGAGATTTCCTCTGTCCTTACATTTTGTGGGGGAGAAACAGAGGAATGGTTACCTTTACTAAAATGCTATATGCAATGATAGGAGTAATAGAAGTAGAAGGTAAGAGGTAGGGAGATAGTAATTAGTTACTGTTCCAGGTGAGGTATCAGGAAACACTTTAGAATTAAGGCAACTTTCGATGCGCTTTGAAGGGTGGAAAGGACTTCAACACGCAGAGCACAGAGCAGCGAAGCAGCCAGGTAGACAAGAGGCATGGACCAGGTCTCAGAGACGGGCAGCTTGCCAACGACATGTAGGCAGACTGCCATGGCAGAAGGTAAGGTGAATGGATTAATGGCTGGATAGCAGAGGACAGAACTACAGAGCTTTGACTTAAGCAGGTGAAGAGGGGGAGACAGTGAAAGGCTTTAATAAGGAGCATGTCAGCGTCAACTTTGTGCTTTTGATGATTAAACAAATTGTGGCACAGTGCATAGATTTAAGGGAAAGAAGCAGTACAGAAAGTTAAGGCAAGATTAAAGCAACAATGCAAATGCGGAACAAAGGTCACTCTAATAAACACAGCATTGCATAGGCCAATGGTGCTTATATGCAAACAGAAGGAAAATCATCCCTAAATGACAATGTATATCAAACAGAATATATGATTTAATTTATTAAAATAATTTTTTCAAATGCATCAATTGCTTGAAGTGAAAAGTCCACTTGTATGTTTTATACTTATTTAAGCTGAGCTTTAGCATTTAGATTTAAGTTTCTCAGGCTCTAGGCACACTAAGTGTTATTTACATAGAAAAAAACCCTTTACTGACTCTCTTACATAATCTTTAATTAAAATACAAAGACAAAATCAAAAGCTATTATGTTTATAATCTGATTTGCAAATTCAGATTTCTTCTTTTTTTTTTTTTTTTAAAGATTGTATTTATTATTTGACAGAGACACAGCTAGAGAGGGAACACAAGCAGGGGGAGTGGGAGAGGGAGAAGCAGGCTTCCTGCCAAGCCGGGAACCCAATATGGGGCTTGATCCCAGGAGCCTGGGATCATGACCTGAGCCAAAGGCAGACGCTTAATGACTATGCCACTCAGGCACCCCAACAAATTCAGATTTCTATAGTAAAATTAGAGCATCACATTGATTTAAGGGATTTATACTTTTTTTAAAGGGATTTTCACTTTCTAAGGCTGATTTTTCAGTCTTTGAACAAGCAAAGACTCAGTTTATTGACATAGTAACTGCTGATTGAGTTATTTTCTAGTTTCATAACTAGTCCCTGATAGTAAACAACAGTGCACTGTACCTCTATACATCTTCAAAGCCGTATGTATTGCAGACGGATAAAACTCTCTGATTTGATTTTTCTCCCTATACAACACCTGCATAGGAAGTCTCTAACAAAGAAAAAACCTAAATGATTTTGAACTGATAGCCTGGTAATTGATTACAACAAAAATGTCTTTAACAGTTATAAAACACTTTTCTAAAAGTCTCAGTTATTACAGTCTTAAGGTATAAAAATTGAAAACAGCCTAGAAATGTTCTCTTTCTATGTGCTATGGGTTACTAATCCTCAATTCTACAGTTTAGCTTTTTCGTTTTCACTATAATTGTCTTTCAAATGCATAAGCAGACACTCCAACCAAAAGGTTTCTACTAAACTGTGAAGTAAACCAGAAAAAAATATGTTAATATGATTTTAACTAAAATGAAGAATAAACAATTTAACAAAAATAGATTTTAAAGTATGCTGCTACTGAATATGGTATATCTGAATATATTAAATGATTTTATTAGATCACGTTAAGGTTACAGAGCAACAGGAGGTAAATTTCCAAATACCAAGAATTAGCACACCTGCATGAGTACAATACATGCCACAATTAAATTAACAAATATTTTATTACATCATCTGTGTAAGAAATGTGATGATGATTGTATTTTACTAAAAACTACTATTGACAAGTGTTTTGGGACCACTGTGAAAACCTTTAGCAATTCTAATAGTTTAAGATATAAACTAAAGAATTAAGTAGTGATATTATTTTTTCTATAAGAATAAATTGTTTTGGATTTTTGTGGCAACATTATGCAGCCATCTACAAAAACTAGGAATCCTGCAGCATTTGTATCTATTTTTAAACAAATAAAATTTTAAAAAAAAGATTCCTAAACTTACTCTCTCCAAACTGCTACTGATGTATCATTGTCTATTACTGCAATCAGTAAATACCCACACCAGGACAAAAGTCTTTATTCATGCACTAAAATTAGTTATTTAATTTATTCATATGTAACTTACCCCAAATTGAAAACCACCAATTCATGCAAGGAGTACACACTGTTTAAATGTTAAAAAGAAACTTTACCTGCTCTTAAGTGTCCAACTACATCTGCAAGGCTACCCTTCTTTACTTTGGTGATGAAGGCACCAAGGCGTCCTAAGTCAGTCATTTTTCCTCCAACAACCTGGATAATAATAAACTTATAAGTTCCCAAAACATATCAGAACATAAGTTTATTACTTTGAGGAATTACTCCTACAGTCTTTTACAATGTATTTAGGATTGAGTGTAGGTGTATTAATAAACTGAAACATATTTTTTTATAATTTTTAAAATTATTTTATAAATATACAGTGTATTATTAGCCCCAGGGGTACAGGTATGTGAATCACCAGGTTTACAGACTTCACAGCACTCACCATAGAGCATGAAACATATTTTTGATTAAACAAGTGGCAGTATATTTGTTTGTTGTTTGTTTGGGGGTTTGTTTTTTTTGTTGCTGTTTTGTTTTTTTCTAGGTAGTCCCCCAACACAGGGCTTGAACTCATGATCCTGAGATCAAGACCTGAGCTGAGATCAAGAGTCAGACATCTGGGGTGCCTGGGTGGCTCAGATGGTTAAGCGGCTGCCTTGGGCTCAAGCTGTGACCCTGGGGTCCTGGGATCAGTCCTGGGATTGGTCCTAGATCAAGCTGCGGCAGGCTCCCTCTGCTCCTCCCCCTGGTCTTGTTCTCTCTCTCTCTCTCTCAAATAAATAAATAAAATCTTAAAAAAAAAATAGACATTTAACCAACTGAGCTGTCCAGGCACCCCGCGGAGTGGCAGTGTAGTTTTAAAAAGAAAACTTCTCATTATATTTGAGATGACCATAGGTCCTATCAAAGTTCATATACTAATTACTTATATTGACCTAACAATGCAGGGGGACCATGAGTAATGTATATTCTTACAAGAGAAGTGCCAGGTCTTCCCTACTTACTGTGTGACACAGTTTACATTAGGGTTCATTTTCCTTTATCTTCAAAATTCATACCTACCATTTGAATTACAGTTCCATATGCACATGATGCTGCATTGTTACATCAGTTATCTCTTGTGTATAACATTAGTAGGTCTAAGACATAAAGATGATGGATTCAAACCAAGAATAGGCTACTTTGGGGAAGCAATTTACTACAGTACAATGAGTAATAGCCTAAGTTTATCCCTGCTACAACCATCTGACTGACTTCATCCGAAATATATATGTATTTTAATCTAACTCATGAAGTCTGAGTTATATTACTGAATATTTAACACTTTTATGTGGCTTTTTCATTGTAACTAAAATTAAATACATCTGAAAGTTTCTAAGTTTAATTCCTCCCAATGCAGTTGCTAAGTATATATAATTAAAAGTGAAAGGCATATTCTCAAAGCTTGATGCTAATCCATAATTCTTTAGGACATGCCCATTAGTGGAGGTGATCAGAATTATCTCACAGCAAGAAAAATTAATGGCAATAACCAATAAGGTGATATTATAATTTTTTATTTTTTATTGACATGTAATGTATTATTGGCCCCAGGGGTACAGGTCTGTGAATTGCCAGGTTTACACACTTCACAGCACTCACCATAGCACATACCTCCCCCAATGTCCATAACCCAACCACCCTCTCCCTACCTCCACCCCCGGCAACCCTCAGTTAATAAGGTGATATTATTAAGTGCATTAACTGAAGAGAGGTTTTAGTTAGATTAACAGTCAATAGTTTTGAAGAGGTCAAACTATCACACAATTATAATACAGTAGCTTGGTAAATAATTTTAAAGCCCATCTTTGAATGCTTCTCTAAGTTTCTGAATGCAAACAAAACTAGGTGATTTAAGATACACATGCACACAAACATAGTAAAATAAAACATGTATGTGTATTTTTTTCCTATAATAAAACATAATCTTTTGTAATTAATTAGTTTTTCATTATATCTGTTGGAAGTCAGTTAATATTTTTAAAAGATACATTTTACTCTCTTGGTATTACCATAAATTCTATTGTACTTAGGAAACAATCTCTTTAATTTTATGTTTTATGTTACTTGTCAAGTTACAATAAAATTATGCAGTTCACATTATCTAACTTTACTACCATCCATTAAAACCTTTTTAATGTAAAAATCGTCCTTGAACTTTATACTCAGATAAAAATTCTTTATTTTCCTCTTTGTTATGGCAGTTTCCTAACACATCTGTATGTCATACTAATACAATGATTTTAAAATATTAACCTAGGTAAAAAACACTAAATCTATCATAAGATATCAATATATAAACAAATATA
This sequence comes from Enhydra lutris kenyoni, assembly GCF_002288905.1. NCBI lineage: Eukaryota > Metazoa > Chordata > Mammalia > Carnivora > Mustelidae > Enhydra > Enhydra lutris. The sequence continues at coordinate 9,510,788 of NW_019154112.1, forward strand.
TTCACTAGGAGGACTGTATTCTAGAGAAGAGAGGAATCATTGTCAGAAACTTTGTTGAACACAGCCCACACTGTGCTCCAGCTTTAAGAAACACTTCAAACCAGCATACTTACCTTCAGACCCAGTAATGCACCTGATTCTTTGGGCATGGTTGTTCTCTTGTTAAGAATAACACGTCCAATTAATCTGTCCCCCTCTTTAGATGGTTGCCACGTTACAGGATGCTATTAAAACATAAACAGAGTTAAAAAAAAAGATAAGTTGTTTTCTTTCCTATAAACACATAATCATTGGTTGTAGCATGATGTGATTTCCTCAGTTAAAGGTACTCTCGAGGGAATTCTTTATTCTGGTGGGTTCTATCCTAGGCTTACAAAAATTTGCATTGACAGCTACATTTTATTTGTGGTAGACTCTTAAACTAAATAGTTCAAAAAGTTGTCAGCAACTTAGTAAATCTCTCGAAGATTGCTCTGAAATAAATTGAAATTTAAAATCTATCTGCTATAGAAAGAAAACTGAATCTGTATTTTGAGTTGTTAATGTTGATACCTTTAACCAAATAATATCTCATTTATATATACTCATCATTTAATAATTGTTTTCTATTTCTCTTCTAAACTGCACTGCCTTAAATGAAATGAACATTTTCTCTCTTAAAACCGAGTAAGAGGGCGCCTGGGTGGCTCAGTGGGTTAAAGCCTCTGCCTTCAGCTCGGGTCGTGATCCCAGGGTCCTGGGATCGAGCCCCGCATCGGGCTCTCTGCTCAGCGGAGAGCCTGCTTCCTCCTCTCTCTCTCTCTGCCTACTTGTGATCTCTGTCTGTCAAATAAATAAATAAAATCTTAAAAAAAAAAAAACGAGTAAGATTGCCATCTATCATACATCGAACATAGGACAATGAACAGCACATTTTGTCCCTAAGCTCCAAACTTTTGCTTTGCAGAAAGCTTACCGAACTAATAGGTGATGTTTCCCGGCTATGCCACGTGGCAGGATCCAACCAGTAATAATCCAAATCACCTGCACCACAGGAAAAAACGAAAAGTGCAATGATTTAAAGTGGAAAATGCATCATTTTAAGTATGACTTCTTCAGTCTATAAAGTAAAGGGTTGTAAATATCATAATCTTGACTGTGCACATCCCAGAATGATACACCCTTGCATTGCAAAGGCTGTGACCTGAATCCTTGCAATAAATGTTTGTTACAAATGCACTTAATACTATGTACTACTTTTTATTCTCGTAAATCAGTCTAGAAACACACATAAAAAGTGCTGAAAGAGCTGGATTAACCTACTCAACCTTCCCTCAAACGACTAACCATTCCAAGGCACAGCCTGCCATCTAGTGATACTGGCAAAAAATGTATTCACTGAACTGAAACAAGTATTAAAACTTAGCATCTCTCTTTCTTCTATTCTGTATCATATCCTTTCAAAATCAGTCTCTGGTCTCTATCTGCCCTTAACAGCTGACAATAGGGCATACATTTTTAGCACAGTGTTGAATAAATTAAGTACCATTAATAACTTTTAGCAATAGTACCATACAACAAACAAAAAATTCAATTTTATAAAGCCATAAAAAAGACCTTAAAAACTTTAAAAATCCTAATTTCATAAGCATGAATTTATGAACCATTAATTTTGATTTTTGTGGCTTATAAATAAAATACTACAGAAAGCACCTGAGGAAAAAAAGAAAAAAATTAATGGAAAGCCACAGTGCTTTGCGTTTAGTATTTGCATAGGAAAAAGGCCGGCATGGGTCAACGTGAGAATAAATGATCTTTTACATTTTAAATACTAAATAGATCAATGAAAATTTTTCTCCTGATGGATCTTTAAAGAGAAAAATACTAAGAAAGTGAGTCAGGCATGCCCACTAAGTGAGCTATCTAGCTGAGTGTTGGAAAAAATGCATTTGGGTGGTATCTGTGAAGGTTATAAGCAAAGTATTATATATAGATGAAAGGCATGGCCGATACAGGCACTATAAAAGAAATATGATAGGAAACGTAAAAATGTTTAATGTTTAAAAAATGTTTAAAATCTACAGGCATAAAAAAATCCATGCACCTAAGTTTCTTAGTAGTTGCTTTTCTTTTCCTTTTAGGTAATATCTTAGAAAAGCTGAAGGAGATTGTTATATATAGTGCAATAAATACTAAAATGTTCTTCAAATATGTCATGGACATGAAAGTATATTCTGGAAAGGGATGAATATTAGAAACTGCATTAGCAGAAACTATATTCTGTTTCTGTTTCTGTTTCAGACAGAGTCTCTACCTCTTTCAAAATCACATACTTTAAAATGTATGGCTTGATGATGAATATTATATATTTCTACTCTTCTCCTGGACCATCTCACTTAATGGAACATAAGGAAAGTAGTAAAAGAACCAGGCTTTTTCCCCCCTTTTATTTTTACTGTTTGTAAAATTTCATTTTTTAATTAATTTTTTTTTCTTCGAATATAGCTGACAGGCAATGTTAACATTAGGTTTACACATATAACATAGTGATTCAACTTCTCTATACATTGTGCTAGGCTCACACTAGTGTAGCTACCATCAGTTACCATACAACACTATTATATTATTGATTATAATCCCTATGCTGTACCTCTTATTCCCATGACTTATTCATTCCATAACTGGAATCCTGTATCTCCCACTCCACTTCACCCATTTTGCCCATCCCCTGCCTACATATTTATTTTTAAAGTTGCTTTGTCCTTAGTATTATGACACTGTTCCTTTTGAAAGAAAAACTATGTATCATAAAATAAAACTGTAAGTACTTTTAAGTAGTAACTACAAATTTCATTCAAAAGATTAAAACAATTCATAAAGCTTTTTCCCTAAAATTTCATATATGTAGGAGTAAGAAAGTCTTATGACTTTTTAAATGCTGAATCATTCTGAAATACTGTAACAGATTAATAGAATCTGGGATTTGTGGGACTTTAAAGAAGAAAATTAGTCATTAAGTTGATAGCTGAACTGCTCTGATAAGTCTTTGAGATTAAAAAAAATGACAAAATCCATCCCATTTTAAAGATTTCAAGGGAAGTTTTTTGTATTCTTCAATAACATAGCTCTTAAAAATGGTACTTCTTATTGGGATCATTCTCTGGTTCATGTACCAATTCCTTGTATGGTGGGGTTCAAACCTGTGTTTCACTCCCCTTGTCCTAAATAAATCTGGTTATACATATCTGACGAATATCCTCTGTGCAAAAAGTGCTCCTTATATACAAAGAACCAAAAGCTGATGTTTCTGGTACATTTTGGTGATGATACCAAGCACACTTTATTATAAAAACAATGCTTTCAAGCAATGGTATCCTACCATCTATAAGCTTTGTATCATAATGATCTCAAATGGAGAGTCTAATTTAAATGGTTTAAGATGGGATAATTTTGTTCATGCATAGTATTGTTGATATCTACTAAAAATTGCTACTTAAATGTAAATTAAGAGGGGATTCAATATTTTAAAAATACAATAATATCTGTACATATTTTAGTATACAATTACACTTCCTTCACATTCTGAACAGTTCCTAATAGTTTTCTTACCACAAATTTCATTATCATCCATTAAAATCTAGTATTTTTGCTTAAAGACTTATGAAAAATAAATTCTAAAATCTAATTATGTATTTTTAAACTTATTTTTCTTCTTTCCATGTAATCACTAAATTTTAAAGATATTGACTTTTAAAGCCCTGTAATTTATCTTTTTAATTCACATTTCTCTATTACTAATGGACTAAGCAACACTCGACAAAACTTTCTTCTAAAATATTCAGAATCTAGTATTTCATTAATATAAATCATTTTCCTTGATTTTTTTCTAATAGGTGATTAAAGGGATTGATTTCCAAGTAGCATAGCTACAAAATGATAAATTCAGGGTATTTTCTTATGGACTTAATACAAAACCATTTTGGTTCTAATATTCAATATAACTACAAAGGAACAAATTTACTATTACCATTAACTTAGATCCAGGGAATATATCAGATGTCTGAGTCTACTGAAACAGCTCAAGTTCATAAACAGCCAAAGTTCAATGAAGTATTATAATTTTGAGTATTATTTTTTGTTAAGACTTTAAAAATAGACATTTATCCTATCCCTTATGAAAAAGTAGTTAATTAAACTTAATGAACAAGCACACAACATTCACTGAACGAATAAAAGTCAGCTAAAGGACCCCTGGGCCTTCTGTAAAGAGAACTAGTTTTCCTAACGCAGGTCATGGTGACTAGAGAATGTAACAATGTATAAACATGCACCTCTATGATTTAAAATTTTGTATCCTGTGATATATTTTTTTTAAAGATGTTATTTATTTATTTGACAGAGAGAGATCACAAGTAGACGGAGAGGCAGGCAGAGAAAGAGAGGGAAGCAGGCTTCCTGCCGAGCAGAGAGCCCGATGTGGGACTCGATCCCAGGACCCCGAGATCACGACCTGAGCCGAAGGCAGCGGCTTAACCCACTGAGCCACCCAGGCGCCCGTGTATCCTGTGATATTTAATGTCAAAGCACAATGGATTCCAATAAGACCGAAGTCACTGGAACAAAAATGCTTTCTAAATCATACATACGCGTGACTGTGTGTGAGTATGTTAAAACCATAAAGAGAAAACCATAATTCTGATTTCACACAATAAATATCTAACAATTTACATGATAATTACACTTGACCAAGTGGAATGGGTATCTAATGTGTAGGTAGTAAAGGAAAGGTTATCCACACCAAAGCATTTATGTATTAGACAATTTGAACTTCTTTTCCATTTGCAGAAGAAATTTCCAGCAGATTTTTAACCTCATTATAATGAGTGGTGATAATAGATGGGACTGAAATGGATTCCAAGATTGACTCAGAGTAACTGTGCGCAATTCCAAATACATATCCATAAGTGTGCTACTTGTCATCTCAAAGAAAACTATTCTTCCTATATAGTACAGATTGTTGGTATTCAAAGAAATTATAAAATTCATAGACCAAAAATCAGTAGAATCATCTTTACCAGAGGTTTTCTATACCTCTTAAACTGTTTCCCTCTTTTATTTCTGTTTATCCTCTATAGTAGGATGTATGTTGGGACTAAGCAAAATTAAATAAATCCTCATATATTTGATTATAGCATAGCACACAAACAAAATACTCAGTAAAAATATGTTTGTTGAAAAGACATTCATGTTGAGTACACATGCAGTGCGCACACAAAAAACCAATTCAAGTTCTAAGAAGTTTTTAATTTGAGACAAGGTAGGGTGTTTTTTACACTGAGCACCATAGTCAACACACATGAGTTAGTAAGTATTGCTTTGGTTAAAATGTGATTAAAAACTTTATACATTTTAACTCATTTTAATATTTTACAAGGGCTTTCTTTTCATAGATAAGAATTAAAATCCAAAGTCTAAGAACTGAGAAAAGAAGTCTTAACTTCTGATTAATATGATAAAAATACCATTTTGAAATAACTTCCTCTTATTTTAGAAGTTTATTTCAGATAGTCCCATGCCTACAAAGGTCAAGTGTGTCTGCTCCCACCCCTAAATTAAAAATTATAGTGGCGCTAACTTTGAAATAAGCCATAATTTGCTATACAGTACAGCAAAGTCCCAGAAAGCCTGATTTTATTTAAGTTAAATTAGCAGTCAGGGATAAGAAACAAATATTATTTGACAGGTCTTAGAATCCAGGCATTAAAATAAAATGGGAAGCTATACTTGCTAAATTTAATCATGAATCATATAATCAATGAAATATTAAAGTCCATAAATAACTATAAATACTATGTATTTATATACTATGTATACATACTATGTATGCAAAATCAATAAATTATCATTCACTACTGAATTACTATCTAAGTCCCTAGAATAGGAAAAACATTGTCCCTCAAACACTTCTTGGTGATTTCATTCAATATATACACTAATGTTCATTCCATAAGTTGACAGCATATGCTGCATAATTAAGGAATTGGTGTCCCTTGAGGCATGGTTAGAGACATCTCCAAACCCATAGTCTTCAGCAAGAACCCCTTCAAAAGTTTTAAGTGTTATAAATTCCAAATTCTGGTTTTGATCAAGGATACACACAAACACAAGGTGCCACTTGATGGAAGAATTACAATATATTCAGCCCATAGGGATTCACTTGAGGGGCTGTTCTCTAAATGCTTGTTAGAAATTTGACTTTCAAAATTCCCCTTTGTTAGCAATGTGCTCTGCTTCTACGAGAGAACCACCAACACACTCTCTCTCGGGGTATATAAGTTTGATGGTTCAAGGAAATGCATCCACTATGATTTATTAAGTTAATGAGGTGCCAAGGACATTTGTATTCAGAAATTGCTGATACTCAATAGAACCTCCAGAGCTGAACTACCTCCAAAGAAAGATGTAAGGGCCTGTGATGCCATCTCTGTTTAATACTGTTAGGGCACGGGAACAGAGGCTTGGTAGCTGATCTATAATTTCATGAACATATTTGGTAGAGCTAGTTCTTTTCTGGCTATTATATGTCCTTTTTGGTGAATGTGAGTGCTGATGGAACACCAACCCTACGACCACACAATTCTACAAAGCAATGATGTGGAATCAAAATCAACCTGACTGACCTCTGAGCTCAGGCGTTCAGATAATCCCTCAATGTCACAGGAAACTCCCACAGTATTCCCTTGCTCTTGCAAGAGTAGTCTGAGATAAAGCACATGAAATGCTTAACAAACTGTAGAGTGCCACGGAAATGCAAGTTGTCATTACAGTGTAAATATATATAGTGAAAAGTATTTCCAATAATAATTCTGATAAGCACCTCCGTCAGTTCTAATGCCAGGTAAAAATTAAGGAATTGCTCCCACAGTTTACTTATTTGAAAATTTGAGTAATCAGAGAACCTCACTCTATTTTAATTCCCCTATTAATAACTTTATATTATATCTGAAACTAATAATTATGTTTTTCCTATAAAAAATAAAAGCCAGCTTTTGTATAAAAAGAGCATTTTACTTGACATTAGAGATTTGTGACTCTATCCCTAACTCTGCCATGTTCTTATAAATCTCTATAAACCTTGTCCTCCTCTATAAAAGGGGGTTAATGCCACTTTCTTGCAAAAGTTTCATGAGGATTAAATGAGATATGCCAGCTTTTTAAATTATAAAGGACTTCAGAAACAGATTTTATTTTATAACTACACAACTGATATTAAGAATATGAAATCATAGGGGCACCTGGGTGGCTCAGTGGGTTAAGCCTCTGCCTTCCGCTCAGGTCATCATCACAGGGTCCTGGGATCGAGCTCCACATTGGACTCTTGCTCAGTGGGGAGCCTGTTTCTCTCTCTCTCTCTACCTGCCTCTCTGCCTACCTGTGATCTCTCTCTCTGTCAAATAAATAAAGAAATAAATAAATAAAATCTTTATAAAAAATATGAAATCATAGGTGTTAGAGATCACATTAGTCGTTAATTAGCTATCATAACTAAAATATACATAGTATCAGTAATCTCTGCAAAGTATGCTCTGAAATGGGCTTAGAAAAATGTTAAAGGCACTTTGTCTACAGAAATTATTAATTGGCCTGGTATAAAACCATGCTCAAGTGTTCAGAATGAATGAGTATTTCTTTAATCCCAATTGCTAAAGGATGAGGAAAAGGGCCATCACATATAGAAAAAGTAACATACATCTTCCTGTTAATTTCCATAAAGCCAAGGGGAGCCTAAGGTAATGAGAAAATGATTGTTTTTATAGTATAGTCAGATGATCTATACATTAGTATCTAGGTTAACCCCAACTAAAAATATCTGGACTGTGAAATAATTTGATCAGAATGCACAATGTATCCCCAATGTAAAAATAGGTATTTTGTCATTTCTTCTTTATAGGATCATGTTTTAATGTGGGAGAATAAAACACATCTATCAGCAAAATATCTGTGACTGAATTACTCTGTATCATGAAACCAGTAGGCTCTTATATCCCTTCATCTTTTTTCCTGATGACTCAAGAAATCCTTGAAAATGTTTCCTTGAAACCAGCTTGTGGTATACCTTAAAAATTATTTGGTATAGGCATCAACTATGGAATACATTTTAATATTTATATCTTAATAGGTTATAAGCATCCTAACTTCCTAAGATTCCTTTCTTTCAGTTTACATTCCTAGCCAAATCATCTAAATAATAACAAGATTATTGATGGTCTTAAGAAAACAACTATAAGTTTAAATTTGTATTAGAGTCACCCTAAATTATGGGGTTTTGGAAAAGCACAGAAAAATTTATGGATTTACTTTAAGTAAGCTAAATATTGAGAAGTAAAAAGCGATTTGAGATCGTTAACATTGGTCATCAGCTTAATTTTTCCTAGTTTTGAAAGGTATATAAACTTAGATTTTTGAGACTATACGAAGCTTCAGAATTCAGAAACACTTCCAAAACACCATGATGAGTAATTACATCCTTATTCTTTAACTCTGCACTGACTTCATGCTGCAGGCCTCAGAAGAAGATTAATTAAAATTCCTGAAAGTTCTGAACAAAAACAAAAAACCACACATGCATACTCGCACACACACCTTTGGGTCTTAGAATAAATAAGGATGTTCATGGTCTTAAGGAAATCTAGACCAAGTTGTATTTATTATCTATATTAAATAACAATAAAAATATATCTAAAGAAAAGTCTAAGATCATTGATGACAGGGCAAAAAGATGTCTACACATAATAGCTTAGAGAGGAATAACTTTCATGTGTAAATATGGTTTGAGGCCTAATGACTGAGAAATTTCTTTCCCAGAAGCTAAATATGCAAGAGTAAAGTACCCTGAATAACAAAGCACAAAATTAACAAATTTAGGGAAACTTTTTTCTTTTTTCTAACACAATGATTCTACATAAATAATTTTGGAAGTGCTGCACACAGGAGGGAAATATTTTACTGCAACTTTCCAACTGACCAGGCTTCCACATTGAGACTGAGTATTCCATTCACGTGGGAGAACAGGTTGTCATGTGCAAAGCCTCGGAATAACCAGCCAGGAAACCCTGTGGAAAAAATCGGGGTTTATATGTTTTCATTGTTTGGGGACTGGATGTTAACCACAGGCTTAAGAAATGGTAGTGCTGGGCAAGTTCACAGCAGAGACATTACAAGAAAGCATTCTAGCTGTAAATATCTTTGATAAAGGAAAATGTTAGTCCTTATCCAGACCTCACACCTCGGCAACACTAGCAAAACAATATTAATCTGCAATAATAATTCTGAATGTCAAATCAAGTTCTTCCTTTCTCTACATCCCAAAGACATGGAAATGAAAAAATACAGAGACTGATACATTATCATGGTTTTAGGGATATAAATAACAAGAACAATAGATGATGCTGAAGATGAATTCCAAGGGCACACGGAACAAAATGGAAGTACTTATGAGGGACTGATAGTGTTTAACATTTAAAAATATGTAGTAAAGTTATAAAAAATAGCAGGAAATAAATATACTCTAGCAAACATTTTTGGTAATATAAATAGATGTTTTAAAACCAGAGCTCTATCAAAGAAAAGTTACTGTAAATATTGGGTTTTTCCCCTCTTTTGTTTTGTTTTGGTTTTGCTTGTTTTATTTTATTTAATTCAAACAATTTACAGTTATGTATTGAAGGACTTTTTTTTTTTTTAATTTGGAAATTCCTGTGCTCGCAGTGGGAAATTCTGAGAACATTTTATGCCTCAACATTGTCCTAGAGAAAAATGTGAAGTATCCATATTCATAAACTCTCAAATGATAGCCACAGCAAACCAGGTTGCAAAATATTGCAAGGTCACTATCTAAATCTCTGTCATAGAAGATATATCAGACAAGAGAAAGCACAAAAGGAAGGACCAATACTCACAATGTGTTTCGATCACATATACACTTATTTTTATAAAGCAAACCACATTAAGGTTGGTCAAAGATTAACTTACTGACTCAAGAAAGGACTTCTCTTCCAGAGTTCCTAAATATTTAAGGGCTGGATAAATGAGTCTAAAATTCTGTTTCCAATATAATAATTTTAAAATAGCTTCATCTTAGATAACATTTTCATAACAAAAACTGTTATTAAAAAAAAAAATCATAAATCTCACTGGCCTAGACTTAAAGGGCCCAATAGGGTTTCTTGGCTGGGTCATCGGTGCTCTTGGGAGAAGAAGTGCTCTTGGTCTTCTACTCAGGAATGTAAGGCAATCTCATGGCCAGTGTGCCTGGTTGTTTAAATCCATGATTCCACCATTACCTAGCGGCACTGAACTACACCCAAGTGCAATTCAGAGAGAATATATTCTGGAATACAACATTTCTCAATGTTTTTTGAAATGCTTTATCTTAAAGCAATAGTATTTACAGAGGTCTTTGTGAGGGATATGCAGTAGTCAACTTAGATCTTCAAAAATCTAACTCTGAATTAATCCAGAGTATCACACAACCATGCACCTGGTCTACATGACATTTCCAGATAGTCCCTTTCCTCTCCCTGCCTCCACAGTTCCTTTCATATATTGTTCTTGACTCTATGGATCATGGTAATGGCGTTATTCATATGGATCACGCTCTGATGATGATTATCTTCTCTGTGAAACTATTCAAAAGAAATTTCTCTCTGGTGTCAGTGTCAGGAAAAATTAGTGTGTATTTAACTGGTTTATTTTCATGTTATGGAAGCTGAAGTTTTATGACTAATGGTACTTTTCTCAAAGCACGTGTGTTAGAATGTTCATGGTTAAATCTGCAGCCTAATTTTCTTCCTTTATTTTTCCTTGCCAATCTTTTCTAAACATTTTAACTTATTTCATATGACCTTAAGTCACTTTTGATATTAAGGTAGACTTTAAAGCAGAAATCAAAATAAAATTAAAAGAATATGCACAAAGCATGTTTTAAAATATTTATTATAACTTCTGTTTTCATTAAAATATGGCATTTTCCATCCATCAATCTCAAAATACCTTTGATGCAATAAGAAACAACTAAAATGCAATTAATGTACAGGTGTTCACTTATCCATAGATTAAACAGCAGAATTCAGAAAAGAACAAATTATCTCAGCAAACCATCCATTTGGAAATCTCGCCAGAGAATGAAAAGCAAGTGAAAAAAAGGCTTCTAATTTAGCAATAAATAAATAACACCACAAATCTGAGCTCCTAGACTTTATTCTTCCAAAATCCCACTAGATCTTCCCTAATTTTACAGTCAAAATCCTGAGTTTTTCTATTACTCAACCCCACAGGACTACTGAAGATGCATTTTGTTGGTAAGGAAAGCACATTGACAGCAGTAAGAATTCACAAGGAAGGGGACAAGGAAATTAAAAAACAAACAAACAAAACTTAAATCAAACAAATTAGTTAAGGGTATAAATGCCCTCAATACTGTGATACTTGAGTAGCACTATGGACATAGCAGTACTAATGGGCAACATAATAACTGATGCTAAAACAATACCCATTAGGGAACAACCAAAAAAAATTACTTTGTGGCATATGAACTTTTAAGATAACTGAATGAAATCTCCTTCTCAGCATTCCTGGTTTATTTAAAACTAAAAATGAAAGCACAATATATAATACTGATGAAAAAGATTTTAATTAAAATAACATAAACAAATAGCATCAATAACCACCAGCTGGCTGGCAAATATTTGGCAGTATCAGAAAACTCAGCTATCGAGAAGTAGGGACTTGAAGCTGAGTTTTCACCATTCCAAAATTAAATCATTACTCAAAAAAGCAACGAAAAAGACATGCAGTAACTGTTCATCCAATATTGCTTTAGATTTATGAGTATTAAAGTAAGGATTCAATGAATGATAAATAGTAATTCTTATTTTCTCCCTTTGAACATTCCTATTTCTTCACATTTTGTAAATGCAGTACAAAAAAAAAGGGAAATATAGAGTTATTTGTTCTTTGCAAAATAACCTACACACAGAGTGGCTGAAATATCTTCTAAATATTCTCAATCAAAATTAATTCCTTTTTAAAGTAAGAGCAAAGCAAACAAAACTCTTTTCTAGGAGATTGGTAATATAACTGAATTAAATTGTGAGATTAACAACTGTTTGGTGAAAAAAATTGAAACAATATTGTTTTCAATGATATTTAAAATTTCCAGTGACATTAAATCTGTCAATTATTCTCTGAACTCTTTTTTTTAAATGTTGATGTATTTTATTTTTTTTATTTAATTTATTTTTTTCAGTGTTCCAAAATTCATTGTATGAAAAAAAATTAAATTGCTATTTCAACAAAGTTAAGAATAATGATTTTTCACATGTGTTCTCTAATGCAAATCTTATAAATGTATAACAAACCTTTCCTGATTAAAATATAGTGATTTCACTCACAAAGATGGTAAATATCTTTAAGTAATTTCTCATAATAAATACGAGCACATTTAAGACTGGTTGAAAAATTCTGATGATTTTAACAACATAAGATTACACTGCACCTGATTTCGATATATATCAACACAAATTTCAGTTAGAGTGTCTTACTGATCACAGCAAGAATGAGCTGGGAAAATGGATGAAACCCATGAGAAATATAAAATTATTAGTGCGATTATAATAGTTCCAATATTAAGAAAAAAATAATTTGGGGCGCCTGGGTGGCTCAGTGGGTTAAAGCCTCCGCCTTCGCTCAGGTCATGATCCCAGGGTTCTGGGATCGAGCCCCACATGGGGCTCTCTGCTCCGTGGGGAGCCTGCTTCCTCCCCACTCTCTCTGCCTGCCTCTCTGCCTACTTGTGATCTCTGTCTGTCAAATAAATAAAATCTGAAAAAAAAGAAAAAAATAATTTACTTTAATCTTTCCCAAAATAAAAAGATATTTATTTTGTTTTATTTTTAAAATTTTTAATTTAAATTTAATTTAGTTAACATACAGTGTGTTAATAGTTTTAGGGGTAGAATTTACTGATTCATCATTGCATATAACACCAAGTTCTCATTATATCCAGTGCCCTCCTTAATGTCCATCACCCAATTATCCTATCCCCTCAACCCATCTCCCCTCCAGCAACCCTCAGTTTGTTTCCTAAGGGTTAATTTAAGTCTCTTATGGTTTGCCTCCCTCTCTGTTTTTCTTTTGTTTTATTTTTCCTTCCCTTCCCCTCTATTCATCTGTTTTGTTTCTTAAATTCCAAGTATAAGTGAGATCATATGATATTTGTCTTTCTCTGACTGAGTTACTTCACTGAGCATAATACCTTCTAGTTCCATCCATATTGTTGCAAATGGCAAGACTTCATTCTTTTTGATGGCTTAAGGACATATTTATTTTATATATACTTTAACTCAAATTAAAGGCTTATCTCAATTTAAAAATGAAAGAGTCCATTGTAGGCATCTCCTAAACTCAACCTCATTTTCTTCTATATGGTAAGACTGTGAGTAGCTTTTACTTTTAGGTATAAAACACTTATCATGTTTGAAATACACTTTCAAAGAAACTAGATTAAGATAATTTTTGCAAATGTATTTTAATGACTAAATACTTATTTTTCAAATGAGAAACTTTATGACTCTAGCCTGGCTGTTTTGCATTTTTTACTGTTGAAAGGGATAAAAATAATGAAAGACAACTTGCTAGCCTTTATAACTGCACTTATTACCAATAATTTCTATAGTTCCATTTGTTTTCCAAAGTGATATACTAATAGTTTTGATGACAAAAAATTACACACATACACACACACACTCCAGATCTTTGGGCCTACTATGGTCTTTGTTCAATGTAATTAACATTGCATCATACTTTAGATCAAACATCTAGATGTGCCCTTAGTTCACAGGCATGAAAACTGCACCCATTTCAATTTAGCCTTATAAGCTAGCCATGGCAGATGTGGAGACTAAGGATGGTATGTTCAAAGACTCTGTATAGCAAATTCAAAAGGGACAATTTCAAGCAAAAAGTCCAAAAACAGATCTTTCTCCTCATTATAAGCCATAGGTTTATCACCAGTACTCTAAAGGGTCTAGATATTTTGGGGGCTCTTCTTCTGTGCCCATTTTTTTCAGCACCCTCATGTCCACACTGAATAGCTCCAACTACAGCAACATTTCATACTTTCATACACTAAAACAAACCTTACAGAGATCTCTATAAGTAAATGGTTGCTGGAACAAGACTAGCCTCTGATGTCAGGGAGTCACAACATATTTTTCAAGGAAGCCTAATGTCAGAAAAAGACCCTAGTGTCTGTTAAGCCATTCTGAACAGAAATAGCCCTAGCTGGCCCTTCGGGTACAGATGAAATAATGTGGGTCCCTATGATGTACAGTTCCCCATTCATCTAAATGAAAGCACTATATGTCGCATTTGAATTTTCTGTCATTTCTAGTCTCTTTGCTTATATCAATGTGTCTTATCATTTATATACGCTTTGGCTTGGGGTGGATTTTTTTTTTTTTATATACCCTTTGGCTTGGGGTGGATTTTTTAAACTATGATGTGGAATAAAAATCTCATGAAAATCTCAAATGAAGTTTTGAAGCAAGAGCATTTTGAAGTGAGTCTTGGGTTTACTCACTAACCACTGAGAAATGGCTTACCTTCATATAGGGCAAGACTTTTTCTATCATGGAATGCCAAGTCCTTTTGTTTTGTTTTTGTGACCTTTAAGGCAAACTTTATAACCTGAGTTACGTGAGTCCTTTTACATGATTATGTGAGTCCTTTTACATGACTCATAATTAGAGTTGGGGATTCATATACTGTTTAAAATTGTATGTAAAATTTTGTGAACAGTAAGTATTTTTCTGAGAGTCCATTGCTTCCTTTATTTCTCTAATGGGCCTATCATCACTCTCCAAATTACAAATGGTGACTGGATGAAGGGGTGACTGGGACACTGGTATATTAGCTTGGTGTTTTACCTTTAGCTTCCGGAATTATCCTCTCTTGCAGGGCCTCAGCCTCAGCCGTATGCTTTCATTAAGAACCCTATTTAAGTCAGATGCTTAGGAAATCAAGAAACCATACCCTGAGAAAATAAGCTTTACGATTACATACAGAGGGCAAAGAAATTCATCTCGTAAAGCACCTTCATGAGCTATCAGGAGTCTAATGAATCATATTTTTGAAAAGACTTTAATATCAACAGGCAAGAGAAATACTATACACAGATATGCTAATATCTCTTTCCTGATGAGTCCCTTAAACAATTTCGAAGACATTGACGAAGAAGGAAAATCTAGAAAAAAATAACAAACTTTATGTAATCTAAGTAAACTATTAGAAAACAAAATCTTGAAATAAAAGTAAAACTTCAAAGTGAATAAAACAATTGTTCCAATTTGGACCTACTCAGAAGTTAGGACTAAGCTTCAAGGGCTAAGCATTCTGTAGAGAGAGAAAAACAAACAAATAAACAAAACAAAAAGCAAAATATTGCAAAGTTAACAGCTTCTTGTTACCACAAAAAAGTTCAAAAGCTATTAATAAGTCTAAAATATCTGACAGATGTTATACAACTGAAAACATGTTTGCTAGAACCCACATCTGTTACAATCAATATGCCCCCTTTTCTGAAGTCAGCTTAAATTTAGTCAATATTGACAATTTATCAGAATAAGAATTTATCTCTCTGGTCTTTAAAACTCATGCAACTCACATAAAACCTTCTTTAAAATGAGTGATTTATAGTAAGGAGGCATTTACAACTTTTGGCTGCATTTCTGCAACAAACTGACCAACTCATTATATGATTATGAAAATTACCTTCTTTTTTTACCTTCTTAAAGACGAAAGTCAGCCTACTCGAAGCAGGCTATCCAAAATCTAAATCCATTTCACTAGTCTACCATTTATCAGTGTGAAACTGAATACAGTAAAAGAAGATGATTATTAATATTACTATAAGATAAGGAGTAAATCTTCACTGATCTCTATTTTTATAATTAGACATGTTTCTTTTTAATCTTCTTCTTAGAAAACTAAGAAGAAGAAATATTTATTTTATTCATTATTGACTCTCCTCATAGTCACTTTCCTATTACCTCCTAATTGGATCTGGTTTTCCCTGGAGGCCACACCACAGTGGGAAGATGGCATCGTGGAGGGGCCTGCTGTGCTCAGTCTGTCTCAGTGTCAGCTTCAGGGCCTCTCTGCCTCTGACTGCTTTGATCTGCCCTCTGTTAAGATAAGCTCTCAGAGGCCACAGGTCACAGAGTTAGTGCAGGTATAGGAAGCAGTAGGGACCCCTGAAACCTTCTCTCACCCCACTCCTGATATGCTCCACACCCCATCCCTTCATTGCTATACAGATGCTGTTGTGATCAGAGTTGTATATTAAAGAATTTTTATATAGTTGGTTGATCCAAAAATAAAAGCATTTCATCTCGGGGAAAAAATTATTTAAAAGGCATAAAAACGCCTGCATTGGTCATTTCTTTAGGTCTCAATTTCTTTATTGGGCCTCCATGCACATGTAATTAAATCTTGTTCTTTTTTTTTTCCCCCCATGTTATTCTGGTTCATGTCACTTTAATTCTTAAATCAGCTAGAATAATTCTGAATGGTAAAGAAATTTTCTTCTCCCTAACATGCCAGAATTACCCAGAATATATACTTGCTGTTCACTGAGATTAATTTTGTCTTTGTTTTCCAAATGAATTCCATCATCTAACAGAATTTTCCTCAGGGCCATTCATAGGCAATAATTCAGAATGAAAATATCTCCCTCTCCTGAAGAGCTTTTTGACCATGTGTTAATAACCAACAATATCACAAACTTCAAAGAGAACTGAGTGGGCGATCTTCTGTATGATAATTGCTTCACTATTGAAGTTACTGTCTTTATACATATATTTGTAGAGACTGTAAACTCAGACTGCTCCCTCAAAGCTAGAGAGTGAGAAATCAATCACATTATTTTCCTCTCACCTCTCAGGTGCAATGGTATGGGAGCATGAACCATCATTGCTTCAGTCTTCATCTCAAAATAGTGGACGTCTATCATTAAGAAGACACAGTAAGTGTGACCATGAACACGAGATTCATGATCTTTATCAGCTAGCAAATATAGCCCTCTGCAAGCACATGGCTCAATTCACAATAAAATCCTCTATCCTCTTGAAAGAACGTATGTAATTTATCATGAATGTTAACTAGCATTTGATAGACAGCAATCTGATTCATACTTTTACAAGCAGAAGGTGGCTGGCTGCTTCTTTTCTTTTTGCCTCTGATCACTTGGATTTTAATCTTGTCCTCAGCAGAAAGTGGACCTCTTGAAAGTCATTTGCTGGGAAGAGCAGGGAGGCGCTTTCCTCAGTTGCTCTCAGCAGTACTTGCTGTACCTGAGAGGAAGCAAGAGAGTAGCCAGGAGAGCTTGTGTCCCTGGCAGGCTTTCAGAGAGCCCCAGAGCCTCTGCATCCAGGACCTTACCCTGCTGCTGCATACCTGGAGATGCCTCTTCTCCCTCTCTCCCCAAAGGAATACAGACTAACAGTAAGTCCCCTCAGGACACCTCAAACTTGCTCAATGCCAGTTTGGCAAAATAGTTACAATGAAGCCAAGAGATTTACCAGTTTAATTTAAAAGAGCCATAATCTCCCTTCCAAAAAGCCTCAACTGTGATAACCCTGCAAAGACAAGACAGAAAGAGCACTATCCCTTCCCTTTATTAAGAAAAATGTACGCCTTTAAAAATTTAATAGTGTCTTTTTCTACACAGAAATCATCATCAGAGGATCCTGAGAACCTGAAAAACGTTATGTCGTTCACACTGAGAGTAACAGTCGTCTCTTTTCAAACAGGCAGAATGGAAACAAGGGTCAGGAGGGGTTGGTTACTCTGTCACTCAAGGTCATACACCCAAACCGCTGACCCAAAGACTGCATTTTCGTTTCTTTCTTTCCGTCTGGGCTCTCTATTTGTTATATCTGAACAGTTTTCCTTTTAATCCACAGCTGAACATCACAGAAACACAGGCAATTCCATGCTGTGCTCTAAAATCAGGACTGTCGATTAGGAGAAAGCAGGCCTTGGCAGCCTTTGTCTAAACACTTCAAAATAACAATCTATGCAGAAACTGGTATCTTTCTCTCTTTAAGAAGATTAAGTTCTGAAGATTTCTAATTTTAGTGAAATTCAGTAAACAGGGAAAACAACTGTCTTTTGTCGATCAGAAAAGGACAATATATACTTTCTGAATTGTGTACTACACACACACACACACACACATCAAGCTGGAAGTTAAATATTAAATAGCAGACAATTTAATGTACGCTTCAGGTAGTCACTTGAAACATGAAAATAACTTCATATAATGCAGCTCGATGATCACCACTATATTCTAAAATCATGATCTATTTGTGTAATTGCCACATTAAAAGCAAACTATTCCTTATTCTATATTGATAGGCTCTAAATGAAGCACTTTAGTATCTTACTCTTGGGATAATTAAACAACATATTCCATGAATTTTACATTTATGTATAAGATTAATATAGCTTAGTTTACCTGCTCCTGAGTGCAACGTATGAAGTAGGAGAAACTGCAGAAACCCAGCAAACATAACAGCAGCATCGGAGTGGTTAAATAAATGCTACTGGCATCAAAGCACTAAATTCTAGCTAGAAAAGGCAGCAAATCCACAACACAATAAAAAATCCGCCAAAAATGCAAAAGAACTTTTAAAATTCCTTGTGGTCCTTGCATTCTAAATCAAAACCAAAAAAAAAAAAAAAAAAAAAAAGGCTGCAGTGTCCAACATTATACAACGGTGACACTAAACAAGGCCATAAGTGCTGCTGTCATCAAAACAGATCTCTGCAGTGTACAGATTCTCATTGATTACCGCATTAATCTATAGTGCTCTGTGCTATACTAAAGAGGTTCCCACTGTAGCAAACACCAAAGCTCTGGTAAGTCTGTAATTAACCATTTCCTGAAATAATGCTCTGAAGATGTTACCTTCCCATAGGCAGAGAAACGAAACGAAACTAAATGAAATGCTGTGGTCCCTTAAAACCAGCACAACAGAAAAGACTCAGGCATATGCTTAAAGAGCTCCTCCTATTATGCCCCCAGTGACACTGCACTGAGATATCCATAAGCTAAGATTACAAAGTCAAGCAGACCCCTGCTGGCTTGTGGAACACATAAAACTCACCTGAAATGATTTGGTCCCATTATCAGTCACTGGCAATGGTTCTGCCAAGCTCTGTGTAACAGACCATTTCCCCTGCAGTTTCCCTGAGAGGTCTTACTCAGCTCAATGACAACAGCTGGCACCAGGAGGCATCAACTATGAGTACAGGAGTGATTGTTGAGAACAAGACAAAAGTGTTCCGGTATGGCCAGCCTAGTGCTAATAGTGGCTCATCTCCAGGGGGCAAAAGGACAGCTCCAAATAGGTTTTGCCAGGGAGTTGGCGGCGGGGGTGTGTGTGTGTGCGTCATATTATATTAAAAGATGCAGTTTTCTGATGATTGTAGAATCACAAACTCGTAGTCTTTTTCACACAGAATCATTCTCTGTTAGGTCACTATATTTATTCTATCAACCCCATATCATGTATTACAGAACAACAGCAACAATAACAACAAATATTAGTTGATGTGATATTATGTCACTCCTGATATTTCATTTTTATCATGGTACATCACTCAGATTCCAGAGACAACAATGAACAATGATACTCTTCTCTAATTACTGGGGAATATTACTGAAAAGTAGAGGCAGACTGTTTCTAGTTTGTTTTAGAAGATTAAATGATCAAATGATAATAGGGGAAGAATTAAGAACCATCTTTCATTTATTTAAACTAAATGCACTGTTTAATTAAATTATATATACCTGTCAGAAATAATTATCTGATAAGAAAAAAATTAATACTGAACCATGGATCATCTCACCAACACCAAATCAACTGCAAAATATCAGCCTCACACAAATCGGCAAATCTCAACGTTTTCAACCTCTTAAGGAAACATGTCTTTAGCCTCTATTTAGAATCTTTGCCAAATAAGGATGCTTAAACTGGCTTAAGTTAAAGACTGGCCAAACTGCTGCTGGGAGAAGAGAAAAGAGAAAGAAATATTATTTGAATAATTGTTATGTGCCAAATATTGTGCTGTGTTAATTTTACTTACTACATGTCATTCTCATAGGTATACGGCAAAATCAGTATTACTTAACCCATATTACTAATGAAGGTCAGAATCACTAATTAACTTGCCCTAAGTCAAATGGTTTACAAGGAGGAGAGCTGGAATTTGGACTTGACTTTGTCTGACTTAAATGTCCATGCAAAGGCTTTTCACTACACTATGGTAAGTAGGAGTTGATTATTTTGATGGATTACCTCAGAGTTAAGGTGCCTGTGACCTGGTGTGGAATACCATGGTGATGCAGGGCCTACAGTCATCTACCTCTTTTTCCTACATCTGAAGCCAGTGAGGGTTTTCCAGAACCGTTTATGGGGCTGAACTCTTATCCCTGTTGAGTTTACATTTCTTTCACTATGGCCCTGTCACAGAGAACACATACTAATGTTAAGGTCTAGAGACTGACCTGCTGACCCAGCAAGTATACTGAAGATAATCTATGGAAGGAAAGTCAAACTTTCAAAACTCAATTCACCAATTTCCCCTAGGTCCAAGTGATACCGTATAATTTTGTTTGATTGAAATGTAAGAATCTATGGACTTTATAGACCTATGCAGACTAAGCCAACTGAATTAAAAGATCTTAATTCACTGCATGTGACTATATTGTATCTGAATTTTGAAGTAATTCTTTTTTGTATTTTCTCATATTTCCTTTTTTCTCATTAACTGGTATGACTTTATTTGAGATTATAAAGTCATTCTGAATGCGATTAATCTAATATTTTCCTCTCATTCCATGTCATGAATTTATGTTAATTTGGTAGAATTATCTTGAATTCCCTAAAGTATCTCCATATGAGGAAATTAATCAAATGGTAACAAATTGTGTTTTTAACAAAAGATATTTGGTAAACCAAATAAGTTCTCTGAAATGGTATACATAGATTTCATAACTAGAGTTAAAATACAGAATCAATATGAGAAGGGGCTACTATCGACTTCATTTTAAAATATCCTTTCACTTATTTCTGGGTACCACATACTCTTGAGATCTTATGCACAGTAACAAGTGTCAGTCACTAAGACACTGTCCACATATACATAGAAAAAGAAAACCCTTCCATTTTTATCTTGTCAATTCAGAAGTTTGTATTTACAATATTTACTTATTTAGAGCATTTCTATCACTTCATCCATTTTGAACCACACATATCCCACCTTGGGGTTATATATTTCATAGGCTCTCACTCAGCTGTGACTCCACAGCCTTTCAAAGATCAGCAGACTGATTTCCCTGGGGAGAGAACACATAAAGCCTAACTAACATCAATTGCAATTTTGAGCTTGCTTCACATACACCATTTGACCTTGTGCTACTATGGTCCAGGTCAAGGCCTGTGTGGAAGGGTTTCAGCTCTTTTCAAGAACCCGGGATCCATTATTTTGAAAAAGTGACACAAACTTCCTATTTTTGGACTGAATTATCCACTAATGATGACTCTAATTTGTCCAGTATTTTTCACTTTCTGTATTAGCATGAACCAAAGCATGGAATACACTGCCTACAAAACAAAACTCATGCACAATTAAACAACTTGCTGTTGCTTTTCCTTATTTTCAGAGAATACGGGCAGTCTAATCTTTGTATCTTTTTGGGCTGACTATTACACAAGAAAATAAATAGTGAATGTGATTAATCATCTTACAATCCCTAGAGCTACATTACAAATCTAGTAATTTCTTTTCAGAGGAAAAGAATGAAGATAAAGTTGATAGCTAGAAACTTTACTCTGTTGAGAAAATGGAACAAAATCACACCACACCTGACACACACAGAATGGGAATATTTACACTGGAAAAACAGATACAGAGGGAGTGTTAAATAGAGGTTTCTTTTTTTTTTTTTTTTTTAAATACAGGTTTCTGTCCAACTCTTAAAAATAACGAAGTGGGATTCCCGTGCCCCAAACTCATTGTCGCTTACCAGCACCTGCTCCTCGGGCCTTGACTCTTTCCTCTTCGGAATCAAGGGACCTCACTTCTCCCCACCCTTCTGACGAGATGGGCGTCCCAGGTGCACACATGACAGCAACCTTGTAAAGAAATTCAGCCTGGGGATTTTCAGCCTTGCTTCTAAACAAATTCAAGATCGTTTCTAAGAAGAGCACAAAGTACTTCCTCCACCACTCCA
Organism: Enhydra lutris kenyoni; assembly: GCF_002288905.1. Lineage (NCBI taxonomy): Eukaryota > Metazoa > Chordata > Mammalia > Carnivora > Mustelidae > Enhydra > Enhydra lutris. The sequence goes on from NW_019154112.1 coordinate 9,533,127, forward strand.
CTTACATCATTGAACAATAGCACCAACCCGTGGGTCAGGAGCAGCAGAAAATGGAAACTAAAAGAAAATATTGGTGTGAGCTTAAGAAAGTCTCTTTGCATGACTGACTCAGGTCACTGCAGGCACTGTGCAGCTATGCAAAGGACTGCTTGGATAAAATGCCACACATAAGCCTCAGTGGGCCTGGTGGTGTGGAGACTGGTAGCATTTACTGAGGAGAAGCATATTGGCATCTCTGTTGGGTTTTAACCAGATCCACAGGATTCAGGAAATAAGCTCTCTGCCAGATGACACTATGCTCCTAGCCATTCCTTCTGTTTACTTATCCTCCAAATTGCTCTAACTAGTGGCCTTTCTCCTGCTGTGAGCTTATTTGTGGAGAGGGCTAAATAAAGGATTTTTATGACAACAAAATGGCCATTAGCCCATAGGATGACTTCTTAAAACATAACTCTTCTTTTGTTTAGTACTATTAAAATCAATTAAATGAGAGAGTTTCTTATTATTATATCTTGGATTTGTGAAGAAAAAATGGTCTGTTTCTTTCTGAAGACATATTTGAAATTAGCCCATCTTTGAACATATGTACAAATTCTTTATATATTATTTTTCTCCTATTTACATAAACTATTAAAGGTAGATTCCCTCTTCTTATTGCTGTATCTTCCTAGTAGAGGCAAATAATTTTAAATATATATATGGATTTTTTTTCCTACTATGTGTGACCTGGTGCATTTCTAGACTGTGAAGAGCTGTACCTTCTTTCAGATAGAAGGCAAACTCTTAATTTATGGGGAAAAGAAAGGAGTTATACTTTTCCTCTGTCATAATGCAGTCCTTTCATTAAAACAGATATATGTATTTTAATTTAAGCATATTACTCTGCAAGTAATCATTACTTTTTGGATTTTAATACAGAGAATGTTGCAAAATGTAAAAATAAGGTATATCATATATTTCACACTTCCTAAGGCATATTCATGTGCTTTAAAACAAATCTGAGAAGTGACCAGGATAAAAGGCATTATAAGATAATCAACCATCTACAGAAACAGACATGAGAGTATATACCAAGACTGACTTGTCTAGAAACTAAATTCCTAACCCATCAACCTAAATAAAGCTTCCACTTCACCAAATTTTTATTTTCTAATTAAACTTTAGTACTAATAGAAAAGCCAGAAAGTACAGATAAAATTTATTACAATCAAGTGACAGTACCATTAAGCTTGAAATATTAATTATATACAGTAACCTGGAAATTACAGGTTTTTTTTTTCCCTCCACAGTCCTAGCAATTGATGCAAAAAAAAAAAAAAAAGCAACAAAAAAAACCAAGAGTCTGATTTCAAATCACAAATCTCTTACAAGTGCACTTTGAAGTAATAATACTGTATTGAATTTCTAAGTTTCATATAATACATATTAAGGAGATGGCCCTGAAATGCTATACAGTAAATATATACTTATTTCCTAACTCTCCTCAAATACTTACAAAAGTTAAAAAACGTCTCTGCTCATCTATAGCTGACTCATCTACGTGAACGTCCTCTGCTGGTCTCAATCATATCTTATTAAAAAACAAGGTATACCTCTACAAAGATAAATATATCAAGTAATTGTACATAACAGGGATGTCTAGATTATAAAATCTCAATGGGATGTAAATAAAGCATCTGATTCTCTGTGGGACTACAAACTGAAGACTGTCCATGTGGAAATAACATGTTGTATCTGCCATTTTGTGAGCCACACTGCATTGTATTAATATTTTGGCATCAAGGGCAGGACAAACTCTAGGTGAAACAGGGTAAATATATTGTTTTTCAGTCTATGCATGTGTAAACTCTACACCATCTTAGTAAAAATCAAAGTTCTTAATCTTTACAACCAGTAGCAGAATAGAGTATTTGTGAAAAGTTATGGCATAAATGCAAGTTCAGTTTCAAGATACCTCTTCTGAGACATTTTCATTGACTAAACAATCCATGTGGTTCTCCTCATTGTTTTTCACTTCTCTTCAGGTCTTAACTGGTGAGTTCCATATTGGACTTTATTCTATTATTTCTCAAAAGTTTTGTTGATCCCTGCATGCATTCATAATTTCTTTCACCTAGCAAAAATTCGGAATATTGGATATGCTAAGCACTAGAGTAAAGAGAAAAAAGAGCTACCCTGGTCTCTTCCTTGAAGGTTTGAGTGCTATTATTATTCCCATACGGCAGATGAAGAACCTAAGGCTTAGGTATGATATGTGACATATCTAGTCCATGGCAGAGTAAGAATCTGAATTTAAAAATAACAATAAAAATCAAAGCTAATCTTGGTTTAGATCACAACGTCCTTAAGTATGGGAACTAACTTTTACCTAGCTTCTAGTACAAGACCGTTCTTGGTGGTTCGTGATTGAGGCAAGTGAATCTACGCCAAGTAAAATGCATAGGATATTACAGGCTGAGGTCCTTCCTGAGACTTTAGCATGGCATGCCCTTGCCTTGACCTCAGAACACCAGTTTATAGAGATATTAAGGGATGGTTCAGAATGAAATGTACCCTGATCAAATGTATTCAGGACACACTGTGTACTGTATTATTTTCTAGAACAATCACAGGGCACATTACCTTTAAGGGAGAAGTCCTTAATTATAGAAATTTTGCCCAATGTTCGCATTGGCCAAACTTACTTGATCACATTCATTTCTGGCAGCACACTTATTAAAACTATTATTGCTGGGGCGGCGCCTGGGTGGCTCAGTGGGTTAAGCCGCTGCCTTCGGCTCAGGTCATGATCTCAGGGTCCTGGGATCAAGTCCCGCATCGGGCTCTTTGTTCAGTAGGGAGCCTGCTTCCCTCTCTCCCTCTCCGCTTGCCTCTTTGTCTACTTGTGATCTCTGTCAAGTAAATAAATAAAATCTTTAAAGAAAAAAAAAAGAACACATTACTCTTACCAGTAAATTCCCTTTGAAAGCTATTATTCTCCACACACACACACAGACACACACACACAGGCCCCTTTAAAAAAAAAAAAACAACTATTATTGCTTTGCTGAGATGCTAGATGGGAAGGGAGGGAAGTACTGCATTCTGTTTTATAGATTCAAAGTTGATTTTTGAGAACCATGTTGTTCGTTTGGGTAGTTTCTGTAGTAAAAGGTGCTGTTCTGTGTCCTGCTCTGTCACTGGGCTATCTGTGATTCTGCTGTCACAAAACACCAGCTCCCCTATCTGCTTCCTGACCCACAGGGATATGCTTCTGGACCGAGGTCTTCAATTTATTCACTTCTGCATAACCATACTAAAGCAACTGTTCTGAAGGATCCTCAGCTAAAACAAAACAAACAAACATAAAACAAAACACAAAGTCCAAGTGACATATTCTGGGAAATCCTAATTGTATATATCTGGACATAGAATAAACCAATATTCAAAATACAACTGGGGGGGGCACCTGGGTGGCTCAGTGGGTTAAGCCTCTGCCTTCGGCTCAGGTCATGATCTCAGTGCCTTCGGCTCAGGTCATGATCTCAGGGTCCTGGGATCAAGCCCCGCATGGGCTCTCTGCTCAGCAGGGAGCCTGCTTCCTCCTCTCTCTCTCTGCCTGCCTCTCTGCCTACTTGTGGTCTCTGTCTGTCAAATAAATAAATAAAATCTTTAAAAAAAAAATACAACTAGGGGACTTTGTGGAGTAACAAAAAAAGGTTAGTTCTAAAGACATGAGAATGAATAAAATACAGGTAGTCCTTGACTTACAATGGTCACTTATAATTTTTCAGCTTTAGGATGGTATGAAGGCAATATGCATTCAACACAGACCACAGTTTGAATTTTGAATTTTGATCTTTTCCTGGACTAACAACACGAGGTATGATAGCCTCTCATCATACTAGACAGTGGCAGTGAACCACAGCTCCCAGTCAGCCACGTGATCACCAATGTAAACAATGAAATACACTTACAACCATTCTGCGCCCAAGCATTCTGCTTTTTATTTTAGGTACAGTATTCAATTAAGTGGGATATTCAATACTTTATTATAAAATAGGCTTTGCATTAGACGATTTTGCCCAACTATAGGCTAATGTAAGTATTCTGAGCACATTTAAGGTAGACTAGGTGAAGCTATGAAGTTCAGTAGGTTAAGTATTAAATGTATCTCAATTTAATTATTTTCAACTTCTGATGGTTTCATAGGGATGCAACCCCATCCTAAGTAAAGGAAGAACTGTATTAGGATTTGGGAGATTAATATATTTAATTAACTTTTTTTTCCCCCCAAGATTGAGAGCTACTTTCATACCTGCAATTTCCTGAGTCAAAAGGCTGCAACCTATCTTGTATAGGGATTTATGCTTCCTACAAAGCTGTGTTGGATACTAGAAGACACTTTGGTTATATAATGCTATATAATGCCTCGCCTGAGAAAGTCTGAAAGAATAAAAACACTCAAAGAATTTATTGCTCTGAAATTCTGAAATACAGGTACAGGAATCTCAAGCTGTGGTAATGAAACCATTTGCAATATAAATGAATGTTAGCACCCTATGAATGTTACTATTCTTTTGTCTCATGGTGTGTTGTTAGAGGACAAGCATGCATGAAAAGAATCTTTCACGAAGAACTGGTCAGGGACACCTGGGTGGCTGGCTCAGTCGGTTAAGCAGCTGCCTTCGGCTCAGGTCATGTTCCCAGGGTCCTGGGATCGAGACCCACACTGGGCTCCCAGCTCAGCGGCAAGTCTGTTTCTCCCTCTTCCTGCTGCTCTCCCTGCTTGTGCTCACTTGCTCTTTCTCCCTCTCTCTGACAAATAAATAAGTAAAATCTATTTAAAAAAAAAAGAAGAAGAAGAAGAAGAACTGGTCAGTACAACCTGCCTTGATCTGCACTATCCTCCAAGCTAGGGAGACTATCTTCTAAGCTAGCTATCTCCCAGACCCTGAACCAACCACATGGAGAAACTGAGTCAAAACTGGGTATCAGAATAGCACATATGCGGGGGTGTCTGGGTGCTCAGTTGGTGGAGTGTCTGCCTGCCACTCAAGTCATGATCCCAGGGTCCTGGGACTGAGCCTTGCATCAGGCTCCTTGCTCAGCAGGGAGCCTGCTTCTCCCTCTCCTCCCCACTCGTGCTCTCTCTCACTATCTCTGTCCCTCTTTCTCTTTCTCTCTCAGGTAAATGGATAAAATCTTAAAAAAAAAAAAAAAAAAAGAATAGCACATACGCCAAAATGTCAGAGAGTAGAAGGATATCGGCCAGGGTGAGGTAGGGAACACTTCAGAGAGGACCTTTTTAAGGAGATGAGGGGAAAAGATGAGTGGGCGATGAAAGGGAGATTAAAGAGAGGAACAGAAAGTAAAGGCAGGTTGGTATTAAGGATAGCGATTACCCTGTAAACCTGACTCACCAACCACAGAATGTTTCTCCAATTCATACCCTCTGACCTGATCCTACACATTTTCTATAGTAGGCCTAGCAAAGTAGGACAATATGAAACTGAGTGCTTTTCGTGGTGCTGAGATATTTGAAGTATAATGAAAAGTTGACCCCTTCAGCCTAAAGCGTGGTACAAATGCTTTAGCCATTACCGCACTTCTCTGTATAAGATAGAAAACATGCTAAAAGAAAAAGGAATCCAACTGATAAAGCCAAAATACTGAGTGCATTTCTTAGCACTTGTGTGTCCTTTGTAACTTAAGTTATTGATTATAGCAAAATGGGAAGGCTTTTCAACTTGAAGCTAGATAGGAAAGGTATTACAGAATGAGGTATCACTGACCAAGGACCAAATTTAATGTTAATTTCTTGTCCTGGGATTAAATCATAATACAGGCAATATAAATTCAGTCTATAAAATCTACCTAAGGAACACAATGAGGTTTCAATTCCTTACAAGAAATTTATTGATTTTTTTCACCCAGGGTTCAGACAGAAAAAGTTTCCTCATCTATCCGAGCTGTATAAAATTTAATATGAATCCTTTCTTTGTGGGGGAAGCACTCTGAGGGTGATGGCCTTATGCACAGATGTCAGTTCCAATTACCTGCTTCTTACAAGGGCAAAATTGCCTCTGGTGGCCCTGTATTTTTAAACCCAAACCTTGAGACATTACAAGTCTTGATTCAACTAGAGGTGTTGCTGAAGTATCACCCTATATACTTCAGGATTGGCTTTCTCCTCTCTTTTCTGACTCCTGAGATTTCTCTTCATGCAAAGTCAGGTATACCTTTTTAAATAAACATTATCTTTCATCATTTATAGGTTTTCTTGCAGTGGAAATTAGTTTTGCTTGTTTTCCATTTCTTTATCTTAGGCAGCCATAGAATCATAAGCAGGAAGTAGTTTCAAATAGTGTGTGGGGTAACTTTCCCTTTTGGTATGTTGGCAGTTTAAAGTCTCATTTATAAGTTCAAAAAGCCATTAAAGGTATACATGTATTTGTCTTTATAGGATATAATTCAAGTACTGCTATCTAGTGAGTAGTGATGACTTTTTTATTATCCTGTGGCCCAAACACCTAGCTTCCTATAATCATGGACATTTCTTCACTAAGAAAACAATGAATAAAAAGGCTAAGTAGAAACATTAGGCCACATATGACGAGACTTCAAACAGCAAGTTATTAAAGAAGACACAAAGTCAAGGAAAGAGAGAGATGATCATTTACATGATGTACAAGCTAATTAATTAAATGCTATATAGAAACTTGCATTTCCACTTCATTATTTCTATTTCCCTTTTCTATTTATTTGTATCCATTTGTTGTCTTTTTTTGTTGTTGTTTTGTTAGAAGTACTTTTAAAACGTTTCAGGAATGAAACAGATCAGAACGAGTGATTTCCCAGAACAGGAGACTCCGTAAATTCTACCACAATTAAATTTCCAACCAAACCACATAAAAGGGCAGCATTTTCCCTGGTTTCTACTATGACTAAAGGACCACGGTAGTACTGGTTTGTTTTTTCCTTCCTCAATTGATTTTTTTAAAAAATGCCTTCCTAAAGACAGTATGTGTGCTCCAGGTCCAAGTAAAACACACATAAAATTCTCCCTCTACTCAAACACAGTCCAATATTTATTCCAAACAATAAGTGCTATGCTACAAAGCATAAATGAGACAAGTGTAGAGCTGAAATCTACAGAAACCACAGAGGTGAGTGAAGCTGTGGAACCCGCTGACAGGGAGACCAGCGCTGGGTAGAGTCGGCTGCCGCCATGATGCCTGTCCCCCTGACCAACGCTCCCCCAGGTAACAGGGCTCAGAGCAACTCCAGTCAGCCTCCCAAGATTGCTGCCTGGAAGGCGTGCACCCCTGTTATTTACGAAGCACAGGAAACTGTGGAAGAGAAAAAGCCTCTGCCATATATTCAGCTGAGCTAACACTCAAGAAATGATAAACTAGTGGTATTTTCCTACTGCTAGACTCTCACAGAAAGAATTAATAGCAACTCCAGTCAGCCTCCCAAGATTGCTGCCTGGAAGGCGTGCACCCCTGTTATTTACGAAGCACAGGAAACTGTGGAAGAGAAAAAGCCTCTGCCATATATTCAGCTGAGCTAACACTCAAGAAATGATAAACTAGTGGTATTTTCCTACTGCTAGACTCTCACAGAAAGAATTAATA
>NW_019154112.1:9540755-9657359 GCF_002288905.1 Enhydra lutris kenyoni
AAAGATAAGTTCTAATAAAAAGAAAAATGAAGTCAGAAAGAAAAGGAGATATGGAAAGTAATTATAAACAATGAAGTCAATAAATCATGGTAAACATGTTGGTAAACCCAAGTATTAAATATAAAAATAAAATTAACATTTATTTATACAAATGTTCAAAAACATGCTGGGCCTGTACTAGGTAATAGTAATATTGAGGCTAGAAAGAAAACAGTAAATTTTGGAAGAAAGTTAAAGCATGCTAAAGTCTTCCTTCATAGAGGGCTCTAGAGGACTTTTAGATTTTGCTAAAAAACTGTAAAACTAATTACTGCACTGAAAAGCTAAGGTTTGCATTAAAAGATAGGGAAAAAAAAAAAAAGAGGTACAGTGTCCTAAGATCTAAAATAAATGAATAGGCTCAGAAAATAATTTGATTGGGCCGCCTGGGTGGCTCAGTTGGTTAAGCGTCATGATCTCAGGGTTCTGGGATTGAGCCCCACACTGGGCTCTTGGCTCAATGTGGAGTCTGCATCTCCTTCTCCCTCTGCCTCTGCCTCTCTCCCTGACTTGTACTCTCTCTCTAATAAATAAATAAAATCTTAAAAAGAAAGAAAGAAAGAAAATAACTTGATCAATCTAACAGAAGGCATGAAAGGAGAAAAAGAAAAAGAAAGAAAGAAAATAACTTGATCAATCTAACAGAAGGCATGAAAGGAGAAAAAGAAAAGCAAGGCAAGAAAGAGTAAATAGAAAACCCAAATTAAATTAGTATAAAGGAATATGTTTATGGTAGGAGTTTTAAAATATAAGGAAGACAAAAAATGAAGAATATACCTTATTTTACCATTTAGATATAAGTATAATCAACATTTCCTTTCAGTTCCTTCTCTGTGTACATAAATGTTTTTTCAAAAACATACAATACAGTATATATACAATTAGCAATGCCTTTCTCTCAGTCATTACAAATATATTTTTATAAGTAAACATGAGAATACATAATAGAAGTTTTATGGCTACACTGCACTCTTTAAACAGTGCCCTTTAATCAGAAAATTGAGCTAGCTTCCACTTTTTACATTATAAACACTGCCATAATAATAAATATTTATCCATATCCATCATGAAGAGTTTATTCTGCCAAGATACTCTTTGAGATGCAAACATATTTTATAAACTAAACACAAATAGGTCACTCAGAGGTAAGGATTCTGGCTATTAAATAAACTTGAGAGTTTACTCATTAATTGGGCTATAATTTCTTATGCGATTTTGATTCTAGCCATCTAGACTGAGTTTGAGCAATTCCAATCACTATTCCAAGCACCCTAACCCTGAAAAATAACAGGTCTTGGATGATGGTACTTAATGTACCTCATGGTTTCCCAGAGGTTCTTAATCTCCAACCTAACTGATGAACTCCTAAACAAACTATTCTCTCTCTAATTTATAATTGGGGGGGGGGAGTATACCAATTAAATTCTCAGCTCTGTCCTTTCTGATCACTATTCTCCTTTAACTGTTTTTGCTTTTCACTACTATTGCTGATGTTATTGATGTTGTCTTCTTTTTTTAAGTCTAATGACAATTCCTTACTGTAATTCACACTATAATTTCTCCGTTTCGGATGACTGAATTTTTTTTCTTTCATTAAAACATACACTAAGTTAATATCTAGTGGTAGTAAGATTATGGTTTCCTTTTCATAGTTTAAAGAATTAAGTAATGTCCAAAGTACTAAAAATAAAGAAACAGAATTCTGAGAACAGAGAAGTAAGCTGTAATCACACAAGAAATAAAGTAAAGAATTTCTTGCCATTATGTGAATAGGTACTTATTGACTGAAGTACTTTTACCAAATGCACAGTCATTAATTCAATAAACCAAGAATCAGAAGACAAGAAAAGTTACCCCTTTTCAAACTCAATTATCCTTAACTATACTTTTGGGTATGTCTTTTCTCTCTACTCAAATATATAATTTATTAGCTTCTTACTTTTGTAATTAGCTCCACAAATTTAAAAAATGGAGAAAGATCTAGCAGTGCACAACTTAATCCAACAACTACATTTCTATGTATGTAAATATAAACTATTACTCTAAGCATAAAGCACTATATAAACACAGAAACATAATGTCTTTACTTAAACTTACAATCAATTTCCTTCAGGAAAAGATGCAAAATTGCAAACATTAAACATAAATTGGTTCAAGAGAACAATAGAGGAACTGAAATTTGGTCTTAACCCGTTTCAAATCATGACTAGAGATAGGAAGGCACTTAAAAGGGTGGAACATCAAATGTCAAAGAACAGAGATGGAAAAGTATATGGTAGGCGTGAAAGGCAGGGTGTAGATGCTAATCAAGAAGACCACAGGGTTAGAGAAGGTGAGTCTGTGAGAGTAAACTGGTGCTACACTGAGGACTGACAGGCTTGGCTTGGGTTTTGAATTTCATTCTCTATGAAATGACCCAATCTGTAAGAGCTTTACCACTAACCCAACTGGGATAAAGATTAGGAGAGTCACAATTACTCTCATTTGTATAATACTCTAGACTCTGAGAATTACTTTCCTATCTATTGTCTCTACCTAGGCATGGCTTCTGGTTTCTGTCCTAGACATTTGCAAGGTCACTCTTATATTCTTCAATCCCTCTCTCAGTTGTGGGCTCCTAAGCACTACAGTCAGCCTACAGAATTCACACCTGTTTGTCTGTCACAAAATAAATTTAAAGTACCGGGGTCAGAGTTCTAAAATGTATCTGGATACATACAACTTCTTTTTATTCTGTCCCCAAAACATAAGTTGAATTATTTCAGATCACAAGTTGTGTCATTTTGGCTGCTTTTTCCAGTCAAATATGTGTCCATATAAATAAGCAACTTTTTTAAAACAGGATTCTCACATTATGATACAAAACTAAAATTCTCTTGGAAGAACCAGCACTTCATAATTTATAAAGGATCAGGGCTGAGATTTGGAAAAGTCCTTGAATGAAAACTGTCAAGATCTGCCATTCATAACCTTCACTACACACTGGAATTAGCATAATAGATCCTTAAGAAACTATTAACGATCCTCAGGCCATAACCCAGAACAATTAAATCAGAATCTTTGCGCTTGGGGCTTAACCACTTGTATCATTTGTAGGAAGCTTCTCAAGTGATTATAAAGTGTACTCAACTAGTCCTGTAGTTCTCAATTTAGCCGCACACATTAAAATAAGTCGGGGCATGGCTCCACAATGACTAAGTCAGAATCCTTTCTGGTGCTACTCTGACACTTAATTTTTTAAAGCAGATTCTAAGGTATGTCCAAGGATGAGGATCACGGATATAATCCATTCCTCTCATTCTTGAGTCGAGGGTAACTCAATTCTTGAACAAACTGGGATTAAAACTGTTCCCATGACCTGTAACCTGTAGGCTCTTTTTCTTCCACAAGTCTGTAAGCCTACCGTTCCCAGAACACTCTATATGTCTCTCATTTTTCATGCGAGGCTGTCTAAATAGAATGCTACATTGAATCTTCCTGCCCCAATTCTACCCTAGTTCCACCATGAAAACTTAGCTTTCTGGCTTCCCTCTGATTTTCTGTAGCATGTATCATCTATAGCTCCTATATGGTATCATAGAAATAAAGGTATTTTTAAAAGATTTTTTTTATGTATTTATTTGAGAGAAAGAGAGAAAGAGCAAGTGAGAGTACAGAGTGGGGTAAGGGAGAAGCAGACACCAGGCTGAGCAGGGGGGCTGGACCAGGGCCTTGATTATAGGACTCATGACCTGAGTCGAAGGCAGATGCTTAACTGACTGAAGTCGAAGGCAGATGCTTAACCGACTGAGCCACGTAGGCAACCTGAAATGAAAGTATTTGTTGAGCACTTGCTGTGTGTCAGGTACTAGGTACATAGAGCCATACGACATTATCTAATTTAATCTTAACAACTACTTCATGGGGTATGTACAGTTATTCCCAGTGACAGAACTGGAGGCTTACAGAGGTTAAGAAATAAGCACACTGCATTTGGTCTCTGGCTGTGCCTACAACTGTGTCTTCATCACCTTGGATATCAATTCTCCTCATAAAGTAGGTACTCAATAAGATTCTTTTTTTAAAAAGATTCATTTATTTACTTTAGGAGAGAGAGCAGGGTGGGGAGGGGCAGAAGGGGAGAGAATCCCAAAGCAGATACCCCACTGAGCAAGGAGGCCTACACAGGATTAGATTCCAAGACCTTGAGATCATGACCCAAGCTGAAACCAAGAGTTAGACCTTTAGCCAACTGAGCCACCCAGGTTCCCCCTCAACAAAATTCTTGATGATCTTATGTTTTTTATGTGTGGAAAACAATGGAGACAAATGCCAAACATTACTATTTATCATGTATGTACATAAGTATACAGAAGACTTGGTTTCTTTCCTACTACGAATGTTACTGTTATGAACTGAACTGTGCCCTGCCCCCTGACCAATTCATATGTTAAAGTCCTCAAACCAAGTGAGAATGTAATCATGTTTGGGGACACAGACTTTAAAGAGACAATTAAATTAAAATGAGGTCCTGGTGTGCCTGGGTGGCTCAGTAGGTAAAGAGTCCAACTCTTGACTTCAGCTCAGGTCATGATCTCAGGGTGGTGGTATTGAGCCCTCAGGTGGGCTCTGAACTCAGCTGGGAGTCTGCTTGTCCAGTTCTCTCTGCCCCCATTCCTGGCTCTCTCTCAAATTAATAAAATCTTAAAAAAAAAAATTAAAATGAGGTTGTTAGGATTGCCTCTAATCCAATATGACTGGTATCCTTTTAAGAAGAGGAAATCTGGACACACACAGAGGAAAGGCAATGTGAAGACTCAGGGAGGAGATGGTCACCTACAAGCTCTGGAGAAAGTCCTGGAACATATCCGTCTATCATGGATCTCAGAAGAAACCAACACTGTCAATACCTTGATATTGGAGTTCTAGCCTCCAGAACTATGAGGAAAATAAGTTTCTGTTTTAGGCCATCAAGTCGTATCTTGTTATGACAGTCTTAGTTAAAGTGTACACTATTATCTCAGCCTCAGAAGAGTTTACTAGGATTAAAATTAATCTGCTCTTTGGCTTGGAACAGGTGCTTAAAGAAAAAGAAAGAAACCCACAAAACACAAAAACAACCTAAGTACAGAAGTTCAGCTTAGTTGGTAGAACTCAAAGATGGTTACAGGCAATAACAATTAAATCCAGAATAGTAATAAGAACTAGAGATACCAGTACCACAATGTATGAAAAAGAATGATCTAGGAGGTAATATCCATATTTCCAGTATGGCATCCGGCCTCAGGGAAGTCAGTATCTAGACATTCAGTTTCTAATTTCTGGACAGGGATTGGTGAGGGCAAGGCAAGATTGTTCTAGACGGACTTGGGCAGCAGAATTAGATCCAGGGACATAACCAAAACATGGGAAAAATGTAGTGCTTGGGCTCAGGAATATGTTAGAAGTCAGACTGTTAGGACTGGGTCTAGACTGCAGACAGAACAAGTAGCTGGACTGCTAAATGCTAGTCCTCAGAAGGTCTGGAGGGAGCTAGGGACAAGATGAGTTCCAAGCTCTTCCAGATACAAAGAGAAAATGGCGACAGGGGCTAGGAAATCAGGCAGACCTCAACACCCATAATGTCTCCTTCTCTGTTCAACAGTGTGGGAAAGGAGGGATTTTTTTTTTCCTTCTGAAGTCTCTCCCAGGTCTAAGATTCTGTTATTCTGTTAAATTGAACCAAAAGTAAGAACAACCTTTTCATTCACTGGATAAAATGGGTCAAAGACACTGCAGTATGATTCTGCATTTTAAAAGGATACTGAAGAACAACTAACTGAGATAAAATAGTGGCACTAAAATCTTCAATATCAAATCTTTTTCTAAATATACTTTGAAGCATAAATGTTTCCCCTTAAAATGACCTTTAGTTATAAATCTTTTAAAATATTCTATGTTAAAATTGTAAGCATATATTATATATAAAATTTGTGTGATTATTTTTGAAAATGTAGCCCAGATTTTAATTTAGTTTCTCCTGATTCAAGAATAGGAATCTCTTTCAGATGTAACTAAATGACTAATATTTCCAGCTATGGATTATTTTAGGAGAAATATTATTGGGTATAATCATGTTAGACTTACAGACTTCATTTCTTTTCTTTTTATAGAATTTCCTTTTAATCACAGCTCTTGTTTTAGAATCAAGGCGATTTTTTTAGTAGTTATATATTAGGCAGAAATTGTAACTCTGAAAAAGCCAGCTTCTCACCATGATGACTTCCAAAATTTGCTTAACACATATTCTTAGAAATTAGGAATTGGCATGTTGGCTCAGACCACGCACATGCGCACACACACACACAGTTATTTGTGTCCTCTCAATCTCTTCCTAAGATTTAAATTGCACAGATGATTAAAACAGCTAATGTCCATTCCATATCCCTTGTAAGAAGAAATTAGTTCTCAGAATCCCTGTAAGGCATATAAACTGTAGCATCTAACAGCCTAAATCATGCCTCTCTCATTAGCTGAAAGGGAGAAAGAAACTCATCTGTCCCTCAGCAACACCAGAGAGTAGTCTCCCTTCTCTTTTGTGACAATTCTCTACACTATCCTCTCTAATATCAAAGAAAACCAGGGCAGGTAAAATTGTTGGGCTTTGGTACTAAATGTCATCCTGTCCAACTGCTGGCCCTACAGCAATCTCTTTCCTCTGAATAGATTAAGAGGGCAAATTTAAAAAGATGTTAGAGAAAGCACTGGGTTGAAAGTTAAGAAGTGGAGGCAGAGGTCTATAGAATTGTGTTTCATCAGCATCTGTGTGAAATGGGTCGACCAGAAGTACCTAAAAGGAAACAGGACAAAAGAAATGAGATGGGTTCTTCTGAGAGACCCACTAAGGGCAGGGGTTATGTTCTAATCATATTGTCCCAAAGCCTGATAAGTGCCTATCATATAGTAGAAACTCAATAAAAGTTAAAAGAGAAGCCAATTCTCTTATAATTCTATGTGGATCCATCGCTGTTTTGAAGTTCTGGAAGCTAAAATGCCATTTATGAAAGGCCCCAGAAGATAACAAAACTGGTTATTTGCAACTTAATGAAGGGGATGTTAAATGGCAGTTTATAATTTCCTATTTAAATGGGTATCAAATTAATGCATGCACAAGATGAAAATTAAATAAAGGCTTGATACATAGCTACAATAATTCATTTCCCCTCACATACCTTCTGCCCACGCTATCAATTCCACTTCTCAAAATTATTTTCAAATATTTATTTTCTTAGTCCTTCAAAGCACTCTAATTTTTAAAAAATAATTTGCTCTATATGTTGACTGCCTTATTGGAGATATTATCTACTGCTTTCTATTATTAAGATAATACTTATGGTTAAAACTTAGAGACTATTTTTTTTAAGATTTTATTTATTTATTTGACAGAGAAAAAGAGACAGAAGAAGCAGGGGAGAGGCAGGCAGAAGGAGAAGCAGGCTCCCCTGCTGAGCAGGGAGCCTGATGTGGGACTCAATCCCAGGACCCTGGGATCATGACCCTAGCTGAAGGCAGATGCTTAACTGACGGAGTGACCCAGGTGTCCCTCATTAGGGCCCTTAGCTCACTTTATTTATGTCCTTTTGCTTTCAAAAGCCAACAGTTTTATTTCTCCTTTTATACTTCTGTATTTAAATATACATAATCCTGTATTTTTTTTTTAAATTTATTTATTCGAGAGACAGAGAGAGAGCATGAGAGGGGAGGTCAGAGGGAGAAGCAGACTCCCCATGGAGCTGGGAGCCCGATGTGGGACTCAATCCCAAGACTCCGGGATCATGACCTGAGCCGAAGGCAGTTGCTTAACCAGCCGAGCCACCCAGGCGCCCCATAATCCTGTATTTCTTGTCCTAAAATTTGAAAAGGCTATTTTAACTTTTGAACATTCTAGATGAGAATATTCATGTGTTAACTGCACTTCTCCCCTGTCCAAATCCTTTCACCCCCATGTTGGTCAGTTTTACCTTTATTTTGACATGGACAAAAAAAAAAAATTTTTTTTTTAAAGATCTTATTCATTTATTTGACAGAGAGAGTGAGAGACACAGTGAGAGAGGGAACACAAGCAGGGGGAGTGGGAGAGGGAGAAGCAGGCCTCCTGCTTAGCAAGGAGCCGGATGTGGGGCTCCATCCCAGGACCCTGGGATCATGACCTGAGCTAAAGACAGATGCTTAACAACTGAGCCACCCAGGCGCCCCAACGCAGACAAAATATTTATTCAATTATGTAAACAGATATAAGTATTCAATGTAGAATGGAGTTTATTCTACAAATTGAAAAACGGTAAGAGGCACTTACAATATTATTACATATAAATACTCCAGAACCAGGTAAAAATAATGTGCAGAAGTTTCAATTTCCTTTTTTAGGTATGAACTATCAGTTCAGAGGAAAATGTGCCTAGGGTAATAGTTGAATGGGCTGTATCAATTAAAATAACGTCATATTTTTGTTTGCTTCATATTTGAAACTTTATTTTCCTTAACAGGTTTGTTTGTTTTTTTTTTTTTTTCATTTGTTTGCTTTTCTGTTTTTCTCAGTGTTTGTTCCTTTTTATTGTTGAAAAAAGAGACAGCCTTTCCTTACCTGGTCAATTATGTCATGTAACTCATCAGTCATTGGATATTTCTTAGAATCTATGACATTATCCTTAATAAAGATTTTCTTTGAGGAGCCTCCTGGAAATGGTCTCTGGTTTTAATTTTTACAGTTCGCTTTCTACACACAATATCATTCAGGGATTTCTTTGCACTGGATTCCTGGGATAGCTCCACTATTTCTTGTTTCTAATTTGTCCCACTTTTTTGATTATTATTCTAAGTTTTCTTGAATGATACATCTTTAACTAGATGTATCCATTTCTCAGAAGGAAATTGCAAAGTAGGTTTCCTGAGAACCTGGAGGTGACTGATGGTTTGGCTGTGCATGGAATTGTAGTTTCAAAGGGCTTTGGTCCATATATTTTAAAGGTATTGAACAGTTATAGTCTAGAATCTACTGCTGATGGAAGTCTATGGCCAGTTTAACCCTTCCTGTTGTGCATATGACCTAGTTCATTTCTTAACCTCTAAAAGTTTATAGATTTTTTCCCTTTTTCCCTTGGCATTTTTAACAGTGTTAAACTTTCTCCTATGTTTCACAGTTATAACCTCTGGACTCATCCTCTGAGCTCCTATGTGTTTCCTCATGGGTCAGTTTCAGTTTTACGTTTACTTTTTTTTTTTTTGGACCAAAAGAGGTTTACAGGCTTTGCATCAGCTGTTATTCTAATGTCTCAGATCAAGTTATTTCACTTCCTGGCTAGGAGAATCAACTCATATCTGCGGCAAGTTTGGGATCTTCAGTCCAGTTATAGAGTCTCATATCTTGTCCAGATACCCCTGTCCAAGTGTGTCAGTGTTATGGGTTTTGGTACCCAGAGCTTCCCCTTTAAACTTAGTTAATAACTTGAATTTTTCAAAAAATATTTTACACAGAGTATCTGTGTGTTGGGGGAGGAAGCTGCCCTGGGGGTGGGGCGTAGGCATTTCCGGATGTGTCAAACTTGACCAGGAATGTGGCATTTCATACTGTTTGGTTTCTAAGCACCCTTCTGCTCCTGCACTAACTTCTTACTTGTAGGGTCTACTTACTCATCTTGATTTTTTTTTTTTTTTTTTTTTTTTTTAGCTCCTCCTGCTGGCACTCTTCATAGTTTGTGGCCTTTGTTGTTCAATCATGTTGAAGACTGACTCCTGGCTGGATTTCTGTGTGTAGCTGGTGAGAATTTCCACGTAGGTCTTTTTAGCCACGCTGCTGTAATGGACACTAACAGTGTCTCCAGCATCTGTGAATGAATGGAGCTTGGAAGCTGGCAGCCTTCACTTTAGGGTAAACAACATATGGAACTCCGCATAAAGCCGTATGGGTGCGGGGGCAACAACTCCAGATTCTCTGGCTTTTGCTCAGGCGGTTCACTGGATTTCTTCTGGATTTCTACCTGGGACTTCAGTGAGGGGCTGCTCTTGCTGTTGGGTAGGGGTAAAGAGGAGGAGGGAATGGTAAGGAGAACAAACAGAGTGATGCAGGTGCTCTGTCAACAAATGTTGAATGCATCTGCCAGTCTGAAGCTCTCCTTCTCACTTCCTGCTCCACAGACTCTGGCATCTGGGTCTCAAGTTTCTGTGAGGTGCTTCGTGGCAAATAGTCTTCTTCACTACCACACTCTCGTTCACTTGGAAACCTCTTATGTCTAAAAGTAGGAGCTAGAGTGTATTATGCTAAGGGAAATGAGTCAGTCAGAGGAGGAAATACTGCATAATTTCACTCATATGTGGAATTTAAGAAACAAAAGAGATGAACATAGGGGAAGAAGAAAAGAGAGAGAGAGAAACAGGGAAACAAACCAGAAGTGACTCTTAACTATAGGGAACACGCTGAGGGTTGCTGGAGGGGAGGTGGGTGAGGGGTCAGGCTAAGTGGGTGATGGGTATTCAGGAGGGCAACTGCTGTGATGAGTACTGGGTGATATATGTAAGTGATGAATTACTAAATTCTACACCTGAAGCCAATTTTATCACATATATGTTAACTAATTAAATTTAAATAAAAACTTGAAATAAAAAAATAAAAAACACAAAATAAATAAAGCTGGGGAGGCTACTTTCTTCTTTCCATTCTCATCTGCTCATAGCTCACTTTCTTTTTCTTCATTTTTATAGGATCTAATGGGGTAAGAAAAATCAATGCTTAGGTTTGGGTAGTCATTTGAAGATGAAGTCGTTTTAAGTTATTATTGTTTTCAGCTTATAATTTTTTTTTAAATGTCTGTAGCCAAATTCTTACCAAAGAACCTGATTTTATCTTAGTGCATCCTGTCTCTTGATAAAGTCCCCAATAAGAATCCTCTGGATAGCCAATAAAAAAATGTCATGAAAGCAGAAACCATGGCTATATGTGTGTATTTATTTATTTAATCACTGTACCTCTAGAACCTAGCACTGTGTGCCTGGAATGCAGTAGGTTTTTATAGATATTTTGTTTAATATCATGTGTATCATCGAATATTCATGTAATATTACATATAAACTAATATATAAATAAATCGGACCAAATTTTTTAATTGCAAGCCCTCTTAAGTTATAGGAAGAAGGACCAAGATTACCAAAAAGATATAAAACACATTCTTCACTGTCAAAATACACAAGTAACTCAGTAGCTTTTGGTCAGAATCAAAAGTTCTGTCAACAGTAGGCATTGTACTGCTGCAGCACAAAGAAGATACTCCCAATATTTTAATGTTTAATGTTTAAAGTTTAATGATTAAAGAATAACATAAAGAATTACATTTACATTTAAAGAATTTAGTACCTGATTTTTGCAAGAGTTTCTAACTCTTGTTCCTGATTCCCCAATGATTAAGTCGTCAAGTACACAAACTTAATAGTCAATAATTCACAATACCTAAACCCTATATTCTGGCCCATGGAAATAGTCTTTGTCTTTGGGGGAAAGTTAACACCTGGTATTAAAAGTCCATAGTCTTATTTGATACCCTTGCAGGTATCATTTCTTAGAGTAATCCGGATATCACATGCTCCTAAAAGGACTGCTAAACACTGCCTAGTAATAGTTAACAAACGAACCAGTTAGCCCTTGTTATATAGGCTGGCCTCAAGCTGTGCACAGAAGACTTTAAAAGGTATAATCAATTTGTGTTGCATTTTCTGAGTTTATTCAAAGTCAGTAAGCGGGAGGGGATAAAAAAGGAAATCCTGTTATCCAATGTCAGGCTCTTCTTCCAACTGGCTCTGTCGGAGGATTTATACTTTAAGTTCCTTGTTAAGTGTAAGTAGCTTACTCCCCTGATCAAGACAGCAAAACTTCCATGTTTCTTCTCAGAACTGGTGCCATTTCTTTCTCTCCTCTACACTGGCACCATCTTTGTCTCTTTCTTTCTTCTCAGACCTCTCTACTCAATTCCTTGAAGCACAAATCTTTACTAGGCCTTGCCCCAATGGGTCATATTACACATTTCATTTATATTCAACTGCTATCTTGTAAACAAGAATGGTTCACTATCTTTTTCTTCAAAAAGAAATTTATGTTTTAACATTTATAAGCTAAGAGACAAAAGATGCCCAATTATCCCCAAATGGCAAAAGCAATATGGCATTCACTTTGAAAACATGTGATAACTGACCTCAATCTTGAGACAAGCCCACTAGAGCTCACTGTTAATCCCTCTGTGTGTGTGTGTGTGTGGGCATATGAGTGGAATTATACCATACATAAAAGATTATGTTGAATATAAAGGCTGTGTTGCCTTCCAGATGCCATTTGACTACGTTATCTTTTTTTTGTTGTTGAATTTTAGGACATAGCAAAATTATATCAACATACCTAGAAAAAAATGTCCCTTTGAGGCATTTATTAAACTGTGGAGAAATGAAACACATTTCATGGTGTAATTTTCTTTGCTTATTTCTCTACAGAATGTAAACTCTATGAGGGCATGAAACATTTATTTTATCTTTTCTTTTAGTTTTTAAAAAATTTTTAATTTTTTTATTCACATATAATGTATTATTAGCCCCAGGAGTACAGGTCTGTGAATCGCCAGGTTTACACACTTCACAGCACTCACCACAGCACATACCTTCCCCAATGTCCATAACGCTACCACCCTCTCCATACCCCCCATATTTTTTCTTTTTTAAACATCAGTTTATATATGGAAAGTGTTAAATACATATTTGCTGATAAAAAATAAACCAACTGCATAATGATAAAATTAGAATAATAATATCAATGACAAAAATGGTATACACACAGTAAGTAGCTACCTTATGCCAGTGATATGGTCGAAATGTTGTGTCCCCCCAAAATTCACATGCTGAAATCCTAAACCCCAGAGATGATGTATTAGGAGGCGGGGCCTTTAGGATGTACTTAGGTAGCAAAGGTGGGCCTTCATAAGTGGGATAGTGCTCTTATAAGAAACCCCACAAAGCTCCCCAGCCCCTTCAACCAAGTGAGGAAATAGCAAGAAGGTACTAGCTATGAACCAGGTAGAGGGTTTTTAGCAGAACTCAACCAAGTGGGCATCTTGACCTTGGACTTCCCAGCCTTTAAAATAGTAAGATATAAATTTCTGTCATTAATACACTACCTAGTCTGGGGCAAAAAAAAAAAAAAAAAATTTTTTTTTGGAGCCTGAACAGAATAAGAGAGCCAAGCATTGTGTTTAATGTTTAATTATATGTGTAACTCTTAAACTGAACTAGCAAATGAATGGATGTAATACTGTGTCTTACAACAAATAAGAAATATATATTTGGTCATAGTGAAGGTTCTAGTAAAGAGCTTCTAAAATCACTGGGGTTTTCTGGGGTGCTTCAGTGGCTCAGTGGGTTAACCATCAGCTTTTGGCTCAGGTTAGGATCCCAGGGTCCTGGGGTCCAGCTCCTTGCTCAGTGGGGGGCCTGTCTCTGCCCCTCCCCCTGCTTATGCTCTCTGCCTCTCTGAAATAAATAAAATCTTTAAAAAAAAATTAAAAATAAAAAACTTGGAATTCCCCAAGTGATGAAAGCCATAAAGGCGTCTTTTGTTAGGTTACTGACGTGACTATTAGTACATGTGCTTCAGAAGCCAGCACTTACCAAGGTGACTTTTGGACCACACCTAAGGATGGGGACTGGTTGCTTGGAGAACCAATCATGTGATTAGAGGATTGGAACTTTAGGTTCCAGTCCCCTGACTTCCTGGAAGAAAGGGACTGGATGTTGAACCAACTGCCAATAGCCAATGAGTTAATCAACTCTGCCTACTAGGTTCTGAGAACTCTCAGGTAGGGAACACATGGAGGTGTTAGGGGCATGGCATACCTGGAGAGGGCATGAGAGCTCTGTGCCCTTTCCTCAGAACCTGCACTATGCATCTCTTCCACCTGGTTGTTCCTAAGTTATATCATTTTATAATAAACTAGTTGCCTAGAATCCAAATGGGTTTCCTAAATTCTGTGAGCATCTCTAAGAAATTAATCAAACCCATGGAGCGGGTTGTGGGAGCCTCTGATCTATAGCCTGTTGGTAAGAAGCATAGGTAACAACCTGGGCTTATGACTGGCATCTGAAGTGGGGAGCAGTCTTTTGGGACTGAGACCTTAACCTATGGAATTTGAGGCTATCTCTAGGTAGAAAACATCAGAATTGAATTAAGTTGAATTCACTAGGACATCCTGCTGGTATATGAGAATTGCTTGTTGGTGTGGCAAGTCATTCATTCTCTCTCTCTCTCTTTTTCTCTCTCTCTCATACACACACACACACACACACACACACACACACACACATTGGAACTGAGTCCAGAATCCAAAATAATGGGCTATAATTAAAATGCAATTTCAATTTGTCTCCCACTGCCCTTTAAATTTTATTGTATGGGGATAATCTTCCCTTGACCCTGAAACTCAAAACATGGCATCCACTCTCCTTAGACAGCTCTTCCCAAACCATTTTTCCTCTTCTTGCTCCATTAATCTTATAGGACATAAAAATCGTTTTTACCTTTTCTTTATGTCTTATACATATGAGTGATTATCTCACACTCATTGTGATATTAGATATTTATGGTACAGATTCCACAAGAAAAATCAAAACAGGAAGAATGCTAATGTAGCATCCTACTTTACATGCATCATCTCATGAAACCCCTCAATAATCTTACCATGTGGATAGTGGATACTCTTATTTCCATTGAGCCAACCAGTGAACTAGTACTTACAGAGGTTAAGTAACTTGTGTAGAGTTACAGTACACTCTAGATTATCATGGCTGGTTCCCTAGATCGTCCTTTAAGTAGAAAATGGTGGGGTTTGGTAATAAAGTCATTAATCAATATTACAGAGAGTAGAATTTCTAATTCATTTCAAAAGAGGAAAATGTCTCTGCTACACTGATTAAAAAGTATGCTATTTACAGTTAATGTTTCATTTTGTAAACACTGAGTTGGGATCAGTTAAAATATTAGAATAAGGCAACTATTTGATTGGAGTTTATTTTCAAGGCATTTATTGAAAATGAGATTCATTATAAGAGAAAAGAGTTGTTTGAGACAATGGCACATATGATGCTCCTGTGTTCCCAGAAGAGATTTAAGTCCAACTTCAGAGGTGTGTGTATAGTCATCAGTGTTCCCAGAATGGTAATTCCAAAGGAAGGGAGAGAGTGAGCAAAGGCAGTAAGTTCCTCACATTATACCAGTTCCATCCTTCCAATTACCCATGCCACTAGTCATTTTTTCTTTCACAATCTGTCAGTATTGTAAATAGTTGTGAGATTCAGTTCTGTCTGATTCTATGCCCACTGTGATTTAAAATACATATTCAGTAAGAACTGATGTAGTGTCCTTACTTTAAGAAATGGGAAAATATACATATATATAAATATACATAGTTATATCCATTAAGAGTTACCTGCATACCAATTAAGCATACCCATTTACATTTTTATTTAACATTTTATTATTTCAGGGGAGAAACATACGTGTTTATAAAACAATGCAAAGGCACAGAAGGCAGCAAGAGTATCCTCACCATGTGATTTTTTAAAGATTTATTTATTTTAGAGCAGGGAGAGATGGGGGTAAGGGGGGTATAGCAGAGGGAGAAGTAAAAGACTTCCCACTGAGTGTGGAGCCCCAGTGGGGCTCCATCCCACAACCTTGAGATGACCACCCCAGCTACAACCAAAGTCAGATCCTCAACCAACGGAGCCACCCAGGTGCTCCACCATGTGACTTTTAAAAAGCTCATACACAGTATGCATAAATATATGCACACTGACTTACAAGTCAAACATAAGTCATCAGAAGTTATGCTTAAAGAGCCAAATGATCCCGAATACATATAATACTTTAATTTCTGTCTCCCACTGCCCTATCAATTTTATTCTATGGTGACAGTCTTCCCTTGACCCTGAAACTTACAACATGATATCCACATTCTGCTAAGTAATCTCTTCCCAAATCTCTGTCCCAAAACAGCTATTTTAACTTGAGATGCAGTAATTATGATGGACTGGACATTCTTAACTATTCCCAAATACATATATCCATTCACCCATACATCTGTCTATACATCCAGCCATCTATCTAGACAGATAAATACCTAGATGGATATATGTTTGTATCTATCTATCTATCTATCTATGTAGAGAGAGAGAGAAACTAGACAGAGAGGACATAGCAGTTTGAAGATAGAGAAAATAAGAAAGCAAAGTTACTTTTTTATAAATTTGTAATATTTAGTATATAATTTAACAACTCTAAGACAAGCCAGAAATCTCTAAAAATAGTTACTCCACAATGTTACTAAGAAACACTACAACAAAGATGATGACCACCACCACCCAATTTAGGACTGTGGCCAAATTAAATGTGAGTGAATAGCAAAATGAAAGAAATACACAATTTCAACATTAAATTGAAGTATTTTCTAGGCCAGTGTTATGTTATCTAAAGGAACTTTCTGCGATGATTGCTCTTGAGCACTTGAAATGTGGCTAGTGTAACTGGGGAAATGAATTTTTAAGTTTCTTTAATTGTAATTAATTTAAATAGCTACATGTGGTCAAGGTATTATAGATGGCAGAACAAGACCAAAAAAAAAAAAAAAAGCCAGCTTATCACACAATGCTCCAAAATGCTTTGTAATGTGATAGGTAAAATAAACTTTGAACTACAAAGTTACTATCCAATACAACATATAACATCAGCATGGTACACTTTCTTCACAAGCTGTGAAGAAGATTGACCCAAAACTTGAAAAATACTACCTCTCTGGAGTATCACACCACTAAAGTTAAAAAAACAAAACAAAACAAAACAAAAAAAACCAACAAGGTACATTCCCCTTTCTCAGGAATAGTTTTGGTTTTCTAGAAAAGTGTTTCCCCCCAAATCCACCCCAAAATAATAGCTTAAAAACACAAGACTGCATACTGAATTTCCCAGAATGACAGGAGCCAAAGTCTTTAAGAACTTTTGTAACCCAAATTTGAAGCTTGTGATTATGTTTCAAAATTCTACCAAAAAAAAAAAAAAAAAAAAGGAAACTAGAAAACAAACAAGCTAAAACCTTCTACTCTGTTCTCTGTGAGGCTGTGTCTGTGAGCATTCCACGCCGGACTTTATCCCCCACTTCTGTGGAACTATGGAGATATAATTGACATACAGCTCCGTATAAATTTTAAGATATACCGCATAATGATCTGACAGAGAGCGAAATGATTACCAAAGTTTCGCTAGCATCCATCTTCCTACCTAGCTAGAATTCGTTTTTCCCCTGTGATGTGAACTTTTCGAATCTACCCTCAGGACTTTCTAACACACCATACTGCAGTGTAAGTACGGTCATCACGTTACACCTTTCGACCCCCACTCCCCCCCCCCCCCCGGCACACACGCGCCTCGGATCTCCCTGCGCGCGCACCTCCGAGCTTCGCACCCCAGCGCCTCCGGGTCCCCGCGCACGCCGCGCGCCTCCGAGCTCGGCCCAGGCGCGCCTCCGAGGCGCAGCAGCGTCCCGGGGCCTGCCGGAGCAGCTCTCCGCCTTACCTTTCTCGCTGACGCTCTCACTCTCGAGCTCCACGTCCTCGCAGCTGGTGTACTCCGGCGTGGACACGCCCTCCTCCTCGGAGCTGCTCACGGACATCTGCCGCTTCTTGCCGCCCCTCTTGGACCGGTGCGGCTTGGGCGGAGACGGCCGCACGGATTCGGACTGATCAGAGCTCAAGGAGTCGTTCCGCAGCATCGTCTCCACCTTCTCGCGCTTGGACTTCCTGATGAGGACGGCGGAGCTGGGGTCCAGGCGGCTCTGCTTCCTGAGGGGCTCCTGGGCTTTGGGCTCCAGGGCTTCTGCGGGGACCGGCCCATGCCTGGGTGCCGGCGGGCTGTGGTTCGTGAGCTGCTTGGCGCCCGGCGCCCTGGCTTCCGCAGTCCTCTCGGCCGAATAGGCCCGCGGCGACTCCGGCGGCGAGGCCCTGGCGGCGGCCGGTGCGCGCTTGCCGGCCTTGCTCTCGGGCAGCGCGGTGCCCGCCTCCGTGCGCGGGAGAGCCACGTCGCTGTGGCGCCGCTCGTGCCTCGCACGGGACACGCGGGCGTGCATGCGCATCTGCTGCTCCTCCGGCGGCGGTTTCACCGGGTACCGCGCCAGGTTCGGATCGCTGCGGTACCTGGTCTGGTACTCCTCCTCTTTCCTCTGCTTCTCGTCGTCCGCCGCTTTGCGGTCCTCTCGCTTTAACGGCACGTCCGGGTAGTCTTGTGACCGCCCTTTCTCAAGCCTTCGGCTTTCCCGCCTTTCTTTCCGCTCGCGTTCTTCCACCGCCCCCTCTCCCGGCGGCGCTGAGGACTTGGGCACACGTTTCCGCTCGCTCTTCAGGGCTCCTTTACCGTTCTGCTCCGAGAGTCCCGGAGTCTTCTTCCTGTGAAAATACGGGGACGTGAAGAGGGAAAGCAATGTATAAAGCTACAAATGGAGACCAGATCTAAGAAGCGTCGTTTCTTCGCATTCCATTTAAATCCTTTCAAATGACTCGCTATAATTTGATGTCTAATTAAGCGAGTTGATAACCACATTAAACGTGTGTATCTGATTAGCTTTCTAAATAAAGCTCTTTACAGAACAGCACCCCAAGGAACTTTAAAAAGTTGTTTTCACATTTCAGATTCTCCATAAATTAGCTAGATGAATAAAAAGGACCAATACATTAATTCAATAAATGAACAAGTTGTATGCTAAATTCTGCTGTGAATGAAAGACTTAAAAATGTTTTAGATGAAATTAATATGGGTAATAACAGTAGCAAAAGATAATACACACATGTCAGCTCAATTCTAAATATATACTTGATATATCTGGACAGTACATAGTGACAATCTATCATAATAGAAACTTTTAAAGAAATGTGAATACAAGTATGTCCATTTCAAAAATTAAATCTAGTAGCACTTCTTTAATAGTAGAACAGAAGTAATTTTAACAAGGTCATGTGCACCTAAACAATTTTAAGGGAGTTGGTTAGGAAATAAATGGTTGAAACTTAGCCTTCATTTTACCTTCCTTGGGCAAAAATAATAGAAATATTGAAATGTTTCTAATTATTATTCATTTTTCCTCCCCCCTTCTTTTCCCTCTCCCCCATTTAAGAACACAATGCAAAACAAAACAAAACAAAACAAAAACCCATAAAAACACCCCTACACACAACAGTTTTGTGTTCTACTTTTCTCTCCATCAGGTTGAAGACACTGCAAAGATAAAAGGTTTTGGCAGTCTTTAAATATTGTAGATATCTCACTCATTTGCCCCTTTCAGCCCTTTCTTGTACATTGGAGTGCCCCTAATTTGGGAAAGTTCCAGCAATTACACCAGAAGTTACAAAAAATAGAGGCCTTGTCCAAAGTGTCCTGACACTACATGCTATTAAGGTGGGAACAACCTAAGCTTTTTTTTTCTTTTTCCTTCTTTCTTTCTTTTTTTATTTTGAGGCCCATAAAGGGCTTTCCAAGGGGGAGCATCTTTTGACTGAAAGTACAAAAGCAGACATCATCCATAAAAATCAAGAAAAAGGGCGCCTGGGTGGCTCAGTTGGTTAAGCAACTGCTTTCAGCTCAGGTCATGATCCCGGAGTCCCAGGATCTAGTCCCGGGATCTAGTCCCGCATCGGACTCCCAGCTCCACGGGGAGTCTGCTTCTCCCTCTGACCTTCTCCCCTTTCATGCTCTCTCTTACTGTCTCTTTCTCTCAAATAAAAATAAAATCTTTTTAAAAAATCAAGAAAAAAATACAAGATAAAGAAAAGGGCAATTTCTATTGTGGATTACCAAAGTACTTTGGGGTCGGTTTAAGGAGGGTCTAGTAATGGTGGAAAGAAAAGGTGAAGGGTTTCAAACAGCGTAAGTAAGCAAAATAGCATGGCAAATTGTGCTGTGGACATTTAGTTCACAATGGTCTTTTGAAGTGAACGGGATTTTCATTGGAGGGTGTAATTCCAAGGGTGGCTCTGCAGTTTTACAATGTAAGTTAGAGTCTAAAAGGATCATATATCAATGATCAAACATTGTTTCCATAAAAGTGTGAGGATTGTACCGCAGACATTTAGTAGCTCATTAAGGCACAGTGGATCTTGTTTGAAGCTTATATTGAATCAATTTACTTTCCTTGAAATGCTGATAAATAATGCTTACCTTGCAAAGCTCATGAGCATTAGAAAGACCATCTGTGAAAGTGCTTTGCAGAGAACTAAAGTGTCATGAAAATGGAAGGAGTTCTCCAGTCTTTCTGATCTCTGCTTCCCTGAGTATGCCTTTCCTCACCTCTCCCTCTAATTATCCCATTTCCATTAACTCTCGATGAAGAATTCTTCAACAATCATTGTAAACAGTCTAACAACCTTCTTTTGGTCTCACTTATCTCCCCAAAGTTGCCACCCATCTCTTCTTTTCCTTCTATACCCTTAATGACCTCAGTATTTTCTTAAGTATTTATATCATCAGTAAGTAGCTTTTATAATCAGTAACAGCATCTGTCCCTAACAATCTTCTTTAAATTTCATCTAAAATGTTACAAAAAGTTGTTTCTCCATCCTTATTCCTGTAATCTTTGTAGTTTGTTTTAAACCATATATCAAAAACAGGTTTCATATTTTCTCTTTAAAAACTTAACAGCTCCAAATTCTTTTATTTACAGGTGTCATTTTCTGATCAATCCCAAAGTGCACCTTTAATATTTTTGTTTCTTTTTAACCCACCAGTCTGTCACCAAAAGCTATCCATTATACCTTCACTGAACTATATCTGGTGTACTCTCCACATAGTTTAGGTGCACTCATTCTCTCTTTCTGAAATGTTCCCTCCTACCCTATCTACCCTAAAACTCCCGGAAATCCTAGAAAGCTTAATTCAGAAGGCACCCCCACTTTCCTGTGGCTCCCAAAGTACTATATGTATTTTCTAGGTTTGATCAAATCAGCCACCATACAGTTAATTGCCCAGGTGTCTGTCTTCCTTAGGATATTGTGTGTTGTCTTCCCTAGGGTCTGTCAGAAAAGGGATCATGTCATGGTCTTATTTTTATTCTGATTCTTGGCACAGTGTTTGCTTATAGTAAACACACATTGTCTACTAGCTTGAAAAATGGCTACTTTCATTGAAGGCCAGCTTCTAAACACATGCTCCCATTTAATCCTTGCCACAGCCCTGCAAGATGGGTTGTTACTGCCTAGTGTGACAGAACCAGGACTGGAAGATCTGCTTAACTTAGAAGTCCTTGATGTTGGGGCGCCTGGGTGTTGAGCCTGGGTGGCTCAATGGATTAAGCCTCTGCCTTCGGCTCAGGTCATGATCTCAGGGTACTGGGATCGAGCCCCACATCGAGCCCCACATCGAGCCCCACATCGGGCTCTCCGCTCAGCAGGGAGCCTGCTTCCTCCTCTCTCTCTCTGCCTGCCTCTCTACATACTTGTGATCTCTGTCTAAATAAATAAATAAATAAAAATCTTAAAAAAAAATAGAAGTCCTTGATGTTATTATATGGGCTTTGCTTGAAAAGGGGAACCAAAGTCTTCCTTGGCACCTACTCTCCCACACAGTGGGATGCATAAGGATTATACAAACAAAAACAAAACACCTAGTCTTAACAATATAAAGGTCCCCCAGACTACCAACCTCATAAATAAGGGCTATATCCTCCTTGTTAACACTGTCTCCCAGCACATACCCTCCTGTCTGATCATAGATGCATTGTTGAATGAAGGAATGAATCAATTAAAGCAAATTATCTGATCATGTTAGCCCATGATTAAAACCCTCAGTAGCTTTCCATTCTTCCTAGGATAAAATCTATAAAATTTAACCTGGCCAAAAGGCCCAGTCTGACTTGGGCCCTGATACCTAACCAGCCACCTGTCCCGGGCTCTCCCCTGCTCTCCTCCGCTACTCACACTCTTGGCAGTGGGCATCCTTTACGTTCTCACATGAGAACTTGTTTCCTCAGGCCACATGCCTATGCGTATAACTGCAGTCCTCATTTCATTCGTCAACTGATTCATTCCTAATTACTTGTCAGAACTCAGCATAAAAGAAATGTCCTCAAAGAAGGTACCTGTGTACCTTCCAGTGGGTCAGGTTCCCTCATACTCAGAGCACGCTTTCCATTAAAGTGCTAATTCTATAAGTGAATAAATGATCTAAATGCTCTTCTGAGTTCAAGGCTGTAAGTCAGTATCTCACTCGGGTGACTTGTTTACCTGTGTGCATGTTATGAAAGAAAAGCTTTTCAATAAAGGTCTCCTTGAGGAACAATGCTTTCTAGAGATGAACAAAGCACCCTAGGCCTGTTGCTGCCTTCCCTGTGGGGCCTGAGAAGTACCTCCACGTGTTCCTCTTAATAGCAATTAAATTCTTGAAAATAGGTTTACTCTTAATACAAAACCTTGCCTTTTGCTTACAGGGTTAATGAACTATTACCTCTCTCTCGGAGGTTCACTTCTAGACCTGGATGAAGCCGGCTTCTGCTCGGGCCCCACGGCTTGCTGTGAGGACTCAGCCCCTTTGCTCCTGTCGGGTTGAGTGCTGGGAGGAGCTGTGTCCTGGGAGGTGGCAGCCGCTGTGCTCAGGGGTGTCTGAGACCGTGACCGCTCTTGGAGCCGTGCTTTCTTTTCTCTTGGTACCTCAGAACCAGCACCTGTAGCTGTGTCGCTTAAAGTTCCATCCTGACTTGGCTGCTGAGGGCCACTTCCAAAGAACCACGCCCCAGATTTGGTTAAGATTTCTTGTTGCTTTCGACATAAATTGCATACCCACATAACCTATTCAAAGAAGAGAGAACGATATAAATTTTCTATGCCATTGGGAAATAATTTCTCTTTAGCACATTAAAATATCTTTTAAGGAAAAGAAGAATGCTTGGCATCTTTCTACTTATCCTTGCAAATTTCTTATGAAAATGATCCTTGCACAAGTCACAGTCAAGTACATGAAGGCCTACACTGGCACCCATGTGAAACCACAGTACCTCTAGGTTACCAGAGTAGAGTTGTTTCCTGGTGTTCTAACCCTGTAATTCTGAGTTTCCTTTTACCTTGTACCCATCACATTTTGTAAGACTGAATCTGAAATATCATTTAAAATGTATGTTAGTAAAAATGTTCTGAGCAGGGTTTGATTGATTCGAAAAATGCTGTAAACAGCCATAGAATTAATATTTATGTACATAAGCCTCAGTGTCTTGAAGGATGTAGAAAATATCTGTCTTCTCAAAACTTATGCATTATTAAAGCCAATATGAAAAGATATTCATATGGAATAAACAATGTAAGGTAGGCAGAAAAGAAAAGGTCAAGCTGTATATCTTCTCTAGCTTATTACTGATACAGTGACCTCAGGTTTATATTGTGCTATAAAAATTTCCACACGCATATTTACTAAAGCAATAAATTTGGGGCTGGGTTTATTCATATGAGACCACTCTGATACCATTTCCACTAGAGATGCTACTTTGGAACAGTCATCCAGAAACACAACCACTGATAAATTAGAAAATGTTTTACCACTTAAAATAAATCTATACATCAGCTCTCCTCTTGGTGACATTGAAAATGAATGCAAAAATGAGGACATTGATGATAACAGAGATGATGAATAGTAATAGCAGCAACACCCAGTAGACAGAGCTAAAACTGGTGCCTGCAGCCCCGTGAGACGTCTTCTCAAACAGCTCCAGTCCCTCTGCTTTGTGGTATGATTCCACCTTCCTGCCTCAGTGGCTTTGCTCTGAACACATGTCAGTTTTCCTTCCTACTGCAGAGACAGCATCTGCAGGAAAGGCTGCTCACCAAACTCCAGGCCCTTGTTTTCCCAAATACTGACAGTGAACCATTACTCAAAAATATCACAAAAGGATGAATAAATCCCAGCTATATTAAGTGAGAACCAATATTAAGATAGTGAAAGATGAAGCCTTGTTTACTAGCAAAAAGAAGAAAATGTACTACTAAAAACCTTCAGTTGAATAGGAGAAAAACTATAATGGTAGCTACAAAATAAGATAAAAGATAAAGTGAGAACAAGAAAAAGAGGGAGAAAAAGAATATATTTTGGGGGGCACCTGGGTGGCTCAGTGGGTTAAAGCCTCTGCCTTCCACTCAGGTCATGATCCCAGGGTCCTGGGATGCAGCCCCGCGTCGGGCTCTCTGCTCAGCAGGGAGCCTGCTTCCTCCTCTCTCTCTCTGCCTGCCTCTGCCTACTTGTGATCTCTGTCTGTCAAATAAATAAATAAAATCTTTAAAATATATATATATATATATTTTTTTTTTAACAAGGGAAAGTTCGTCTGTATGAACTATTAAGAACTGTTGCTTTCCAAGCAAGAAAACTCAAATGAATTCATAATATGGGGACACCTAAGACTTAAGAGATGTTTACTATAAAAAGTTTAAGATGGACACAGCTTATTAATTCATTCCTCTACACTTGCTCAGGTCATACAATGAAATGAACTAGATTCACAAAAGCAGTTAGTTGAATTCCCACTTGCTAAGATGTTAAACAAGGAAAACAGTTCATTTTATAAGCCTATAACAAAATAAAGGAATTATGGAATATATTTGTAATTCAAAATTCTTCCCAAATGAGGCAATATTATGCACAATGTATCATGATCTCTTTATGTCCTAAATAAGGTCCCTCAGAAATTCTGATTGATTGAACATAGTCTTATCAAGGATAACATTATAAAGGCAATATCCCCAGGCCAGGACCTTTTTTTTTTTCTTTTTTAAGATTTTATTTATTTATTTGTCAGAGAGAGAGCACAAACAGGCAAAGTGGCAGGCAGAGGCTGAAAGAGAAGCAGGCTCCCTACTGAGCAAGGAGCCCGATGTGGGACTCAATCCCAGGACTCTGGGATCATGACCTGAGCAGAAGGCAGCAGATTAACCGACTGAGCCACCCAGGCGTCCCCTCCAGGCCAGGACTTTATGCCAATGATCCCAATTATCCTCTGCCCAGACCCTAGCTGGGGCAGGTGATATGCAACCTCATTGGTTGCCTGTTTAGCTGACAAAACAGTAATAAGGTCTGAAATCATGCAATTCGAAGAGATTGGTGAGAATCTTTTGACTATTTTAAATCACTAATTAGACATTAAATTTGTATTTACTACACTATAAGCAAAATACTATTCATCATCAAAAGTAAGTCCTTGTCTAGAAAATATTAAAGTGCATTTAGGATAAACATAAATTTCCCTTAACGTCACCCAGAAAACACAATAAAATATACAATTAATAAAAAAACCCCAAAGTGGTGTTAAGTTAAATAAAGAGGCAGAAAAGAACATTAAAATACTGATAACAAGAAGGGTAAAGGAGACTCTTCTTTATACATCTGAATATTTTCTAGAAAATTGTTAGTATAATCTTATTTAGGTTGTTTCATGTTTTTTTAAAGATTTTATTTAAGGGCACCTGGATGGCTCAGTGGGTTAAAGCCTCTGCCTTTGGCTCAGGTCATGATCCCAGGGTCCTGGGATCGAGCCCCGCATTGGGCTCTCTGCTCAGTGGGAGCCTGCTTCCTCCTCTCTCTCTCTCTCTCTTCCTGTCTCTCTGCCTACTTGTGATCTGTCTGTCAAATAAATAAAATCTTAAAAAAAAAAAAAGATTTTATTTATTGGGGAGCCTGGGTGGCTCAGTCAGTTAAGTGGCTGCCTTCTGTTCAGGTTGGGATTGAGCCCCACATCAGGCTCTTTCCTCAGTGGCTTTTTCCTCTCCTTCTGTCTGCCACTCCACCTGTTTGAGCTCTCTATCTCTGTCAAATAAATAAATAAATAAAATATTTAAATAAAAAAATATTTTATTTATTTATTTGAGAGAGAGTGTACAGGCATGAGCAGGGGAAATACAGTCCACTCTGGGAGTGAGCTAGAAGCAAGGCCCAATCTTACAACCTTGAGATCATGACCTGAGCTGAAACCAAGAGTTGGATGCTTAACCCCCTGAGCCACCCAGGCACTCCAATTTTCATATTTTTAAAAAAAGACTTACTTATTTATTTGACAGAGAGAGACACAGCAAGAGGGGGAACACAAGCAGGGGAGTGGGAGAGGGAGAAGCAGGCTTCCCACTGAGCAGGAAGCCTAATGACGGGCTCCATCCTAGGACCCTGGGAACATGACCTGAGCCAAAGGCAGATGCCCAACAACTGAGCCACGCAGGTGTCCCCCAATTTTCATATTTTTAAGTGTCATAAAGATGGGCCAATGAAAAGTAATTGCCAGATTTGAGTAAGCTTCAAATTTTGAATATGTGCAGAATTGCCACAGGAGTGTTTTATTAAAAGCAAACAAAATATGGTTATCATTAAAATAATATTAAATTACTAAATATCAAAATTCATTTAATTTCATTTCAAATTGATTCAAAAGGTTACAGTTAGTAACTAGAAGCAACTACTTTAATGTTTTCAAAATGTTATTTATTCACTTAAGTCTGGATATTTCATTAATTTTGTCTATTCTTAACACATTTTAACATTCTTAAAATTTCAGAAAAATTTTTCTGATGCTTTATTTCCTTGGGTATACATTTAAAAATTCATATTTCAAGATTAATCATAAGTGTGGCCAATCTATACTCTAATCTGAAATCAAAATTAACTACAAAAATAAAAAACTTTTTATTAAAATAAAATAAAATAAAATAAAAACTTTCTCCCAGTCTCTATCCTTAGTTATATAAATTACTCTTGCCACAGAGTTTGCAAATAAAGAAGAAACTCTTTATACACATTTTAAGGAAATTAGATGAAAATACAATAGAACATTTGTTGTACCTTTCAACATAGTTCATATCAAACATTTCAGGCATGTATAAAAATGGTCCAAACAGTTGCTGAGAAGCAACACCGTTATGTATTTTTCCAGATTGTTTTTGAATTTAGTATCAAGTATTATGCTTGCCTACAACTATAGATAATCTAAAAAGTGGGATAATAATCCAAAAGTGGGATAGAAGCCTTTCTTAACTTATTTTTTTAAAAAGGACAAGACACAAATATTTCTACAAAAAAATGCAATTTATTTAAAATACACACACACACACACACACACACACACACACACACACCCCTTTTTAAAGACTGCACCATGCCAGATTATACCCTGATTAAGTATCCTGGGATGTGTTCCAAACTGATCTAAACCAAAGCAAGTCTGTGTAATACCTCATCTTAACAATTTACAGATGTTAAGCAACAAACACAAACTTAAATGAAAGATTATTGTGATGAGACATGGCTTCTGAAACTCCATGCCATACATCAGAAATATGAACATGTGAAAATTTTATTCAAAACTTTTGCACTAACAGCATTTTAAATTCCATTTAAGGAATCCTTAAGAAATACAGTAGACCATTTTATGGGAGAAAAATGATATTCAGATGGAAGAAATACTTTATATTTGCCTTCGCATGAAATGTTTACAGATCCAGACACACAGAGCAGAAAAAATGAACCTTAGATTTACTCTCAATGATATTAAACTAAGGTGATTCATGACAATGAGGTACAGAATTCCTATATTAACACAAGCATGTTGCTTATAAAAATCCATCTGAGGTATTTAGTTATTATAACATAAAAATAATATAAGCATGAAGATTTTTTAAAAAAGATCAAGTGTGAAAATATTCACTTGTATTTAATACAGTATTCAAAAATAATTACACTACCATTTTGAAAAACATGAAAAAGAAAACGGGATACTCGACTTTATTACAGATGCTGCATTTTCTGAGTACTTTTATTCATTTTCCTAACTTTCTCTATTCAGTGAGGGCACTCCTAGCAGAACCTGGGAACAAAATTATCAAGGTGATATTTCAACTTTTTTGACAATAGTAGGTGAGATAGTAGGAAATAATCAGTAACTAAGTAGGTGAAAATGAGAGTTCTCTCTGGTACTTGTTTCAGTGTGTGTGTGTGTTTCTCCCAGTCTTTTGTTATTTTGTTACTATTTCATGGGTGTATGGTTTCCCTTTTGAAAGTTCATAAAATACACGAGCACAGAAATGACCTAATATATATTAGGTTTTAACAGGGTTCCTTGGTTGCTGTGCTGAGTTAATCATAAAATGTAGGGAAGCAATTGTGGAATTTTTGTGAACTGAATTCTAATATTGCTATTTTTATTCTCTTTTGGTTCATCTTTGACAGATATGTTTCCCTATCCTTAGGTTATCTACTCATGTAATTTTGCTGAAGACATATTTCTTTCTATATACAGCACAAGACTGAATTGTATTTTTTTTTTTTTATTAAATCCAAGAATCTTTGTGCTTTAGTAGCATCCAAATACATGCCGATACTTGTTTTCTATGTCCTGACTGACATTACAATATGTTCCTCCATTAGGACACAAGACAAGGTAAAAGATGTCCCTCCATTCATGGAAAGTAAATGCACACACCTGCACTCTGGATACCAACCCTTCTGCCCAGTGAGGACTTCATTCATTCACTTTCCCTTTCATTTTCCTGTGTCTTCAATCGTGCTTTCTCTATTACTCCTTCCATCTTAGCATATAACTATTAAAGCATATAAAATAATCAAAACTTCTCTGAACTTATTCTCTCTAGTCACTTTTTCTCTATCCTCTTTAAAATCAAGTTACTTGAAAAAAAGAAATATAAAGAAAATAAAATCAAGCTACCCGATAAAGCAACCTAAATAAATATCCTCTCCACTTCCTTATATCCCCTTTATTTCTCAACAATCTGACTCCAGTCCTCACAGCTGTATTTAATTATCTTTCACAGACATTAGTGATCTCTTCATGGTGTTAATTTCACTTATAGACACTGAATACATGGAATTTATGACTACCCATCTTTCTTGGTTTCTGCATATTAATGATAATTTTCTGTTCTGGTCTAACCTGATTTGCATTACCTCTTCTCATATTCCTCAATAAAAATCTTCCTTCTTCACTCTCTTATTAAATGTTAATGTTACACAGAGCTCCATTTTTGCTTCTCCGCATTTCTTACTTCAATAGAGTCCATGTATGATGGAAACAGGATTTCTATATTTTTACCACAACCCCTTCTGAAAAATATTTTTCAGAAGGTGTATATGATAAATGAGTATTTGTTTAATAAGTTGTATTGATGATTATACACCAACACAGTATTTCCATTATAAGAAATGCAAAATAGAAACTAAATGAGATTTAAAAAGTAAGTAGCCATTTAATTTTATTTTGTATCCAAACAGACTATCCTATACTATGAGCTTTAGACTTTAAAATCATAATCTCTAGCTCAGGCATCTAGTAAAATATCTGAAACTACATATCCTCTTATCTACTACATATGGCCACTTGAATGTAACACAAGAGCCTCAAACTTAAAACATACCAAACAGAAGTGATTATGCTTTCTACAAAACTTGCTTTTGTGTTGGGGTTAATGTAGAGCATGAAATCAGCCATAATACCTGGCTTGGTAAAATGTAACACAGAGGCCACTGGGGGCAAAGGAAGGTTTTGGAGAAGGATGTAGGTCTTCTGGGGGTGAAGGAAGATGTCAGAGAAGGGCATAGGCCTTCGGAATGCTCCAAGGCCAGAGTAACCACTCTGCCATTGGAATGCTATGGGGAGTTACTTTCCCCAAAGCTTTCTTAGCCCAAACCGCCACCCTGTGATCTAAGAGATGTATGCATTGTCCCTTAGGCTACATTTAGTAGAACACCCAGATTAGCATATGCTATCTCTCCCATAAACAGATCCGCCTAGTTTCAGTAAGACCCCTGGTCACACGTCACATGCATAAGAAACAGTGATAAGGAGTTGTGATTATCCCAAAGGACCAATAAATGTGGGAGCAAAGAAGAGCAAAGGGTCTTCATCACTGAGTGCTGACCCCCTTGACTTCTCCGCTCTTTCACAGGGAAGTTTGGACTAATCTTTCATCGCTGGTACAGGGAATATTGGCCATTCCTGGCACTCTTGTCCTGTATTGTTTGTCTCAGTTAATAGTACCACCACCCACAACTAAACCAAGCAATCTGAGAATGATCCTAGCTTATCTTCTTCCCTAATGCTTCATCAAATCTTAACTGATTTCTGAATATCATGACTCAAATTTGCTTCCTCATGTCTGTTCCCATTGTACTGACTTATTCGAGGTCATGATCTCTTCATATCAAGATTTCTATAACTGATATCCTAACAGATTTTCATCCTCCTCCTATTGCCCCTGCAATAAATCTTCCAAACCATTTTCACATCTTCCAAAATTTAAATTCGACAAAATCACTCCCTGTATTCAGATATAATGATAACTCTTGTTTAGCATACTGTGCTTCTTTCCTACTTTTTTCAACATCATCAACAGCTGTTTCCCACATATACTCCATTCTCTGGTTTTCTGAATATTGTGTAGTTCCTGGAATTTGTTCCAGATGTTTAGCTAATGACCCTATTTAATGGTTCACCCCATTTCCAAATGGATTATATACATTTTATAACATCTGCATTTTTTACATCTGATATAATACTTTTTAATATATTCATTGATAATACAAAATTTTCATATGTATTTTACCTCACATAGGAATGTATGATGAAGAAAGGCAACAAAATTATTGTGTGTAGATTCAATGCAATCTCTATCAAAATACTGTCAATGTTTTTCACAGAGCTGGAACAAATAATACTAAAATGTGTATGGAACCAGAAAAGGCCCCTAATAATCAAAGGAATGTCAAAAAAGAAAACAAAAGCTGATGGCATCACAATTCTAGACTTCAAGCTATATTACAAAGCTGTAATCATCAAGACAGTATAGTATTGGCACAAAAACGGACTCATAGATCAATGGAACAGAATAGAGAACCCAGAAATGGACCCTCAATTCTATGGGGAACTAATCTTCCACAAAGCAGGAAAGAATGTCCAATGGAAAAAAGTCTCTTCAACAAATGGTGCTTGGAAAATTGGACAGTTACATGCAGAAGAATGAAACTGGACCATTTCCTTACACCATACACAAAAATAGACTCAAAATGGATGAAAGACCTAAATGTGAGACAGAAATCCACCAAAATCCTAGAGAAGAACACCGGCAGCAACATCGGTGACCTCAGCTCCAGCAACTTTTTGAAAGGCATGTCTCCAAAGGCAAGGTAAAGAAAGGCAAAAATGAACTACTGGGACTTCATCAAGATAAAAAGCTTTTGCACAGTAAAGAAAACAGTCAACAAAACCAAAAGACAGTTCATAGAATGGGGGAGGACACTTGCAAATGTCTTATCAGATAAAGGGCTAGTATCCAAAATCTATAGAGGACTTATCAAACTCAACACCCAAAAACCAAATAATGCAGTCAAGAAATGGGCAGAAGACATGAACAAACATTTCTCCAAAGAAGACATACAAATGGCTAATAGACACAAAAAATGCTCAACGTCACTCGGCATCAGGGAAATACAAATCAAAACCACATTGAGATACCACCTCACACTGGTTCAGAATGGCTAAAATTAACAAGTCAGGAAACAACAGATGTTGGCAAGGATGTGGAGAAAGGGGAACACTCTTAACGCTGTTGGTGGGAATGCAAGCTGGTACAACCGCTCTGGAAAACAGTATGGGGGTTCCTCAAAATGTTAAAAATAGAGCTATCCTAAGACCCAGCAAATGCACTAGTGATCTGAAGGGGCACCTGCACCCCAATGTTTATAGCAGCAATGTTCATAGTAGTCAAACTATGGAAACGAGCCAAAACTATGGAAAGGAAAGTGAATGGATAAAGAAGATATGGTATCTATATACACTGAAATACTACTCAGCCATCAAAAAAAAAAAAAAGAAAGAAAGAAAGAAATCTTGCATTTGCAATGGAAGTAGAGAGTGTTATGCTAAATGAAATAGTCAATCAGAGAAAGACAATTGTCATATGATCTCATTCATATGTGGAATTTAAGAAACAACAGAGGATCAAAGGGAAAGGAAGGAAAAATATAACAAGATGAAATCAGAGAGGCAGACAAACCATAAGAGACTCCTAATCATAGGAAATAAACTGAGGCTTGCTCGAAGGGTGGTGGGCAGGGTATGTGCTAAAACTGTGATGGGTATTAAGGAGGGCACTTGTAATGAATACTAGGTGTTTTATTTAAGTGATTAATCACTAAATTCTACTCCTAAAACTAATATTATATTCTATGTTATCTAGAATTTAAATAAAAACTTAAAACATTTTTTAAAAAAGATTAAAAAATACATGTGTAATTCTTATGGTAAAAAATATTTTATTCTGGTATATAAGTTTTGTGTGGTACCATACCGGTAACCCATAAATGGGTATAGCTGGATCTTTATGAGTTTTTATCCAAATACTAAGTTGCTTTTGTTCAAGGTAACACTTTGGAAGGCCTGACAGAGAATAGCTATTGGGATCATGAAGCTGAAAAAACATTCTTCTCAAGTCAAAGGGAATACCCACCAAGATAGACCACAGGTTGGCCATTAAAACAAAACAAAAACAAACAAACAAAAAAAACTCAATACATTAGAGAACTGATACCACATAGCATATATTTTCTGATCAAAATTAAATAAAATTAGGGGTGACTGGGTGGCTCAGTTGATTAAAAATCTGCCTTTGGCTCAGATCATGATCTTGGGCTGGGCCCTGCATCTAGCTCCCTGCTTGTGGGAAGGCTGCTTCTCCCTCTCCTCCCTGCTCATGCTCTCATTCTCGTTCTCTCTCTTTCAGACAAAAAAAAATTCCAAGCTCAATAAAATTAGAAGATAATAACTTAAAAATTCCAGAAATAGCATAATTTTGGAAATCAAGCAACACATACCCAAAATATGACAAGGTCAAAAAAAAAAATCACAAATTAAAATATGTGTTGATCCGGATAATAAAAAAAAGATAATCTATCAAAATTTGTAAGATCACCTAAAACACTTCTTAAAGAGAAAACTGTGGAATTAAACATTCTATTGCAAAAGAAACAATTAGGGGCACCTGGGTGGCTCAGTTAGCTAAATGTCTGACTCTTGGTTTCAGCTCAGATGAAGATTTAAGGGTTGTGGGATTGAACCTCATGTCAGGCTCCCCACTCATTGGGGAGGCTGATTCTCTTTCTCTTTCCCTCTCCCTCTGCTTCTCCCTCCCCCTCATGTTCTCTCTCTCTAAAATAAAATGAATGAAATCTTTAAAAAAATTATAAAATCAATGATCTAAGTTTCCACCTTAAGAATAAAATTAATGAGATAACAATAATAATTAAATACAGGGTAAAGAAGAAAATAATAAAGATGAGAGTGGCAACTAATAAAGTATTAAATTTAAAAATTAATAACCTAAAGAAAATCAACAAAATAAAAAAAATATGGCTCCTGGAAGGGAATAATAAAACGGATTCCTTTGATTGATCAAGAAAAAGAATATAAAATGCAATTACCAGAAGAGCAGACATCATTACAAACCCTAGATTAATTAAAAGATAAATGAAAGAATATTATTAACAATTTTATGCCAACAAATTAATTAACATGGATTTAATAGAGGAAGTCCTTAAAATTTTCAAATTAGCAAAACTAACACAAGAAGAAATAGAAAACCTGAATAGCCCTATAACTAATAAAGAAATTGAATTCATAATTAAAGGACAACTAAAAATAAAAATGCCATAACGAACTATCTTCACTGGAGAATTATTTTAAATATATTTGAAGAATAAATTATACCGATCTTACAAAAGCTTTTTTTTTTTATTAAAAAAGAGGAAATAAACCTAATTCCACTTCTGAACTCATTTTGTAAGGTCAACTTAGTCCTAATACTAAACTCCTGGTACAGGAAACCCTGTTATGAGAAATTAAAAATTAGAAACCAATAGCCCTCTTCTGAACAATTATATGCCAACAAACTGTACAAGGTAAAATAAATAAATAAATTCTTAGAAATATGCAACTTGGCAAGACTGAATCATAAAAAATATTAAATCTGAACAAATGAATTAATAGTAAGATTGAATCAATAATCAATACTTCCCAATAGACAGAAGTTTAGGTTCATAAGTCTTCATCGGTGAAATACACCAAACATTAATACATTAATACCACTTCTTTTCAAACTCTTCCAAAAAAAAAAAAAAAAAAACCCTAAAAACAGAAAAGAAGGGAACACTTAAAAAAAAAAAAGATTTATTTATTTATTTATTTGAGAGAAGGGGAGAGAGCAAATGTGGGATGGGGGGCAGAGGGAGATGGAGAATCTCAGTTTCCCTGCTGAGCATAAAGTCTGACATGGGGCTTGATTTTAATAACCCTGAGATCACGACCTGAGCCAAAATCAAGAGTTGGATACTCAACTGACTGAGCCACACAGGTGCTCCAAGAAGGGAACACTTTTCTACTCATTTTACAAGGCTAGCATTACTCTGATACCAGATAAGGACACCACAAAAAAATAAAATCACAGGCCAATATTCCTGTGAACAGAGATGTGAAAATCCTCAACAGAATATTAGTAAACAAATTGAACAATTAACTAAAGAGATCATTTAACATGATTAAATAGGGCTTATTCTGGGGGTCCAAGGGTGGTTCAATATCCACAAATCAGTTAATCTGATATACCACGTTAATGTAATTAAAGATAAAAGTCATATGTTATCCCAATAAATGCAGAAAAAGCCTTTGGCAAAATTCATCATCCATTCATGAAAAAAATTCTCAACAAAGTGGGTATAGAGGGAACTTACCTCAACATTATGAAGACTGTATATGATAAGCCCATAGCTAATGTTATACCTAGTGGTGAAAAGTTCAAAAACTTTTCCTCTAAGATCAGGAACAAGACAAGGATGCTTGCTATCCCCACTTTAATTCAATGCACTATTGGAACTCTTAACAATAGCAGTTAGGCAAGAGAAAGGATTAAAGGCATCCAAATTGGAAAGAAAAAAGTAAAACTGTCACTGTTTGCATATGGCATGATGTAATATTTAGAAAACCTTAAAGTCTCTACTAAAAAATTGTTAGAATTAATAAATAAATTCAAAGGAATTGCAAGATAAAAATCAACATACAAAATATCATGTTTCTATACAGTAATAATAAACTATCAGACAGAAAATAAAGAAAATAATCCCATATACAACTGTATCAAAAAGAATAAAATACCTAGGAATAAACTTAACTAAGAGGGTGAAAGGCCGATAAACTGGAGGCATTATGCTCCCTGATTTCAAACTATATTACAAAGCTATAATAATCAAAACAGTATGGCATTGGTATCAAACCTGACACATAGCTCATAGAGTGCCCAGAAATAAACCCATGCTTATATGGTCACTCAATTTATGACAAAGAGGCCAAGAATATACAATGGTGAAAGGAAAATCTCTTCAATAAATGGTGTTGGGGAAATTGGGCAGCACTTGCAAAAGAATGAAACAGGATTCTACCTTACAAGATAGACAATTCAACCTGAAGTGAATTAAAAATTTGAATACAAGCTCTAAAGCCATAAAACGTTGGGAAAAAATATGGATAGTAAGCTCCTTGACATATTCTTGGCGATGAGTTTTTGGATTTGACATCAAAAGCAAAGGCAACAGAAGTGAGACTATATCAAACCAAAAACCTTCTGCACAGCAAAGGCAAACATCAACAACACAACAACACAACCTACTGAGTAGAAGTAAATATTTGCAAATCATGTTTCTGCTTAGGGATTAATATCCAACATATATAAAGAACTCATACAACTCAACAGCAAATAAATAAGAAAGAAAGCAAATAAAAAAAACCAGCAAATAAATAAGAAATAAATTTTAAAGTGAGCAGAGGAACTGAATAGAGATTTTTCCAAAGGGGGGAAAAATATATATATATATATATATATATATATATATGTGTGTGTGTATATATATGTGTATATGTATATATATATATATATATATATATATATATATGAGCCAATAGACATATAACAAAGATGTTAAACATTACTAATCATTAGGGAAATGCAAATCAAAAGCACAGTGAGATATAATCTTTCACCTGTTAAAATGGCTATAATCAAAAAGAGAAGAAACAGCAAGTGCTGGC
Organism: Enhydra lutris kenyoni; assembly: GCF_002288905.1. Taxonomy (NCBI): domain Eukaryota; kingdom Metazoa; phylum Chordata; class Mammalia; order Carnivora; family Mustelidae; genus Enhydra; species Enhydra lutris. The sequence goes on from NW_019154112.1 coordinate 9,576,980, forward strand.
AAGGATATGGAGAAAAAAGGAATCTTTGAGCACTGCTAGTATAGTTTCCGTGGAAAGAGTATAGAAGTTCCTCAAAAAATTAAAAGTAGAACTACCATATGATCTAGCAATTCTACTTCTGGGTACTTATTTGAGGAAAAGGAAAGCACTAACTTGAAAGACATAAGCACTCCTATGTTTATTGCTGCATCATTTACAATAGTCAAAACATGGAAGCAACTTCAGTGTCCATCAATGGATGAATGGATAAAGAAAAGGGTAATATACATATGTGTGTGTGTATACATATAGACATACATGTGAAATGGAATATCATGCAGCCATAAGGAATAGTGAAATCTTGCCATTTAGACCACATGGGTGGACCCTGAATGCATCATGCTAAGTGAGATAAGTCAGAGAGAAAAAGACAAGTACCATATAAATTCACTTATATGTAGAATCTAAAACAAAAGCAAATAACAACAAAACAAAACAGAACAAAAACCAGCTTCATAGATACGGAGAAAAGACTGGAGGTTGCCGTACACAAAGATAAACTTGAAATGGATAAAAGACCTCAACGTGAAACAGGAATCCATCAGAATCCTAGAGGAGAACATAGGCAGTAACTTCTTCGATATCAGCCACAGCAACTTCTTTAAAGATATGTCTCCAAAGGCAAAGGAAACAAAAGCAAAAATGAACTTTTGGGACTTCATCAAGATCAAAAGCTTCTGCACAGCAAAGGAAACAGTCAACAAAACGAAGAGGCAACCCACGGAATGGGAGAAGATATTTGCAAATGACAGTACAGACAAAAGGTTGATATCCAGGATCTATAAAGAACTTCTCAAACTCAACACACACAAAACAGATAATCATGTCAAAAAATGGGCAGAAGATATGAACAGACACTTCTCCAATGAAGACATACAAATGGCTATCAGACACGTGAAAAACTGTTCATCACTAGCCATCAGGGAGATTCAAATTAAAACCACATTGAGATACCACCTTACACCACTTAGAATGGCCAAAATTAGCAAGTCAGGAAACAACGTGTGTTGGAGAGGATGTGGAGAAAGGGGAACCATCTTACACTGTTGGTGGGAATGCAAGTTGGTGCAGCCACTTTGGAGAACAGTGTGGAGATTCCTCAAGAAATTAAAAATAGAGCTTCCCTATGACCCTGCAATTGCACTACTGGGTATTTGCCCCAAAGATACAGATGTAGTGAAAAGAAGGGCCATCTGTACCCCCATGTTTATAGCAGCAATGGCCATGGTTGCCAAACTGTGGAAAGAACCAAGATGCCCTTCAACGGACGAATGGATAAGGAAGATGTGGTCCATATACACTATGGAGTATTATGCCTCCATCAGAAAGGATGAATACCCAACTTTTGTAGCAACATGGACAGGACTGGAAGAAATTATGCTGAGTGAAATAAGTCAAGCAGAGAGAGTCAATTATCATATGGTTTCACTTATTTGTGGAGCATAACAAATAGCATGGAGGACATGGGGAGATGGAGAGGAGAAGGGAGTTGAGGGAAATTGGAAGGGGAGGTGAACCATGAGAGACTATGGACTCTGAAAAACAACCTGAGGGTTTTGAAGGGGCGGGGGGTGGGAGGTTGGGGGAGCCAGGTGGTGGGTATTAAGGAGGGCATGTATTGCATGGAGCACTGGGTGTGGTGCAAAAACAATGAATACTGTTACGCTGAAAAGAAATTAAAAAAAAAAAAAAAGACTGGTGGTTGCCAGATGCAAAAAGTGGGTATTGGCAAAATGGATGAAGAGTATCAAAATGTACTAACTTCTACTTCTAAAACAAATAATTCAAAATAATTCATTAGGATATAATGTATGGCACAATCACTAGAATTAATAATAACATATTGCAGAGTACCTAGGTGGCCCAGTTAATTGAGCACCTTAACTGGTTTTCGCTCAGGTAATGGTCTTGGAGTCATGGGATTGAGTCCCAAGTTGGGTTCCACACTCAGGAGTCTGCTTGAGATTCTCTCTCTCCCTCTCTCTCTGTCCCTCCCCCCACATGTGTGTGCTTGTTCTCTTTCTAATAGATATGTAAATCTTCATTTAAATTTTTTAAAATTTATTTGAGAGAGAGAACAAGTGGATAGGTGGGTCAGAGTGAGAGGGAGAGGTAGACTCTCTGGTGAGCAGGGAGCCCAATGTGGGGCTTGACCTGCTGAGCCACTCAGGCATCCCAAATAAATAATTCTTTAAAATAATAACAATAATGTATTGCATATTTGAAGGTTAGTAAAAGAGTAAATCTTAAAAGTTCTCATCACAAGAAAAAAATTTGCTACTATATATGCAAAGATATGTTAAATAGACTTATTGTGGTGATCATTTCTCAATATATGGAAATTATATTATACACCCAAAACTAATACTGTATGTCAATTATACCTCAATTAAAAACAAAACAAAACGAAATCTCTCAAAAACAGAGTAAGATATTAAACTTAAACCCAAATATAATGTCACTACATGGAATATAAACAAATTACATGTTCCAATTAAAGGGAAAAAATTGCCAAATTGAATTTTGTAAACACCATAACTGAACTGTTTGCTATTTAGAAGAGATACTCCTTGAATATTAGGATACAGAGAGATTAAATGGAGAAAAATCAAAAGAAATATCATGCAAACAATAACCAGAAGAAAGCTGGTACAGTTAAAATAATATCAGAAGTAGAGTTGATGCAAGAAGCCTTCCTAAAGACTAACAAAAGGCGCATTTTATTGTGATAATTAATCCACCCCAAAGACACTAAATTCTAATTTTATAACCATTAACAACATAGTGTTGACATATATAAAGCAGAACTTGACAAATAAAAGGAGGTAAATCACAAGTATAATGGGAGATATAAACACATCTCTAAGTGACTAAAGAATATGAAGAATAAAAGTCAGTAAGGATTTAGAAGATTTGAACAAAATTTGGCCTCACTGATACCTATAAGTAGGACTGTGTTCATTAGCTGCAGAATAACAAACATATGAATGTATGGTTCTAAAAGTGCCATATATATTTGATGCAATCCTTCCTCAACATACACAAAAAAACCCACCAAGTCTTTCTGGAAATGTATAAGGTCATTCTAAAATTACTGTGGGAATGCTAAATGCCAAGAAGAACAAAGATAATCTTGAAAAAATAATTTCAGAGACTTAGATTGTTTTTATTCCATTATCCCTACATCCAATCAGGCAAATTGCTTTTTTAAGGCCTCAGTTACTAGGCCAATTGCACAGTTATTACTCTATTATTTAGACAGACGGTTCTTATCTATTCTAAAAAATATACATCCATATAAGATAACTATAGTGTAAGATTTGACAATTCCTTCTTCTATTTTATAAATTCAGGTGTAATTAACATACAGTGTTATATTAGTTTCAGGTGTGCAATATAATGATTCAACAATTCTATACATCACTTAGTGCTCACTGAAGTAAATGTAGTCATCATCTATCACCAAACAACACTTTTATGATCTTATTGACAATATTCCCTATGCTGTACTTTTCCATCTCCGTGACTAATTTATTTTGTAACTGGAAGTTTGTACCCTTAGGGATGCCTAGGTGGCTCAGTTGGTTAAGTGTCTGCCTTTGGCTCAGGTCATGATCTCAGGGTCCTGGGATTGAGCCTCACGTCATGCTTCCTGCTCAGCGGAAATTCTGCTTCTCCCCTCCCCGCCTCCCACTTGTGCTCTCTCTCTCCCCCAAATAAGTAAAATCTTTAAAAAAAAAAAAAAAGAAGTTTATTTCCTTAATTCTTTTTACCTCTTTCACCCATGTATCCCCCACCCTCCCTTTAGTAAACACCTATTTGTTCTATTTAAGAGTTTGGGGTTATTTTGTCTGTTTTCCTTTGTTTCTTCATTTGTTTTGTTTCTTAAATTCCGTGTAGGAGTGAGATCATATGGGATTTAACTTAGCATTACACCCTCTAGGTCCATCCATGTTGCAAATGGCAAGATTTCATTCTTTTTTATAGTTGGGTAATACTACATTGTATATATATACTACCCCTTCTTTATTCACATTTATTTATTGATGGACACTTGCTTTGCTTCCGTATCTTGGCTATTGTAAATAACTGTCAGTAAATATAGCAGTGCATATTTCTAAATTAAAATAATTATTATTGTTTTTATTTCCTTTGGGTAAATCCCCAGTAGAAAAATTACTGGATCATATGGTATTTCTATTTTTAATTTTTTTGAGGAATCTCCATACTGTTTTACATTGTGACTACACCAATTTGCATTCCCACCAACTGTGCACAAGGGTTTCTTTTTGTCCACATCCTCACCAACATGTTATGTCTTTCTGATTCTAGCCATTCTCACAGGTATAAGGCAATATCGTGGTTTTGATTTGCATTTCTCTGATAATGAGTGACGTTGAGCATCTCTTGCTGTATCTTTTGGCCATCTGTATGTTTTTATTGGAAAAATGTCCAATTTTTCAGGTCATTGGCACATTTTTAGCCAGGTTATTGTTTTTTTGATGTTGAGTTACAAAAGTTTTTTTATAGATTTTGGATAACCCCTTATCAGATTTATCATTTGAAATATTTTCTTTCATTCAGAAGGCTGTCATTTTGTTTATGGTTTCCTTTGTTGTGTACAAACTTTTTATTTTGGTGTAGTCCCAAAGTTTAATTTTGGTTTTATTTCCCTTACTTAAAGAGCTATATCCAGAAAAATATTTCTGTAGCTGATGTTAAGGAAATTCCTGTCTATGCTTTCTTCTAAAAGTTTTGTTCTTCAGGTTTCACATTTAGATCTTCAATCCACTTGAAGTATATTTTTATGTATTGTGCATGAAAGTAGTTTAGTCTCATTATTTTGCACATAGCTATCTAGTTTTCCTGGCACTATTTATTGAAGAGACTTTCTTTTCCCCATTGTGTAGTCTTGCTTCCTTTGTCAAAGATTAATTGATAATAAAAGGGTGGGTTTATTTCTGGGCTCCCTATTCTGTTCCATTGATCTACCCACCTATTTTGTGTGTGTGTGTGTGTGTCAGTACCAAACTGTTTTAATTACTACAGCTCTGTAGTATATCTTTTGAAATCTGGATTTGTTCCTTTTTCTCCAGCTTTGTTCTCCTTTCTCAAGATGGTTTTGGCTATTTGGAGTCTTTTGTTGTTCCACACAAATTCTAAGATTATTTTTTTTAGTTCTGTGAAAAATGCTGTTGGCATTTTAATAGGGATTACATTAAATCTATAGATTGCTTTGGACAGTAAGGGCATTTTAATAATATTGATTTGTCCAATCCATGTGCATGGAATATTTTCCATCTGTTTATGTTGTTTTCAATTTCATCAATGTTTTATCATTTTGGAGCGCATATCTTTTACCACCTTTGTTAAATTTATTCCTGGCATTTTAGTATTTTTGGTACAATTATAAATGGGAATATTTTCTTAATTTCTCTTTCTGCTACTTCATTATTAGTGTTTAAATGTCTGTATATTAATTTTGTATCCCAGAACATTACTGAATTCATTTATCAGTTCTAGTGGTTTTTTTGTGGAGACTTTAGGGTTTTCTATATATAGGATCAGGTCATCTACAAATAGTGAGTTTTACTTCTTTCTTACCAATTTGGATGTCTCTTATTTCTTTTTCTTATCTGATTGCTGGGGTTAGGCCTTCTAGTACTATGTTTGATAAAAATAGTGAAGGTGGACATTCTTGTCTTGTTCCTGATACTAGAGGAAAAGCTTTCAGTTTTTCACCATGAGTATGATGTTACAGTGAATTTTTCTTATATGGCCTTTATTATGTTGGGGTATGTTCCCTCAAAATCTACTATATTGAGAGGTTTTACCACGAATGGATGTTGTACTTTGTCAAGTGCTTTTTCTGCATTTACTGAGAGGACCATATGGTTTTTATCCTTTCTTTTGTTAATATGATGTATCATATTAATTGATTTGTGAATGCTGAACCATCCTTTTATCTCTGAAATATATGACACTTGATCCTGGTGAATGTTTTGGGATGTGTGTGTGTGTGTGTGTGTGTGTGTGTGTGTGTGTGTGTTTTAGTGTATTTTTGAATTCATTTTGCAGTATTTTGATGAGGATTTTTACATCTATGTTCATCAGAGATATTGGCCTGAAGTTTTCCTTATTTGTAGTGTGTTTGTATGGTTTGGGTATCAGGGTAATGCTGGCCTTATAGAAAGAACTTCGGAGCTATTCTTCCTCTTCTATTTTTGGAGTTGTTTGAGAAGAAAAAGTATGAATTCTTCTTTAAATGTTTGTTAGAGTCAGTTGCAAGTATCTACTCCTCTTTGTTTTGTTGACTGTTTCCTTTGCTGTGCAGGAGCTTTTTATCTTAATGAAGTCCCAAAGTTCATTTTCACTTTTGTATCCCTTGCCTTTGGAGAAGTGTTTTGAAGGAAGTTGCTGTGGCTGATGTCCAAGAGGTTGCAGCCCATGTTCTCCTCTAGGATTTTGATGGATTCCTGTCTCACATTGAGACATTTAGAGTTTATCTTCCATTTAGAGTTTTCATTTCATCCATTTCATCCCATTTAGAGTTTATCTTTGATTAAGGTGTAATAGTCCAGTTTCATTCTTCTGCACGTAGCTGTCCAATTTCCCCAGCACCATTTACTGAAGAGACTGTCTTTTTTCCACTGTATATTTTTTCCTGCTTTGTCGAAGATTAGTTGACCATAGAGTTGAGGGTCCATATTGGGGTTCTCTATTTTGTTTATTGATCTGTCTTTGTGCCACTACCATGCTGTCTTGGTGATCACAGCTTTGTAATATAGCTTGAAATCAGGCAACGTTATGCCCCCAGTTTTTTCTTTTTCGACATTTCCTTAGAGATTTGGGGTATTTTCTGGCTCCATACAAATTTTGGGATTGATTGTTCCAGCTCTTTGAAAAATGCCATTGGCATTTTGATCAGGATGGCATTGAAAGTATAGATTGCTCTGGGAAGCATAGACATTTTAACAATGTTTATTCTTCTGATCCATGAGCATGGAATGTTTTAAACCTTTTTGTATCTTCTTCAGTTTTTTTCATAAGTGTTCTGTAGTTTCCAGACTATAGAAGATCGTTTACCTTTTTGGTTAAGTTTATTCCAAGGTATCTTATGGTTTTTGGTGCTGTTGTAAATGGAATCAATTCCCTAATTTCTCTTTCTACAGTTACATTGTTCGTGTATAGAAAAACAACTGATTTCTGTGCACTCGTTTTTTATCCTGCCACATTCTGAATTGCTGTTTGAGTTCTAGTAATTTGGGAGTGGAGTCTTTTGCATTTTCCACATAAAGTATCACGTGATCTCTGAAGAGAGAGAGTTTGACTTCTTCTTTGCCAGTTTGAATACCTTTTATTTATTTTTGCTGTCTGATTGCTGTTGCTGGTATCCAACATCTATGAAGAATTTCTCAAACTCAACACCCCAAAATAAATAATCAAGTCAAGAAATGGGCAGAAGACCTGAAAAGACACTTCTCCAAAAACGTATGAATGCTTAAAAGACACATGAAAAAATGTTCAACATCATTAGCCATCAAGGAAATGCAAATCAAAACCACATTGAGATATCACTTCACACCAGTCAGAATGGCTAAAATTAACAAGGCAAGAAATAGCAAATTTTGGAGAGGATGTGGAGAAAGAGGAACCCTCTTACACTGTTGGTGGGAATGCAAGTTGATAGAGCCACTTTGGAAAACTGTGTGGAATTTCCCCAAGAACTTAAAAATAGAGCTACCCTATGACCCAGCAATTGCACTACTAGGTATTTACCCCAAAGATACAGATGTAGTGAAAAGAAGGGCCATGTGCACTCCATTGTTCATAGCAGCAATGGCCATAATAGCCAAACTGTGGAAGAAGCTGAGATGCCCTTCAACAGATGAATGGATAAAGAAGATGTGGTCCATATATACAATGGAATATTACTCAGCCATCAGAAAAGATGAATACCCACCATTTTCATCTACATAGATGGAACTAGAGGAGATTATGCTAAATGAAGTAAGTCAAGCAGAGAAAGACAATTATCATATGGCCTCACTTATATGTGGAACATAAGGAACGGCATGGAGGACATTAAGAAAAGGAAGGGAAAAATGAAGGGTGGGATCAGAGGGAGATATGAACTGTGAGAGCCTATGGACTCTGGGAAACAAACAGAGGGTTTTAGAGAGGGGGGCAGATTGGGTTAGCCTGGTGATGGTATTAAGGAAGGCACATATTGCCTGGAGCACTGGGTGTTATATGCAAACAACGAATCATGGAACATTACATAAAAAACTAATAATGTACTGTATAGTGAGTAACTTAACATAATAAAAAATAAATAAATGTTAGAATTTACCTGTGATGCTTTCTGGTACCGGACTTTTGTTTGTTGGGAGTTTATAAATTACTGACTAAATTTCATTACTACCAATTAGTATTTCAAATTTTCTATTTCTTTCTGATTCAGTTTTGAGAGATTTTATGTTTATAAGAATTTATCTATTTCTTCTAGTTTCCCCAATTTGTTGGCATATAATTTTTTAAAAGATTTTATTTATTTATTTGACAGAGAGAGAGAGAGAGAGAGAGATCACAAGTAGGCAGAGCAGCAGGTAGAGAGAGGGAAGCAGGTGCCTTGCTGAGTAGAGAGCCTGATGCAGGGCTTGATCCCAGGACCCTGGGATCATGACCTGAGCTGAAGGCAGAGGCTTAATCCATTGAGCCACCCAGGCGCCCCACCATATAATTTTTCATAATATTCTGTATAATCCTCTGTACTTCTATTGTGTCAATTCTTATTTCTTCTCTTCCATTTCTAATTTATTTGAGTCCTCTCTTTTTTCCATGATGAGTCTGGCTTAAGGTTTGTCAATTTTGCTTATCTTCTCAGTGAATCAGCTCCTGGTTTCTTTGATCTTTTGTATTGGCTTTTTACGGTCTGCTTCATTTGTTCCTGTTTTAATCCTTTTATTTCCTTTTTCCTACTTGCTTTTGGCTTTGTTTTTTCTTTTTCTGTCTCCTTTGGGGTAAGGTTAGATTGCTTATTTAAGATTTTTCTCGTTTCTCAAAGTAGGCCTATATGCTATAAAATTCCATTTTAGATCTGTTCTGATTTTGCTGCATCCCAGATTTTGGACCATTGTCTTTTCCTTTCTTTTGCCTCCATGTATTTTTATTTCCCTTTTTGATTATTTGGTTAATCCAGTCATTGTTTAGTAACATTCTACTTAGCCTCCAAGTATCTATGTTCTTTCCAGACTTTTTTCTTGTAATTGATTTAAAGTTTCATACAACTGGATTTAAAGTTTCCTACAACTGGGGTCAGAAATTTCAGTCTTCTTGAATTTATTGAGACTTGTTTTGTGGCCTAAAATGCAATCTATCTTAAGAATGTTCCATGTGGGGGTGCCTGGGTGGCTCAGTGGGTTAAAGCCTCTGCCTTCGGCTCAGGTCATGATCCCAGGGTCCTGGGATCAAGCCCCGCATTGGGCTCTCTGCTTAGCAGGGAGCCTGCTTCCTCCTCGCTCTGCTGGCCTCTCTGCCTACTTGTGATCTCTGTCTGTCAAATAAATAAATAAATAAAATCTTTAAAAAAAAAAAAAGAATGTTCCATGTGCACTTGAAAAGAATGTGTATTCCAGTTTTTAGATGGCAGGCTCTTTATATGTCTGTCAGGGCCATCTGGTCTAATATGCCATTCAAAGCCATTCTTTCCTTATTGATTTTCTGTCTAGATGATCTGTCCATTGATGTAATTGGGATGTTAAAGTCTATTATTGTATTACTGTCGATTTCTCCCTTTCAGTCAGTTAAGAGTCAATATGGTGCTCCCATATTGAGTGCATAGATATTTATAACTGTTATATTCTCTTGTTAGAGTGATCTCTTTATCATTGTGTGTAGTGTTCTTCTTTTTCTCTTGCTATAGTCTTCATTTTAAGGTCCATTTTGTCTGACGTAAGTATTGCTTCCCCAGCTTTCTTTTCAATTCCACTTGCATGGCATATATCTTTCCATCCCTTTACTTTCAATCTGCATGTTTCTTTAGGTCCAAAGTGAGTCTCTTATAAGCAGCATACAGATAGTCTTGCTTTTTTTATCCATTCAGATGCCTTGTGTCTTTTTGTTGGAGTAGTTTATTTACATTTAAAGTAATTATTGATAGGTATGTACTTATTACCATTTTGTTACTTGTTTTCTGATTGTTTTTGTAGTTTTATTCTGTACCTTCCTTCTTTTCTTGCTCTCTCTTTTGGTTTGATGGTTTTACTTACTGTTATACTTGAATTCCTTTCTCTTTGTGTGTATATCTATTACAGGATTTTGATTTGGGGTTACCATTAAGTTCATATATAACATCTTATGTATATTGTTGTCTATATTATATTGATGGTCACTTAAGTTTGAATCAATTTCAAAAGCACTAAGTTTTTCTACCCCCCTCCATATTTTCTGTATACTATGTCATATTTTACATCACTTTATTTTGTGAATTCCTTGGTTGATTTTTGTAGATTTAATTGATTTTACTTTTTTTGTTGTTTGTTTTAACTTCCATGCTGGATTTATAAATAATCTACCATTATCATATGTTTGCATTTAACCGCAAATTTTTTTTCCTTTCCTAATTTTCTTACCTCTACTAGTGTCCTTTTATTGCACTCAAAGACTTCCCTTTAATTTCTTGTAAGGCTAGTTTAGTGGTGAGGAATTCCTTAACTTTTGTTTGCTTAAGAAACTCTTTATTTCTCCTTCTATTCTAAATGATAACCTTGCCAGGTACAGTATTCTTGGTTGCCGGTTTTTTCTGTTAGCACTTTGAATATATCACGTCTTTCTCTTCTGGCCTACAAAGTTTCTGCTGAAAAACAGCTGGTAGCCTGTATGGGATTTCTCTTTTATTTAACTATTTTCTTTCCCTTTGCTGCTTTTAAAATTCTTTCATTATTACTACTTTCTAACTACTTTTGCTACTGCTACTACTACTACTTTTTTTACTACATCATTACTACTTTTTGCCATTTTAATTATTGTGTGTCTTGGCATGGACTTCTTTGGATAATTTTGTTGGGAGTGCTTCTTGGATCTGGATGTCTGTTTCCTTCCCAGATTCAGGAAGCTTTCAGCTGTTATTTCTTCAAATAAATTTTCTTCCCCCTTCTCTCTCTGCTCTTTTTGGGAAATATAAAATTATCACAATGCAAAAGTTATTACTCTTGTGGATGCCACTGAGTACCTTAACCCATTCTCATTTTTTATTATTCCTTTTTCTCTTTGTTGTTCAGCTTGGTTGGTTTCCATTATCCTGTCTTCCAGATTGGTGATCATTCTTCTGCATTCTTCTGCATAATCTGCTATTGATTCCCTCTAGTGTATTTTTTATTTCAGTTATTTAGTTCTTCATCTCTGTTTTTTTTTTCTCTTTTTGTTGAAGATCTGAGATCCTCCATTCTTTTCTCATGCTGAGTGAATACCTGTGACCATTACTTTTTATGCTGTACCAGATTTCTTGCATACATCCATCTCATTTAACTATTTTGTTATGATTTTGTCTTGTTCTTTCATTTGGGAAATATTCCTATGTCATCATTTTGTCTAACTCTCTGTGTTTGTTTCTATGCATTAGGAAGGGCAGTTACGTCTCTTGATTTTTAATGTAGTGATCCTATAAAGAAGAGGTCCTGTGGTGCCCTGAGCACAGTGCACCTGTTCATCATATCCAAGTGCTTTAACGATGTCTGGTCTGTGGGTGCACGTGGCCTACTATTAGAATTGTGTTTGCCTTCAGTCTAGTTGGCTGTATCAGCAGAGTTTGGTCCCTGGGCTTTTGAGGGCCTGAGTCCACCTCAGGCTTGAAGTTGGGCAATGTCATCAGTCAGGATCTGTCTGCACTCAGTGTTTGCTGTAGTTGCAAGCACATGCACATGCACATGCACAGCACTCTCCCTGCACTATGCCCTGAGAGGCTTTCAAGTTAGTGAGCTAGCCCAGCGCTCAGACCAGATATCTGTCCTTAGTTACTCTGTTGGGGCTGCAGTCACTCCAAACTGCAGAACACTTTCTTACACTGCCCGCTAAAAGCCTCCAGTGTGCTGGTGTGTGTGGTTATCTACCCCCCTCCCTGGGGCAAGAGTCACTTTGGAGTGGTGCTGGTTCCTGCCAGGGCTGCGTGCAGGGTTTGTCTCGGCGAGAGCTGTTTTAGACAAATGCTAGCTAAATGGAGCAGGTCTGCATGGGGTATGGAAGCAGGGCATATGGTCCCACCAGAATAGGTGGAGAGTGGTCCCCATGTTTCCGGAAGAGAAATGGAACCCACCAATACTTTTGTTTATAGAGGAGTCGCTTAAAGATCTTGTCATTCCAATTCATGTTTTGAGATTAGTAAATAAATCTTCATATGTACCCTGAGCACTTTCCAAACTGCTACTTCTATTCTATGTGTTGGGCAGGTTATTTGTTAGGTTAACTCTTTTAAGAGTAGGAATTCAGTTTCCTATTGCCCTCCAGCTATCTTGGAGGTAAGTCCCATTGATATAAAAAAATTTGATAAGTGCCACTGGTTTTCAAAGCAAAATGCTATGGGGTCTTATTTTCCCAATGGGAATCCCCTATTCCTGGGGTGGGGTCTGATCCTCTTGCTTCCCATGTTTGTGGTATCCCTCCTTTTTGTGGTTAGTCTCTGTAGGGGTTTGTTTCCGAGACACATCTCGGCCCCGCCTACCCTCTTCAATGTGGTTTCCTGTCTACAATTAGGTATAGGTCTGTTCTACCAGTCTTTGGGTCACTTTCAGAATCAGCTTTCAGAATCAGTTGTATGGATGTAGTGGTTATCTTGGTGTGTCCATGGGAGGAGGTTATTCAGGATCTTCTGATTCTGCCATCCTCCTCTATCTCCCCTCCTTTTTTTTTTTTTTTTTTTTTTTAAGGCCCAGAGTATTTCTCTAACAGGGATCCCTCCCGAACATAAACTCACATTTGGGGTATGATTATGTCCAAAAAGCTTTGTATAGATAGCCACGGGGGTTTAGTACACAAGGTGCTGGCGTGGGAGTTTTCAGAGGGTTGAGAAAAGGGGACCTTGTTGCTATAAAATTTGTAAGAATGTTTGAATGGAAAGTTTGATAAATTGTCAGAGGGTGATTGCAGAGTAGCATGAGAAATTCCTGGGGGCCACAGTCTACTTTTGTGGGGTTTAATCTAGGAAACCCATCAGGTTCTCATAGTGAAGAGCCAAGAAAGAAATCCAGTTTTTCAGAAGAAAAGCTGAACAAACTGAAAACCAACTCTTCCTAGATCCATCAGAGAATTTTTTTTTCTTTTTTTATAATGCAAGTGCCTCACTTAAGCTTTGATTGCTGAGGCATCCACTTCAAAGAAGCATCCACTTCACAGATGGCTCTAATGAATACATTGCAGCCACAGACTAGATAAAGAGCAAGCCCCCCCCCCCCCCCCGCCCCCCAGGCTCCTTCGTCTGAGGTTTGGGTTGATTTGATAACTATTTGGACTGCCTGTTTTTTCCCTTCCTTTGCCTTAAATTCCTGCTGTTACGTTTAAAATACACCAACAAAGAGTGAACCCCAGAACTCTAGGCCCTCATCGTAGACCCCAATAAAAGCAAAATTCCAGGCCTGCATGCTTTCATTCTCACTCTTGTCCTCACCCTCCTCCTCCTGCTGACTGGCTGGCTGGCTTGCTCTCTTTCGATGTGTGGCCCCAAGTGTGCCATGTAATTTCCAGATACCTATTCCTATGGGTATCTTGCAATCACCACAAGGACTGCTCCAGCCACAACACTGGTCATAGATAGGCTAAGACTGGCACGCAATACCTGTAAAAGATTCATGATGACTGTATGTCTTGGATTTTCTGCTACTCTATCGATACAACTTAATTATTTTAGTAAATGTAGATTAATGACATGTTGATTATATGTAGATACATGATTATGCATTTGTAAGAATTTTCACATTAACCAATTAACTGGTTTATTTTTCTTTTACATTCTCATAGCATGTTTTTGATACATTTTTGCTTTAATATTAATGTGTAGCTATTTTTTGCAGTTATCCTCCCTGTTACTGGGCTCCTTGAAAGGAGAGTCTTTATTTTCTTTTGATCCTTTTAATAGACCAGCCATCGGATGCTCTAGACAAAATTGATGCTCAATAAATTATTGTTGAATTGTTCATTTCCTTTGCATTTTAGAGTTGTACAATTAATACATCCATCCGTTGGTCAGTTGTCAGTAAGGATAGCAATATACTGTTCTTAGTAAGAGCCAAAAACCTCAACCAAAAGAAAAGGGAAAAAATTTTGCTTTTGGTAAAATGTGTAACTCTTTCCATATGTAATTATCTTCCCAGCTTGCATATGTATAGCTGTTTCATCTACATGTATATATATTATTTTCTTTCCAGGAATCAAGTAGTCTGCCAAGCAGAGACAATTCATCTCACAGAACAGCAAAGATATTATGAAACAGCATAATCACTTGCATATTCAAGTTTATAATTAATTCTATGCTTTCATTAGGTGAGAGTTATGTTTTCAACAGTGTCTCCTCTTGCATCTTTTTCTTCCTCCTACATCTTTTACACCTAATAAGCATGCAAATAAATTCTGTCCTTTTATGCCTTGTGTGTTTCAAAATATGAACATTTAAAAAAAAAAGTTTCTGTAGCATTACAACCTCCTTATACAAGCACACAAATGCAACTGTTATACTCATCTGATTCTTCAAAATAATACATTTAAGGAGACAGCATTACTGATTGGTAGGTCCCATCCATAATCCTCAGTAACCTTGTATCAAAATAATTGTCACATCAAATTAAATAATTGCCAATCATATTAGGACTGCTTCACCTGGACCCTCCTGAGACTTTCTGATTCTGAGAGTTTGCTCCAGAATCGTTTCCCTTGGTACACCAAGTACACAAACCTAATTTTGTTTGACTGCAGGTTGTGTTGCTGCTGTTTCTATGTGATTGATTATATAATAATGCAAATTTTGGTTTGTTATATAACTTACTGTAGTAAATTTGTAAATCAATTCGGTAATTTAGAGCTAATAGAGATTAGAAAGAGGGCATGTAAAATTTTCATTTATTTTTGTAGTGTATTTTGTTATGAGAATAATATACTATTGAAAACTTAGGACTTCATTAACCTTTTGGGATGTAGTTCTTTCAAGTGCCAATGGTCAGCTTGATCTTAACTAGAAATGTCCTTCCTGGTTACTTTAGAAATAAACATATATCCTGATCCAGGTCTAGAATTTAAAGATGCAGAAATCAAAGAGTGCAACTCCCTTTTCTTGTAAATGAGTAAACTGACTCAAAGAAGTTGTGAACTACCCAAGGTATCGAAATGTGTTTAGTCAGTTTTTTATGGGAGGGTACAGTGGAGTGGGTGGGAGATGTATATATTCCTTACCTCCTAATTGAAGGTTCCATTAGTGCCACTATCTCTATAAATGCTGTCATAATAACAAAACACACAACATGCAAGTAAGCACATGTCCACACCATGCACATACCCATGCTAGATATATACTGCAAAAGAACCTTAGAAATATCTGTCCTTTAAGTCCAAAAGTGGGGATAATACCAGAAACAGAATCATATAAATACAGCAAAGAAATAAGAGAAAAGCATGCAGAATGATGTGGGAAATAAAGGCAAGGGAAAATTTAAATTTCCTTACTGCCTACAGCCTATTGACAAGTCCTTGAAACAGGTAACCTTTCTCTAGGAACTCAGCTGCCTCGATGTTGACACTTCGCTAAGGGTAAAAGGCAATCTTAGGTTAATATTATCCCCATCCCCCCAGGATCCTGTAAGTCTACTTTAACATATAAAAATCCCTTTGCAAATTTCCTTTATCTTGACTCCCCCTTAAGATATATATTGGCAATCATCTTCCAAGTATATGCCCCATTGATAAACATCTGAAGGGCATCATGACTAGGGTTTTATTAGACAATAATAAGTGACCTTTTCCTAACAATAACTAGCCCCCTCAAGGTCCTGGAAACCTTGCTTCCAAAATTCCTTGGAGACTTAGGCTATCCCTAACCCCCTCTCAACTTGAAAGTGATGGTCACCTGTCACAACCCTAATGCAGCTCTTTTTGTCCCTGAGCTTTAATAAAACCACCAAAGACATATCAAGAATTCTTTATTTCTTTTTTTTTAATAGTTTGTTTATTCGTCAGAGAGAGAGAGAGAGAGCGAGTGCAAGGAGGGTGTGCAGCAGGCAGAGGGAGAAACAGGCTTCCTGCTGATCAAGGAGCTGGATGTAGGACTCGATCCCAGGACTCTGGGATCATGACCCCCAACTAAAGGCAGACACTCAACTGACTGAGCTACCCAGGCATCCCCCAAGAATTCTTTCTTGTTTTTATTTTTTAAAAATTTATTTTTTATTATTTATCTATTATTATCTATTATATATCTATTATCTATTATTTGACAGAGTGGGACACAGAAAAAGAGGGAACACAAGCAGGGGGAGTGGGAGAGGGAGAAGCAGGTTTCCCACCTAGCAGGGAGCCCGTTGTGGGGCTTGATCCCAGGATGCTGGGATCATGACCTGAGCTGAAGGCAGATGCCCAGCAACTGAGCCACCCAGGTACCCTCAAGAAATCTTTCTTGACCATTTGCTGCGAACCCCATTCCCACACCACGGAAGATTTAATGGAGGAGAGGATAGCATAGTGGCTAAGAAACACTTCTGTTACTTGTCAGTAGTTGTGATCCTGGGCAAGCTACCCAACCTCTCTGTGCCTCAGTTTCCTTGCCATAATACAGGCACATGTAGAGTGTCTCAAACAATGTGTCAAACAATGACACAAGCAGTTAAGGTACTGCAGCTAGGAGATACCCTCGGGACCAGCATCAGCTGACACCCTAGAACTGATAACAAGCAGAACCGGAAGAGGTCTGCAGAGATCCAAGACCAGTTAAATCCCTTTAAAAAGGGGAAGATTTTGGCAGCAAACTGTCAGACTCCTCAGACATGACCCCACCAGGTCTGACCACTTAAAAAATGCAACTGCCGCAGAAGGCTCAGCCCAGATGATCCCAGAACAGAACCCAGAGCCTTCCCTGCTTGAACATCAGAAGCAGTAACGCCCAGGGCTGACCCAGACCAGACTGAGGCCTTATCTCGACTGCGTGCCCACAGACTGACTTCGTTTTTGGTTCGTTAACTTCCTGCACTGTTTTGTTATCGTGCTTGCTGTGTGGCTTGTTTTCTGTCCTGCTCTATGTGCTGTGTAAGAAGCCAAGTTTAATCACATGGTGAACTGTCATTGCGTTTGGAATCCTGAATCCGCTTTAGAATTGTGATTTAACTTTTCTTTACGACTGAATAAGGCTGACGTTGTGGAAACACACAACGCGTGTGTGCGCCTTTACGGCATGCTCAGGGCAGCGCACTAATGGTTCCTCCACCATAGTTTTCTTGTGAGGGTTCAATGAATGAATATTTGGGAAGTACTTGAAATAATAAGGGACACATAGTGCTATAAAATGTTTAGTAAATAAATGAAATGTGGGGCTTAAGAATGAGCATTTCCTACCCAACTCATGCTGTCCTGTCTTTCCTTTTTTTTTTTTTTTTTTAAGATTTTATTTATTTATTTGACAGACAGAGATCGCAAGTAGGCAGAGAGGCAGGCAGAGAGAGAGGGGGAAGCAGGCTCCCTGCTGAGCAGAGAGCCCGATGTGGTCTTGATCCCAGGACCCTGGGATCATGACCTGAGCCGAAGGCAGAGGCTTAACCCACTGAGCCACCCAGGTGCCCCTGTCCTGTCTTTCCTTAAGAAGAAAGTCCTGTCTTTTTTTTTTTTTTTTAGATTTTATTTATTTATTTGACAGACAGAGATCACAAGCAGGCAGAGAGGCAGGCAGAGAGAGAGAGGGGGAAGCAGGCTCCCTGCTGAGCAGAGAGCCTGATCCGGGGCTCGATCCCAGGACCCTGGGATCATGACCTGAGCCGAAGGCAGAGGCTTTAACCCACTGAGCCACCCAGGTGCCCCAGAAAGTCCTGTCTTACACGTAATGGCACATTATAAGAGAGAGAGACATGGAAAGGGCCGAGGGGACAGAGTGAAGAGAATGCTCTTCTTGGTGGCAGTAGAAGAGAGTATTAAAGACAATAAACCCATATTGCAGTGGCAAGAATTAGCCTCTGAGAGAAGGAAGAATCTACTGACAGTAAGAGGTGTCAAATACAGTTCAGATAATAGGGATGACATGTTTTTCTTCCCCATAAAGAGTATTTTCAGAAGACTAATCTGAGCAGGTTGTAATGCTCATAGAAAATCAGAAATCTTTAAACCCTGATAACATGTTTCAACTTTTATCCTGATGTTGCTGGTCACTTTTCCCATTAAAATAGAATATATGCCCTTCCAATTTTTTAAGCACTTCCAAAAATCCTAGACTAACATGATTTTCAACTGCATTTATGACTGCACTATGGTCCACCGCAACCAAATAGAACAATAATTCTGGCTGTCATTATTGAGGTTCTAATGATTAAAAGCAGAAAAGGCCTTCAAGTGGCAAAAATATAATCTGGACCTCATGGACCTTCACCTAAGAGCAAATTCCTTTAATTTCAAGACAATATCAAGAATGGGAAACTTGAGAAGTGAGTGGAAAGGAAAACAAAAAATCGGACAGGAAAATCATACCTGTATATAAGGAGTGATGAGCAAACAGAAAGAACAGACAATTACCTCACATTTTTGTTGACTTCAGTTCCTGCAAAACTAGGCTGAAACATTAGATCACCAGTAAGGCAAACAATTCTAGCTACTCTATCCTGAGGGATTTCTCTACACTAAAATATACTTCTTATTAGTATTATTAGTATTAGTGAAGGTGCAGAGGTCAAATATGCCTTAATATTTTTACTCATAAACAGGAAGTCTTCATGCCTCAGATTCCAGTGTCTGAATTATTTAATGTCCTGACATTTTAAGAGTCCAGAAAGCACATCCTTTGGACTTACCATGTCAGATTCCTACTCTACCCAGGGAAGAGTTGGTAGACTTCCACTTCTTATCTACTCCTTGACAGAGAGCATTTTAACTACTTTTCTGAAATTCTGGACCATTGGTACACTGGTGAGAAGTCATTCTGAGGTATATATGGTTTTAAATTAGAGTACCTTATTAATTAGCAACTGATTGAATAGTATTTACTAGATTTATAATGAGTAGTCATTTTTTTTGTTGTTGCTATGTCTTAAACAGGCTTGGATAATGATTTGCTGCTTCAATAAACTCCCACTGCATCACCTGCTACAGTAGAAGACATCAGGCAGTCACAAATGTGTGCCCAGAAAACTGTGGCCCAGAACACATCTACTTTTAGTTATATTTGGCTTCCTCTTTCTTCATTTTCCCCTATCCTTTCTGTCACCATGTTCAGGATCCTTCTGTTATCCTTTAATTGCCAAAAGCTATGGATGGCTCAGAATTTTCATTCAAGTAATAGGGGTCTTATCTAGTAATGTGTCATTTGTTGTTGAGTGTCATACTTCTAGCAGAAAAGATGTAGAAATATCATAACGAAGAAGCAGTATTTACTGCCATGGAAAATTAGTTATGTCTCCTTTGTCATAGACCAGAGCCATCCTCTGCTCAAACTGGGGTTTGATCTTCATAGGCACCACTGAACATTAACTGAATGTTTACACAGCATCAGGGGAGGAAAGCAAAACCCTGTGTTCATCACAGGGTTTCAAGTTAAAAAAATTTTTTTTTCTTAATATTTTATTCATTTATTTGTCAGAAAGAGAGAGAGAGAAAGCGCACATGTGCACACAAGCAGGAGGAACGGCAGGCAGAGGGAGAAGAAAGCTCCCTACTGAGCAGGGAGCCTGATATGCGGCTGGGTCCCAGGACCCTGGGATCATGACCTGAGATGCTTAACTGACTGAACCACCCAGGCATTCCATATTTTAATTTTTTTGTTTGTTTGTTTTTGAGATAGAGAAAGAGAGAGAAAGAGCAAGAGTGTGTGCAAGCAGGGGGAGGGGCAAAGGGAAAGAGAGAGAGAGAATCTTAAGCAGACTCCATGTCCAGCATGGAGCCTGACAGGGAGCTTGGGGATTGATCTCCCGACTCTGACATCATGACCTGAGCTGAAATCAAGAGCCGGATTCTTAACTGACCAAGCCACCAAGGCACCCCACCAGGGTTTAAACTTAATGTCTTTTTCTCCCTGTCCTCAGAGTCATAATCTTAAGACTACAGAAATGTGAAATTCTATACACATTTCTACATTCCATTGTTGGCAGCTTCGACTCCAACTCTCCACCAAGATTTTCTACTGTTTAAAATTGGCCACTCTTCTCAAATACCAGGACAACATGACTGAGATTTTGTCAACTCAGTATTTTGCTTTTGATGCCAGTTCCCATGAAGCAATTGAAATGGGTTATCTTTTCCCCAAAACTATGCACTTAAACAACTTACTACTTTGATATGCCTTATTAATTGAAGTCAAAACAGGACCAATTCCACATTCCAGTTTTCTAGAATGTCTTTCTCTAAGAAATCACTACAAACCACATAGCTAAAAAGAAATTATACATCTTTCTGTTCCTAGTCTTGAGATAAACATCATATTCAAGAGGATTTTATGACTAGCCTGTATGTTAGAAAGAAACTGAAGCAGTTTTCAATTAAAAAAAAGAAAAAGGAAAACATAGACACATGCACACCAATCACCATTTGCACTATAACCTGCACATAATTTTATCCACTCCACAGCAACATATCACAACTGAGATACCTCTGGTCATTAAAAAACTGAAAAAATAGCTTGCTTAATAAAACTATACTACGGAGAAGCCTGTTTGAATAAGTTCTCCTATTTCTAACAAATTCACATTGGCCAAGTTTTCACTATGTACTTCATGTACTAGGTAATTTTTGATTCTCTCCCTAATTCCATATGTATTATTGCTGGTGGTGATGTTTATCAAAAATTTCATTCATTTTCAAGGTTTTATTTTTTATTTATTTTTTTTATTTATTTATTTTTTTTAATTTATTTGACAGATCACAAGCAGGCAGAGAGGCAGGCAGAGATAGAGAGGAGGAGGAGGCAGGCTCCCTGCTGAGCAGAGAGCCCGATGCGGGACTCGATCCCAGGACCCTGAGATCATGACCTGAGCCGAAGGCAGAGGCTTTAACCCACTGAGCCACCCAGGCGCCCCCATTTTCAAGGTTTTATAAAGTTTTGTAAAATGTTCTGCTGTTTACTACACCTGCTAACATAATTCCTTCTTTATCATGGTCTGTTTAGTTACCTTGGAAATGATATCATAACATAGCAGAAACACCTGTCATTGCAAGATGATTCCTGCTTAATATTAAGCTAGAGTTAACCTCATTTCTCTATACATAATGGAAAAATGTTATTTGACATAGATTTCACACTGAGGAAAGTCTGCAAACCTATTCTTTCTTTATTATTATTTATAATTTGGGGGTAAATTCTAATAGATTTCAGAAATATGAATGGTTATATACCTTTGTCAGGAAATGAAAGATGTCATATTGTAGACAAGAATTTTACTATCTAACCTGTTAAAATACATACTGACTTTTTTTTAGTGTTCTGCTACTTTGTGTCAGAATCACTTTAAAATGACATCAAAATATCTCATATTTCATTCCAAGGGATAAAGAACATATTTTCATTTAAAATGATAAAGTGTGGGGAAAGCATAGTCTTAAGAGTTAGGCATAACTGATTTGCTAATTTTTGAAATACCATATGTTAATTTTGCTTTCTAGGCTTAAGATTTCTCCTTTATAAATTAAGGACAGTGATAGTTAACCTACTTATATATAAATACATATATATATATATGATGCTAATATATATAAATTAAATAATACATATTAAATATAAATAGATACATGGCTAAAAGAGATGATTTATGTAAAGTAGCTGGCATATACTTGATATTTAATGAGAGGCTGAATTAAATTATCTCCCACATACTCAGCTTACAAGTTTTAAAATAGTGATCTCTTAGAAAACATACACAATTTTAAAAGACCCACTAAACTAAGGCAAATGCAGAATTTAATCTGTAATAATTGTTTAAAAAGCATGATGTAAAATATTTTTATCAAAAGTATATAAATTTAAATAGTTTTACTACTAGAGTATTATAGCTTGAAGGACGTTTATAACCCATCTAATTCAATGCCCATCATTTCCTAGGAAAAGAAACTATTTAGATAAAAAAAAAAATTAGGTTATTTGCTCCCAGTGACACATTTAATTAACAGTTCAACTAAGGAGACATCAGACCATTTTAATTCAAGACTAGTGACTTATCCTTTTAATTACCAGCCTCCTTTGTGCCAATACTACTCTAAGCACATTAAGTTCTGAAAAACATATATTTAAGATATAATGCCAGGAATTATTTTTCACTATATTTAAATGTCTATTTAAAAACTTAAAATGTCAGCATTTACTTTTCCATGGGCTATTTAAATTGTGTAATAAAGTTTAAGTAATTTTATAAAATGTCAAAATATGAGGAAAAATTACTTTGGACCTTCTTCATTCCCCTTTATTTGAAAGAAATGTTTACTCTATCCAGGACTAAGCATATTGGCCACCATTCAACATTATCATTCTCTGGGAAAATATAATTTTTTCATGATGTATTTGCCTCTAATTTACCAAACGTGATAATAATGGATTCTAAGACCTATTAGTCAATTGATTTAAATACCATTTTGGGGTAGGGGGAATTGAGAAAATGAATAACACAGGAAGTTGCTTTGGAGCTATTCTCTATTAATGACACACTGGTGACCACCAGACACAGCTGACTGGCACTCTATCACTGGTGTAGGACAAGGATTAGCATTTTACTTCTATAATTCCTGACATCTAACTCTTGACCATATCACTTCTCACTGAATCTTTATCCAGACTCCATAATTGTATTATTTGATAGCTAACTCTTTAACAGTTTCCAATAGTTTGTTAAACTCTCTAATAATGAAAACATTTGTTAAAAATGATCTATTCCTAGAAGATATGCAGAACGGTCTTCAAGATATTGCTGGCAATTTTGGATTTCACACCCACCCCAAAAGACAAGATTTAGATAACCTACTGCTCATCAAATGGTGAATTAGTAAATACCAAGTTTTTTCAATCATTCTTAGGAAGGAGAGGGAATATTATCACCCTAAGGAATGTTTCCTTCCTCCTCACAAGATTGTTCCCAACTTTCTTTTTGCACCTCAAAACTCTGGTGAGGATTATTCACTTTTACTGAGAAGTATATCTTTTCATCTATATGACAAAGGGAAAATAGTTATCCTTCATATATTACATAAATGCTGGCAGCTCTTAAGAACAGAGATACAAATAAGAACTAAGATGGTTCCTTAATCCTTGATAACCTGATGATGGGAAACCTACCTCTGGGTGCCTTAATTCCTGATGTGAACATCTCCGGGCTCTGAGAGGTCCAATAGCACTGCCACACGTAGCAGGGATCTGCTTTCGTGTTTGAGAAATGAGGGCACATTTTCTCACAAACTCAAACAAAATACCAATAGCCATTGTAAGAAGCTTAAGGCATTAAGTTTTAAGTATAATAATCACACCAGGTGGAAATATTGAACCATAATGTATCATACTATGTAATAGGGATATTTGCTCTCTCTGATGCTTTGAAACTTCTGCCAGGCAGCATAATAAAGCATTCTGTAAAAATTCTAAATGTGCTGAAATAACTTAAACCGATTAGCTATCTAGATATCCTCACCACAGACTGCTCTGTCTACATTTAGCTGTTGATGCTACTCACATAACTTCTGATTTTATTCTGTTACTAGTAGACAGGATTAGACATAAATTAGAGCAACAGTGTTTCTTGCTGGTAATGGCACATTTAAAAATAGTGATGTAAAATGAGGAAAATAATCTTTTTTTCTAAGAGAAAAATAATAATAAAATAGCCCATGATTTTTTTTTTAGTCAAAATGTCACAATAAAGGAAGTCTTTACTATTTATTACAGATCACTAATTAGGACAGTTTGCTAAATTGATATAATTCCATTCAGTCACTAATCAGATTTCATAAGTATGAGAAACATTTTTCCTCTAGCATAGCATGAACGGATGTTGTCCCAGTTTGCACCTATCCCACAAAAGTAAATACAAATAAATTAACTTGTTTCCTTCATTACTATTTATGTACTACCTTAAATCAATCTTCAAATTTCTTACCTTATCTGAAATGAGGTCTTTATTTTATTTTTTTTAAAGATTTTATTTATTTATTTATTTGACAGAGAAAGAGATCACAAGTAGGCAGAGAGGCAGGCAGAGAGAGAGGGGGAAGCAGGCTCCCCGCTGAGCAGAGAGCCCGATGAGGGGCTCGATCCCAGGACCCTGGGATCATGACCTGAGCCGAAGGCAGAGGCTTTAACCCACTGAGCCACCCAGGTGCCCCGAGGCCTTTACTTTAAACTGACTTAAAGTTTAAGTAATTTGAAGAATGTAACTAAAAACATGTAATTAAAAACACGTTTTCTGGATTAATTTGGAAAAAGTTAGATGGATTTGTATTTGATCTGTGATTTCTTAAAATAATTTATTAAAGCAGCAATGCACACATGAGGGAAATGTATTCTTTTTTGGGAAAAAACAATAAAAATAAATAAAAATAAACATAAAGATTAGAATTGAAGTCTGAAGTTTGCCTTTCATCCAATATTCCATAACTATTATAATCTAGTTTACTCATTTAATGTTCAACAAATTAAGTACCAGGTATTAATCAGGCCATGGGAAGATAAATCCCCATTATCACAAAGCTTATAATCTAGTGGAAAGAAGCAGGCAGTAAAAAGATATGCTAACAATACATGCTATGTTAGGTACTGCTATAAGAAACGTAAGTTGGAAAAAGGACCAGGGAGGGGCAGGGGTAGAAGGTGGGAGTGCTTTTTTAGAAGGAGTTTTCAGGAAGGGAATGTCTAATGAGGTACCAATTGCACTAAAGCATAACTATGGGTCAGACTGATGAAGGACGAGCATTCCAGGAACAGGAAACTGCAAATGTAGAGGCCTTGCTTGGTTTGTGCACAGCAAAGAGGCCAGTGTGTAGAGGGCATTATGTGAAGGGGATTGTAAGAGGAAATCAGATCAAGTTGGGAGAGGGTGGTGGAAAGGTCAGTTCTTGCAGGGCTGTGTAGGCCCTGATATAGCCCAGTCTCTCCTCATATGCAGCTTCCAATACTGTATACTTTGTGTGTATGTGTGTGAGTTATACGTACTTACACATGTATGTATGTACATATGTATATGAGTTTTTATTTAGCCATTATAAAATACAATACTGTTCATATGCAATTTCCCTAGAATTTTAATATAAAAGTAGCATTGCCCATGGAAAACTCATTTTAAATATTGACAGATGCTAAAGAATTCCTTCAAAACAAGTTGGACTGACTCTCACCAGAAAAATATGAGAACAGTCATTTCTCAAAATCCCCAACAACACTGGATGTCATTGGTCTTTTGCATTTTTGTTGGTCTCATGGTGAAATGATACTTTATTGCACATTATAGTTGATCTTCATTAATGTATTTCTATGCTCTTTGAAATATGTCTTATGTGAATTTTCTGTTTATAAATATATATTTTTGCTGGATTATACTTTTGTTTTCAAGAATGTTTATTTGGTTCTTTTTGTTTTGCCTCCCTTGCTCTCATCTCAATCCTGATTTAACCAACGTCAACAGACAGATGTGTATCCCTTCTCAGCTTCCTCCTTGTTCATTAAAAAATATCTGAGCCTATTTTCAAATATATATATATGTATATGTATATACACATATATATATATATATATAAAATTTGTTTCATTTTCACTTATTTAAATAGCCCAGGAAAGGTAACATATTAGAGAAAAAAAGTAGATTAGTGGTTGCTTGAAGCTGGGGTCAAGAATGGGGATTAATTACAAATGGGCATGAGGCATCTTATTGGGGGAAAGAAAATGTTCTAAAACTGATTTATTATGATGGCTGCGCCACTCACTAAAGTTACTAAGAAACACTGAATTCTACATTTCAAAGCCATGAATTTTATATGTATATTAATCTCAAGTTGGTTTAGAAAAAGAAATATACATTACTCAGCAACTTTTTTTCAAATAATATATCATTGACATCCCTACCAGTTAGTAGAGTCTCAAAGTCGAACGTTTTTGCACTTTCTATACACACATACACGTATATGCACAGACTCACATATGATTTTACATCACTTAGCTCATACATAGACTTTAATTTGGGCACACATCTTTGCAGCTTAATTTTACCACTGGAGAGCAATACAACAAAGCTCTGAAAGCAAAACAAAATCAGTAAACAAAACATAGATTAAGAAAAAATATATATTTGCAATGCATTTAACAAATAAAATGCTAATATATTTAATGTACAGAGTGCTTACAAATTGACAAGAAAAAGACAAACCAACAGAAAAATGAATAAAGGATATGAACAAGCAATTCTCAGGAAATCAAACACAAATGGCCCCAAATACATGAAATAATACAGAAGCTTAATGAAACTCAAAGTAATATAATAAATTAATAATAAAATGTTAACTTATATGCATATGTTGACAAGAATCAAAAAGAATGTTAGCATTTATTTCTGCTGGATATATGGGGAAAATGTACTATCAAACATTTCTGAATTATTAAAGTGGTTTTGGAAAGTAATTTGGAAAATCTATTATTTGGAATATATTCCTAAGATATAAAACATTAGAAAGTAAAGATATATATACAAGGATATTCACTATAGTGTTGTTCTTAGCATGAAGAAACCTTGAAACAATAAGAATATTGAATAAATTATGGTACATACCAATTGGGCTTTGTCACATTTATTTTATGTTTAGCACCTTACTAAATTTCTTTTTCATTTTGGTATACAGTCCTAGTTAGCAATAAGATACTTTTTTTTTCTTTCCACATTTATTCATGTTATTTTATTTTCTTGTCTTACTACATTCATCAAAATGCCTAAGACTAAATTAAATAATAATAGTAATTATCCCTAGCACTAATATTTATTGATATGGTTTTAGTGTTTCATCAGTAATAATATTGCTGTTAGATTTTGGTAAATATTCCTGTTCATATTTAGAAGTCTTTATTATATTTATAGGTTTCCTACAGTTTAATGAAAAGTGGCTGTCAATTTTACTATATACTTCTGAAGCATTTATTTATTGATAGGATTATATGATTTTTCTCCTCTATTTGTTTGATGCACTGAATTGTGTTCTTAGATTTCCTGCTATTAAACCACCTTTCCATTCCTACACTAGCTGATTATTTTGTTGCACTAAGTCTTGGAGTGATTGTTTCAGAACAAGTTTGTAGAAGGTAAACTTTCTGAATATTTTTATATTCAAAATGTGTTTATTTTGTACCCCTAATTAGTAACACAGAGAGTTCTAGATTCAGAAATCTTTTGTTTCAGAACACTGAAGATATTGCTCACTTACCTTCAAACATTCTGTCAATGATATAAGTCAGATAAAAATCTGATTTTAATTTCTTTGTATATAAACTTTCTCATTTTTTTCCCCAAATCCTTTTGGGATTTTTATATCTTCGTATATAAAGTAACAAAATTTTCATCAAGGCGGTGTCTTTGTGTAAATCTTTTTTCAATGATTTTTCTGGCTACCTGCCATACATCCTTTCAATCTCAAGATTCAAGTCTTTCAACAATTTGGGAATATTTTCTTCTAGTTTTGTATTTATGTCCTCCATTTCCCCTTTCTCATTTTCTGCAGCTCCTATTAATTGTAATTAGATTTTATAATGTAAGTTTATTAAATAATTTATTAAATAATGTAAATTTATTAAGCATCTATGACTAATTCTAACATACCTTTAATATACCTTTTGCCCTTCATTCAGTGAAATATCATCTGTTTATTTTATGGATCACTGATGCAGTCCTCAGCTCTGTCTGCTCCATTTATCAGTTCTAATGACTTTTAAAAATTATTTCTGCAAACATGTTTTAATTCCTAACTCATCCTTATCCACTCGTAGTCCCCTTTCATAGCAAAGTGTTTTTATTTAATGTATGCTAATCTGTCTCTGAGTGACATCAAATCTCATTTAATTATCTGTGTTCATTCTGGCATATGTTTCTTCTGCCATTGTGCAGATCATCAAGGATCCCCAACTTCTGAACAGGAAAGTTCAGTTCACTGTTCGTTTTAAGTGGGGGAGTACATTGACTGGCTGGCCTTGTTTTCCCTTCTTGAGCAGATGATGGGCCTGGAAAATAGCAATATCCCTCAGCTCTACCCAAACACACAAAAACATTTCTCAGTTTTTCACTTTTCAAAACCAAGTTCACTATTCTGTGATACTGGAATGCTCTTGTGAATTTCCTTCAAATGTAGGTGTTTAACTTCTCTTCTCTTATCCATGTCAACTTTATATACCAAGTTACTTCAGGCTCCATTTGATTCCTTCTCAGACCCTGACACCTATACTAAGCACCTTCCTTAAACAAGTAAATTTTCTTAGGAGTACAGTCCTCAAGTGTTAGAGTATTAGTCTGGAACTTAAGAGTCAAATATGTTACTGCCTTGTTTTAATTGTACATACATAGAAGTAGAATTGGGAGGTGAGGTGAACTCAAATGTCCTTGACACTATGAGTGATGTTTGATTAATTGCACTGATAGTTTTCCCCTTTTATATTTATATTGGCTATCACCAAACATAATAATTAATTCTCTAGCTTTATCTTGGTAATAATTTTTCTGTTGCTTGTGTTTAGGGCTGGCATATTGTTTGCTTTTGTTAATTAAGTGTTTTGGATTTTCTATCTTTCAAGAGTATCTAAAAAGTTAGGGTCTGCTAATCAAACATCTTATATTCTAGCTTTGTTCTGAATTTGTATTTTGATTTTTCTCTTATTTAAAAGAATTTCAGGTAGCTAGAGAGATATTTGTATGTGTGTTCTCTTCAGGATCTTCATCTAGTCTTCTGTATTATATATTCATCATTATAATTTTAATACTTTTTTTACTTGAACTAAATAAACTCATACTAAGTATCACATTCTTGAAAGCCTTCCTTGATCTCCCCAAACTAAGTCAATCAATTCCTTTCTTTCTCTTACTTTAACGTAATCAAAACATGTAGAACATCTATGACACTTACTAGTATTCATTTATCTACCCATTATGTCTTTGAGGCTCGGGACAATGTCAGCAATTTTTTCCTTTTTAGAAACAAATTGTTGAAGTCTAAGTGATCCAGTTTTATTATTATCACCACCAAATGTGACAATGGAATACAAAACAACTAGACAAGACAAGCATTTATTAGGAATTTATAATGTGTATCATGTTAAGCATATTATAAATGCTACTAAGCATCCCAAACACTGAGAATAGGGAATCTCATTCCACTTATGAATGAGAAAGTGAGGCTGAACATGGTTAAGTAGATCATCCTAAGTCACACAATTTACAAGAACAGAAGCCAGGTTTTAAAAAAAATTTTTTTAAAGGATTTTATTTATTTATTTGACAGGGAGAGAGGGGAACACAAGCAGGGGGAGTGGGAGAGGGAGAAGCAGGCTTCCCGCTGAAAAGGGAGCCTGAAGTGGGTCTCAATCCCAGGACCCTGGGATCATGACCTGAGCCAAAGGCAGATGCTTAACCGACTGAGCCACCCAGGTGCCCCTGGAAGCCAGGTTTTAATTCTGCTATACTTCTAAGCTCTGGCTCTTAACTATGTTTTTACTGTATTTTCCCAATAATAATATCAATATTAAAGCATATTAAGATGTCAAAATCCCAACCCCAAATCAATCTGAACAAGCTAATGCTCTAAGAATAATGACATAAAGTTATGTGAAATACTGAAAATGTAGGAAAATTAAAAAAATATATATATATACATACACAAACACATGTATACACATATCACAAGAAAAATTCAAAATATTAAAGTATGTATTTATTTTTCTAAGTGAAGAAGTTAAAATGTAAATATCAATGCATAAAGTGAAACTACAGGGGCACCTGGGTGGTCCAGAATGCTAAGTGTCCAACTCTTGATGTTGGCTTAGGTCATTATCTCAGGGTCCCTGGAATTGAGCCCTGTATCGGGCTCCTCGCTCAATGAGCAGAACGCTTGGGATTCTCTCTCTCTCTCAAATAAATAAGTCTTAAAAAAAAAAAAAAAGTGAAGCTATAAACAACCAGAGCCATAATGAATAAATCATATTAAGTTACTAAAGATTCATCCTTTGGATCACATTTGTTTTTGTTAGTTCCATTGTCATTTTTGCCATGTAGAATACAAATCTTTCCAAAGTATATAAATTACTTGTAATACTGTTATAAAAGGAAGATACTGGGAATGACAACTATAATCATTACAATTACTATTTATTGAAGACCTAATATAAGCAAAATGCTATATGTACATTATCAATAATTATTATAATAACCCAGAAAAAAAGGCATCAACTCCACTTCACAAATGAGAAAACAGAGGCACTGAGAATTCAAAAGGGCTACCTAAAGTTTTCCAGCTAATGAGTATGCAGCCAGCATCTAAGCCCAGTTCTGGTTGACTCCATATCCTACCCTAATTATCCTTAATGTGTTCGGAAGATAGCAAAGACTAGGATTTCTATTATGTACAAGGTATCCTGCAAGGAAACTTGCTCTCCTGCTTTTTTTTTTTTTTAATTATAATTCATTTTACTTCATTTAAGGAGGTGGTTGCTATGATGGCCTCACAAATGAGAAAACTTAGTTGCAGAAAACTTAAGTGCCATCCATAGCCAGTAGTGAAGGAACTGGGATTTGAAACTACTCTGTCTGACTCCAAATTCCATATTCTTTTCTCTCTCTAGAGCTGTCCCTGTAAGGAGCAGATGTATTTGCACATGTTACAACCCCTGAGAATTGTAAATTCTCAAGTCCATTTGAGATGCACAGGAGGTCAGCTGGATTGTGAATATCATAGACCCAGACTGCTTTAATTTTTAATTCTTGTGTCTGTTTTTCTAGTTTTGACTATCTACTGAAGCTGCCAGATACTTCTTACCAGGATACCTGCTAAACTAGAGTAGCCTCTCTTTTTTCTTCTAATTCAATTTTACAAATCTGAAGACTAGCAATGAAGTCCAGCTTTTTAAAGAGCTAGGAATAACCTAAGAGCACACTAGGATCTCTTATGAATTAATAATATGGGTTTAATTGTTTAGATGTGGTCAAATTACTTATGAAATTTCACTCATTTTTTTTGCCTACTTCCTAGTTTTTACCTGTTTTTCAGAAAGATGAAGTTGGTAGAAGGATGAATGTGGATAAATGAGGTGTGACTTGATTACTAAACCATTTTTCATGTTTGGGATATAACATGATAGTATACAACAATTTTTATTACTGTAGCTTGGATCAGTGCTACTTAAAGTGTGGTCTGAATAGGCTTCATCTGAGAAGTTCTAGAAATGCAGATTTCTAGGCCATATCCCAAATCTACCAATCAAAATTCCTGGAAGAAAGGCCCAAAGATCTGCATTTAAATCAGCTCTTCAAGTGGCTTGTTTGCACTGGCCTGGATTTTAAGGTGCCCAGATTTTTCATAACAGACTTTTCCAAGTGAAGGATGGAACAAGTCAAGATGACCTTGAGTAATTGCACTGTGACTCAGTTTCCTCATCTGTAACACAAAAATAATAAGAAGGCTGTCTAATTAAATAAAAATATATAGACATATAATTCACACACATACACACGTACCTGAGAACACTAAATGCAACAACATTAGGTACTTAATAAACATTAACCCAAAAAGGTCTGCCTCCACAACGGGTGATATTTTCAAATGATACACTATGCAAATTAACTTTCATTATGATATTGTTGTTCTCATTAATGCTAATTTGGTCACATTTAGGCCCTCTCACTACTATTTTATCTTTAGGGATGAACCAAGACACTTTCCATTCTGCTCAGAATAAAAATTATGATTCTAACTGTCTTGATTTTTGAGAATGAAGATTGATGAACTTCTTGCTAATCACAATTTATATTATCAACAGATGTAGGGGATAGGTCTCTCTTCACTGAAAGAAACCAACAGAGTCAAAAAGATATATTAAGAACACTGTAGGTAATTCATCAATGCCTGAGAAACCAAATTGATCAATTCCTATTTCCCTCTTAGAACACCCTCTCATTTTTAACTTTGTGTTTTCTGAACTGTCAAATTTCTTTGAAATAACAATGTGGAAATTTTCACACTTTAGGGAGTCCCTCAAAGTTATTTTTTTAATATTTTGCCAATTTTCTTGTTTTGAAAATAAATGTCTGGTCTTTTTATCTATATTCTGGGCCTATAAATGTTCTTTTCCAGTGCCCTGGTATATTTTACTCAAGATATGTCAAAATTTCAGTACTTTAACTTTTCACGCAGCTTCCCGAATAATCTGTGGGACAGAATTTTGCCACTACAAGATAGATGATATCAGATTGTGTTACAAAATACTTTTCTAAAAATGTGTAATTTGTGGAAAAATAAATAGTAAAATAATAAAAGCACTAAGATTAAAAAAAGTGTACAGTAACAGAATCGTGTTGACGCTGCTGTAAGAGAATTTGGCGGATCCAACTGCACAGTATCCCCCAAACAGATGTCTCTAAGAAGATTATCCATCATTATGACCTAGTTCCATAATCAGTACCTTGATATTTTACTTTAAAAAATGGATGTGGAATATACACAATTTATGCTTAGCTGCTGCAGTAACATTGATAAAATACTGACCTAAAAATAATCAAACCTCACAGCAAAGGAATGAATATATGAATAAAGTAAAATATGTTTTTCTGTGGAAAATAAAGCTGATATACACAATAATAAATTCTGAAAAAAAAAATAGCAAGGAATGGCTTAGATCACATAAAAGTAAATGTCATTCAAACATATTAAATAATAACATACCTGAAATAATCACCTAGCCAGAGAGTTTGGGCTGACACAAATAATTGGTACATGCAGAGAAAAAAAAATAATTTTAAATTCAAAACAGTTAGCAAGATAAAAAAGAAGAAAAAAAATCAAATTCTTTTCCAGAATAATTTAAACAAAATTTGCAGAAGTTCTTAATAACTGAACAGCTGGGTTGAAATAGTTTTTAATTCTTTCTGATTATTTTGCAAGACCCAAAAATGGTCTCATCCTGAAGTTATGTGGATAGAAAACTTTTAAAGGAAGAATCATAAAAAAGTCATACATTACAACATCTGAACAGGAATGCTAAGTAACAACCTGGTTTTGTAGCACGAACATCCAGGCCATGTTTTACTTATTACATTTCATGGATGCCTACATGGGTAGGCAGCACTAAAATAATGGTTTGAGGTAGTTACCATTTTACCACAGATATCACAAGCAGAGAATGAACTGTCCACTTTAGCAGTCTACAATGAATTAAAGAATTATAATTAAAAGATATCAACTACATTAAATGAGTAGTGATTATGAATGATTACCTAGTTCTTTCTGTTCTACTTAACACCAAGTCTTATGTAAAAAGAATAGGAATAAAAAAGACATACTTGTATAGTTTCTAGCAGAAGTTTCTTATTCTTTTTTTAACTTAATAACTCTGAGCAGTGGGTGATGTATAATAGTATTTATAGTATTACCATTTTACAAGTAGAAAACTAAGTCAAGAGAAGTTGTGATTTTTTTTCCAGGTCATAGGGCTGCAAAGATTATCCAACTCCCACTGTGTCACTGTTACCATCACCCCAAACATAGACATTTCTTATACCCAATGAAAGTCCCAGCCCAATTACAAATTGAATTCCTAGGCCATTTATAAACACAGATTCACATGCTACTGAGGTAGTTATGGAGTACTGTGATACTTCACGGATAATATCTTATAAAAAAAAAAGATGGATAGAATGGTTCCCTAACAGCATGTGAACCTGCCACCAGTAGGTTTAACTTATCAAAATATCACTTTAGAGCAAGAAGAGTAAATATTCATAGGCTTTCTTGAGTTTCAGAGGGGTGAACAGAGAATAATGAAAAAAATTCTGGAGAAATCTCAAACACGGAGGAAATATCTGTAAAATTTTTTCAATAGCACTAATAAAGTCAATTAGTATGCTATGGTACAGACATAATGCATTAATTTAATCTCATAAATTAGGAATTATCACATGCAATGTAGGAATATTAAAGATAGAACATTATACTTGAAGGAAATTAAGCGTTCAATAACCTATATGGTACTAAGGCTATAGAAAAAATATTTACACACATGCACACAAGTCCTCCAATTAATATAATCTGATCAGTTCTGATAAGTTCAAAAACTATGTAAGAAATAAAAATAATGATTGTGGTATGGTGGGAAAGTAATTTATTAAGATATTTATCTGTGTTTTTTGTCCCCAGATTTCAGAGCCATATTCAAATCAGGCTAATTACTCTCTATTTTCTTGTCTTAGGGATTTTTAAAAAAAGATTTTATTTATTTTGAGAGAGAGAGGGAGAGAGCACGCACACACTGTGCACGCATGCGCAAGCATGGGGAGGGCAGAGGGAGAGAGAGAATCCCAAGCTCTTAGCTGAGCATGGAGCCCAGCATGGGGCTTGATCCCAGAGACCCTGAGATCATGACCTAAGCCAATTAAGAGTTGGATATTTAACCAACTGTGCCACCAAGGTGTCCTGGGATTTTTTTTTTTATAAGATAAATTAGCATATTGTGGATTTTATGAAAAGAATCCTGAAAGAATTCCCAGCACCCAAGAGGCTGGAGATTAGCTGTCCTGACAACAGCAGAGACTTCTGCAGGGCCTGGTTATGTCCAGGGCAAGTGCCAAAACCTTTAAGGGGATGACTATGTGCAGGTGCAGAAAGATTGTGGAAGGGCAAATATAAATTAAAAATTAAATTAGGGGTACCTGGGTGGCTCAGTTGGTTAAGCCACTGCCTTCGGCTCAGGTCATGATCCCGAAGTCCCGGGATCTAATCCCACATCAGTGTCCCAGCTCCGCGGGGAGTCTGCTTCTCCCTCTGACCTTCTCCTCTCTCACTATCTCTCTTTCTCTCAAATAAATAAATAAAATCTTTTAAAAAATTAAATTAAAAAAGACTCCATTATATCTGTTCAAACTAAGGAAAGAGACTCTTCCAACCCTCTCTTCTTTTTACTCTGGAAAATTTGTAAGTTCTTTCCCTCTTTGAAACATATGTGTTCTTTTGTTTTTTGTTTTTTGTTTGTTTGTTTGTTTGTTTATTTATTTATTTGACAGAGATCACAAGTAGGCAGAGAGGCAGGAAGGGAAGCAGGCTCCCTGCCGAGCAGAGAGCCTGACCGGGGCTCAATCCCAGGACCCTGGGATCATGACCTGAGCCGAAGGCAGAGGCTTTAACCCACTGAGCCACCCAGGTGCCCCCGTATGTGTTTTTAAAAGCAAAATGTCTCTTGCCAGCTTTAAGACCCAGGAATGTCTTTTCCAAGGACCTAGAGCCATTTCTTTGTAATACAATCATTAAGGAAGACAGTATGGCTATCTGAGTTTCTTAAGGAAGGTAGGAGGCTAACTTCTTCTGATGCCTGTCTCCAAGTTGCACTATCACTTGCCATAAAAATATGAGAAGTTTTTTTAACCTTTGCGTAAAGCCAATTAGCTAATATAGATGGCCACCCCATTTATCAGATAAATTTAGGATGAACTATGTGTGACAAAGGTGCCATCACATCCTCTTGAGTAGTTACCATATTTGAGGATGCATATTGCAATCCGCCTGGCTATATAAAAGGGTGAGATTTCTTTTTGTCTTTGCGATCTCTTAGTAGCCTGGCTGTGGTATGCATCACATTCTAGTTCAATGCCTACTCAATAATAAAACTGTCTTCTTTCTCTTCTACCTTTGTAGAGAGGTTTTCTGGATTGACAGAAAACTTTGTGTGTGTGTGTGTTTTAAAGATTTATTTATTTTAGAGAAAAAGAGAAAGTACACACAGGCAGGGGCAGGGGGTGTTGAGGGAGAAAGAAACCCAAGCAGAATCCATGCAGAGCATAGAGCCCAACATGGGGCACAATCTCAGGACCCTGAGATCCAAACACTGAGATTACGACCTGAGGCGAAACCAAGAGTCAGATGCTTATGCTACCCAGGCACCCCAGAAAAAACTTTTTAAAATTTTATTTCTCCAAAAACTGGACCAGAGGCACAGAGCCTCTGCTTCATCAAGATTGCCATGCTCCAAGTATGGGACAAAATTTTCCAAGGGTCTCTGTGGTTGCTGATGTGGACTCAGAGACTGGAGGAGTTTTTACAATGCTTTGGTAGTACATACATAAGTCACACCTCTGGGGGCTGGGGAGGTACAGGGTTGGGAGAATTAAACTTCAGTGATTAATGAAAGTGAATTTCCTGTTGGTCTCATGGGATGAAATCTCACAAGCAGAATTATGTTAATGACTTTATATACTCACTACACAGTAAATTTGGAAAATAGAACATAGTTCAGCATGTGACACAGTAGACACAAATTAAGGGAAAAGAAAACCCTCACAGCAGGTACCCACATTAGCCTACAGCATGAAAAAATGCAGATCACAGCAGGGAGGGGATATTGAAGCTCATAAATTAAAAACAGCTGGATTTTTTTGTTGATGTTAACGAGAAGGCAAATATAAAGTATTAACATCAATAAGCACCAAAATATATGGAGAAAGAAATTCTGGTAATAGTGCATTATGTATTGGGATGGGTGTTCCCTCTCTGGTAGGAAGGAAGGAAGAAGACATGAGTACAGAGAAGCTTTGAAAAGGAATTTTGGATCTTCATTCTCAAAGTTATGCAAACTGGAAAAGCAATCCAGAATCATATTTTTAACAAATAATCAGAACGTTGATTTTAGTAACATGTTATATATAAATGAAACTTAGTAGTCAAAGAAAATAAGGAAATCTAAGTTTTTATATGCATTTTTAATATTTTTTCCCTAGTGAAAAGCAACTCTTTCATATTTAAAAGAGAAAAGGAAAAAGCAAACGTAGGATTTATAGTTTTATCATACTGTGTTAACTATTAAAAGATGATTCTTTCTAAAGGTACCTGAGAATTCTCATCTTTTACAACTTGTGATATTGTCACAATTTATCAACTTTTTATGAAATTTTAATAATTTAAGAGCAAAAACCAGGGATATGCATAATAATGAGTATATTATCATGGAAATAGGTTTTTGTTTCATTGTATGATAAAATATAGATACTTTACTTCCTGTCACAATAAAAAGTTTATATATGTTGATAATAGATAATAAGAGTTATCATTTATCAAATGCTAATCATACATTTAGTTTTCAAATTTACACATTAAGCTTCTTATGATAATTTCTTTTCCTTAAGGGACTTAAGGGACTCAAGTTTCTACGGGACTTAAAAAAGGGACTCCAGGGGCGCCTGGGTGGCTCAGTGGGTTAAAGCCTCTGTGTCAAATAAATAAATACAATCTTTAAAAAAAAAAAAAAAGGGGACTCCAGGTAGATGGCATATCCAGGAATCCATGATTTAATAAAAACAATCACAGATACATATATGTACACACACACACACACACACACACACACACATATCTATAAGTTCTTTTGGTATTTTATATAATCATTATATATTAGAAAACTACTTAATATTATATTATATATCAGTGTTATATATTGTTACATAAATGTATAATACATAGTTTATTAATGTGTATTGTATGTCAGATAGTTTATTAATGTGTTTGTATGTCAGATATGTCAAATCTTTGACATATCAGCATCTTATTTAATGTTCATGAAACAGTGAAAAATGCATTCTCTTTCTGCCACACACTTTTTAGTAAGTAAGAGATACAATGGATAAAATTAATAATGCAATGAGACAAATTGATCCTTTTGTTCCACTCAGGGGTTAGCAGCCTACAGCCTATGGACCAAGTCCTGCCTATCCTCTCCTTTTTTAATAGCCAAGGAGTTAAGAATAATGAAGATGATCATTAAAAAATATAATAATAATAATATTAATAATAGTAAGAGACCTTAATTAAGGCCCACAAAGCCTAAAATATTTGCTATCCAAAGGAAATAGTCAACAAAACTAAAAGGCAACCAGCAGAATGGGAGAAAGTATTTGCAAATGTCTTATCAGATAAAGGGTGGATGTCCAAAATCCATCAAGAACTTATCAAACTCAACACTCAAAAAACAAATAATCCAGTCAAGAAATAGGCATAAGACATGAACAGATGTTTCTCCAAAGAAAATATACAAATGGCCAACAGACACATGAAAAAAAGCTCAACATCACTCAACATCAGGGAAATACAAATCAAAACAATGAGATGCCACCTCACATGGGTCAGGATGGCAAAAATTAACAAGTCGGGAAACAACAGATGTTGGCGAGGATGCAGAGAAAGGGGAACCCTTTTATACTGTTGGTGAGAATGCAAGCTGATGCAGCCACTTTGGAAAACAGTATGGAGGTTCCTCAAAAAGTTGAAAATAGAGCTACCCTAAGACCTAACTATTGCACTATGAGGTATTTATCCAAAGGATACAAACACAGTGATCTGAAGGGGCACATGCACCCCAATGTTTATAGCAGTAATGTCCATAGTAGCCAAACTATAGAAAGAGCCCAGATGTCCATCCACAGATGAATGGATAAACAAGATATAAATGTGTGTGTGTGTGTGTGTGTGTGTGTGTGTGTGTGTGTGTATTTTTTTCCCCACTATATCTATAGTGGAATATTGCTTAGTCATCAAAAAGAATTCAAACTTGCCATGTGCCATGATGTGGATGGAACTAGAGGGCATTATCCTAAGTGAGTAAGTTAGTCATAAAAAGATAAATACTATATGATCTCACTCACATGTCAATTTAAGAAACAAAACAGATGAACATAGGAGAAGGGAAGGAAAAATAAAACAGGATGAAATCAGAGAGGGAGGCAGACCATAAGACACTCTTACCTCTAGAAAACAAATTGGGAGTAGCTGGAAGGGAGGTGGGGGGGGTAATTGGGTAATTAAGGAAGGCACTTGATGGAATGAGTAGTGGGTTTTACATACAACTGATGCATCAATGAATTCTACCCCTGAAACTAATAATGCAGTATATGTTAACTAAATTGAATTTATTTATTTATTTAAAGATTATTTATTTATTTATTTGTCAGAGAGAGAGAGAGAGAGAGAGAATGGCAGAGCATACAAGCAGGTAGAGTGGCAGGCAGAGGCAGAGAGAGAAGCAGGCTCCCTACTGAGGAAGGAGCCGGATTCGGGACTCGATCCCAGGACTCTGGGATCATGACCTGAGCCGAAGGCAATGGCCCAACCAACTGAGCTATCCAGGCATCCCACTAAATTGAATTTAAATAAAGAATTAAAAAAAATAAATAAAAGAAAGTATTTGCTATCTAGCCTTTTACAGAAAAAGTCTGTTGATCCTACAGAGTAAAGAAATTCTGAAAACTGAATAACATACTTTTGCTTAGGGATTGTATAAATCTCTTTCTATAGCTACTTAACATAATTTCTTATGACACTGCTAAGATGACCACTGAGATAGTCTGAACTAGATGCAGCAGGTACATCACTGAAGCTCGTGGTTAGAAGCACAGGTACCCAAATGAAGCAGAGGAGGTGGCCCTTGGCACTCAGTGTTGGGTGATACATCATCAGAGATCCTGATGGCCCCTCCCAGAGGATGCTGTGAAGACTGAGGCAATTAACTCACAGAGTGCACTTCAGAGGTGCCCAGAGCCAGTATATGGTGACATAAGTGATCCAAGAAGGCACAGAGCCAAGAGGCAGTGGGTAGGATAATGGCAGGGAGGGTGCAGCTTGTGAACCCACACAGGAGTGGCACCAACCCTGGCTCTAGTCCCCATCTCTGGGCCCGAGTTTTTCATCTGCATCAGTGACAAACCAGCAAAGAACTGGAGCTCAGAGCAGGTGTTCATGTGACCATTATTTGAGGGCTTGCTCTAGTTCAGATTGCCTCAGTGGTCATCTCAGCAATGCCACAGAAATTATGTTAAGTAGGAATAGGAAAAGATTTTGCAACCCCCAAGCAAAAATATATAGCAATTAGATATTTACATTCTGACATTAAGTATTACTCCTGCTAGCTATATTCTCTAGTTCTCAAATATGTTTAGACATGACATTTATATTTGTTTCACAATTTGGAATTAAATATTTCAAAGATACTATTTTTAAGGCTTTCTGTGAATGCAAACAAAAAATTAGGTTCAAAAGAAAGCATCTTAACACAAGCAACTAAGGATATGAATAATCTTCCAGCTGCAGTAGTAGGAAGTTATTTGCATTGTATACTATAAATTAAATGACATTAGCCCCACAGTTGAATTAAGAGTAGGAGATTAGATATTTGCTGTACTAAGTAGATGAATTAACTTCAGTTTTAGCCTTCTAAAATAAAATTTAAAAAGAAGTAACACCTGCGAAAAGCATTAAGAATCATAAAAACCGCTGCAACTTATGGAAGAATACTATATATTAGCCTATAATCTTCTACTATTTAATTTGCTAATACATACCAAAAGTCTAAGTGGGGAAAAACACTTCCGTATGGAGCACTGACAAGGCTAAATAAAGGCAAGTCCAAATGTTTGTAACAAATACAATCACTTTGGAAATCCAACTTGATATTGTATATTTTAACTGGCTTATACGAGATGGAAAAAATACAATGCATTATGTATTTGGGTCACATATTTCCAAAAATAAACTTTCTAAGAAAAGAGTGAATTAAAAGAACCCATGAAATCAGTTTCTAATAATACCATACTTTGTCTAGAACATGTTATCTATTTTATGTATGACTAGGAAATCTCAGGACCCTATACATGTTGACTTTCAGCCAAACTCATATGCCTACCAAAGATATAAACTGAAGTAAATTAATTTATTCCAGTTAATAATAAAGAACCAGTCAAGAAGCGTAGGATGAAGAAGCATTCATGAAATGGAAAACAGATTGCTTGCAAATCTTATGCAAATGTTCTAAAACACTAAAATCTATCTGATCCCATCTTTCATACAGGCACTACTCACTACTGATGTAGGTTCAGACTTGCACTTGGTTAAGTGGAAAAAGCTTGTGGGGAACCTCTTTTGATTCTT
Source organism: Enhydra lutris kenyoni (assembly GCF_002288905.1). Lineage (NCBI taxonomy): Eukaryota > Metazoa > Chordata > Mammalia > Carnivora > Mustelidae > Enhydra > Enhydra lutris. The sequence goes on from NW_019154112.1 coordinate 9,618,347, forward strand.
CTCAACTCAACTATATCCAGAGCCTTGTGTAAGAAAGAAGGGGACTAAACACCCTCTCATACCACTAATCTGAACAGAGTGGAGATGGCAAACCCAGAAGTCATTGTTTTGATTAAGACAGCTCCATACAATAGCTAAGTACAGTTCTAATAATTTTGTTTTAGGAAAGAGATATGTTAAAATACAAAATTATACTTAGAGCTTCAAACTTTGGAATTTCAAAAACACTTGATTAAGAAAGAAAAGGTAATAGAGAAGTGCCATTCATTCATTCATTCATTCACTGAAAGTTCACAGAATGCTAAAACAAAAAACAAAAACAAAATTCATAGAGTTCTGACTATTTGCAGCATTGTGGTGATTACTCAGGAAAACACCAAGACAGTTAAAATATGGTCCATGCCATTCAAGCAATTAGAGCAAAGCAAAGGAATTAAAACATGTCTACAAATAAAATATGAGATTTAATATTCCCTTTAAAATTTGTTGTAAATACCAGAGACTATTTCTATAACATGAGAATTTGTCTTGGAAGAAATTAATCACATGATCTTATTTTAAAGCCACAAGCTCTGAGGCAGGTACTCTGGATTTTCAACCACATCTTGTCAACATTTTGATGTACAGAAAATCACTAAACTTCTTTGGCCACACTTTTAATCTCTTCCTACAAAGATTTTACCTATAATAACTAACATAACTATCAGTGAGGATACAAGTCCATGAAATAATGCAATTTGGAAATTACTTTGCAGAACATTTAAAAAGTGTTAAACTAATTAAAAATAAATTATAAAATTATGGTTTTTTTGTTCATTTGCACTGAATGAATTGTACCAAGTCAAATTATAATTCCCTCATTTTCTCTATCACAAAACCTTACTTCATCAGTGGAAAAATTTTTCAGGGATTCCTGGATGGCTTAGTCAGTTAGATAGCCAACTCTTGATTTGGGCTCTGAACTGAGGGTGGCTTTCCTTGACATTCTCTCTTTCTCCTTTACATCCTTGTCTGCCCCTTCCCCTGCTTGTGCTTGCTCTCTCTCTCTCTCTAATATAAATAAATAAATTAAAAAAAAAAAAGAAAGTTTTTCAGTTCAACAATGAGTCTACGGAATCCAAATATTTTTCTTTTCAAAATAATTTCAAGATACATTAGAGAACAATTCTTTCAGTTGTTCATTTAATGTTTGATATACTAGCATTTCATAAGTGATTCCGTTAAAAAACACACTACAGATTACATTATATATATCACCTAGAATCACATAGATTGATATATATTATATACCTACATATATATGATAAATATGTATCTATTCTCTAGAGAAACAGAATCAATATAGATAGATATCCAAAGATACATATATTTATATATTTATACATATATAAATCGTATTTTCTGAGTGCCCATCTGTAACAGTTGTTGGCACTGGGAATACTGCAGAGACTAAAACCCCCTCTTCACAGAGCTCATAATGAACAAATAGATAGATGTATGTGTGTGTATAGATAGATAGTTTTTTTTTCTTTCAGGGAAAAGTACTATGGAGAAAAATTAATGATGACAAATGGGAGAAGGATATTCTGTGATAGGGAAGAGCCTTCAATTTTTAATGGGGTGATTAGAGAGGGCCTCTTTGAGATGGTAATGTTTGAGCAAAGATCAAAGGAGTTTAGGAGTGAGGAATTAGAGTGTTACAGGAGAAAAAACAGCTATATTAAGAACTCTAAGCATGTTTTTGTTTAGTATGAACTAGAGACAGGAAGAAGGTATAAGCAGAAGACAGTGGGCAAGTGGGAGAGTAATGGGAAAGCATAAGTGTGATGTAGGGTACAGATCACACAGAGTTTGGGTATCACAGCAAAGGTTCTGCTTTTACTTTGAATGAGATAAGAAGTCCTTGTAAGGTTTTAAGCAGAGATGTGACATGATCTGTTTCACATTTTAAGATAATCATTCTGGCTAAGCTGAGGCTTGGGGAGTGGAGTTTTGAGGGGAAGAAAAGAGAGGCCATTTTGGAAACCAATGTAATAATTCAGACTAAATGGTCTTGTACTAGGTCAGCAAAAGTGGAGGTGGTAAGAAGAGGTTGTGTTCTGGATATATTTTAAAAACAGAGGCAACAAGATTTCCTTATAGATTGGATATATGATATGACAAGAAAAAAAAAAAAAGAAGTCAGGAGGACTCCAGGGTTTTTTGATTTGAACTACTTGAATAATGAAGTTGCCTTTTACTGTAGTGAAGAGGATGATAGAACAACTTAGTTGGGAAGGTAAAACCAGGAGTGGGATTTTGTACGTATTAAGTTTGAGTGCTTTATAAACATTTGCTGAGGCTTCCCTGGCCTCCTTATCTTCTAGGACAATTAGAACTCTGACCTGTTATAGATATTTGGAAGCTCAGAGGCATCTGCAGTGGCTGGAGACATGTATACTCAACAGAATACTTGGAGGAAAAGAAATCTAATCCCTGAATAATACTGAGGATGTTGCCAAAGGAAACGGGAACAGGAGTGTTAGAGTGGCAGAAAGCAAGTGAGAAGAACCAAGAAAGCCTGCCTTGAATTCCCTGCTGCATGGCTCCTTCCCATAGCATCATGTTTATCTTTCAGAAAACTGACAGACTGGACTCACAGAAACTGAAGGCTTTCTTCTTTGTCTAAAAGTAAAATTTTAAAAAGGGATCAATCTTAAATTTCAAAGATGAACCGATGAATGACAATTTCATTTGAAAATAGTGGAACTTTTCTGAGGAATCAAAGCAAATGTTTCTCTAAGAAACAGCATATATATATATATATATATATATATATATATAGATAGATAGATAGATAGAGATTATATATCTATATAGATATATAATCTCTATCTCTATATATACATATATAATCTCTATCTATATATATAGATAGAAGCTATATATATTATCTATCTATCTATCTATATATATATATTTTTTTTTTTTTTTTTTTTTTACAAAAATTAGTTGGAGCACTTGGGTGACTTAGCCAGTTAAACGTCTGACTTAGCTCAGTCATAATCTCAGGATCCTGAGATCTTGTTCTACACCAGGCTCTGTGCTCAGAGGGAATCTCTTTGTCCCTCTTCCCTTTCCCTCTGTCCCTCTTGCTCATTCTCACTCTCTCTCTCAAATAAATAAATAAAATCTTTTAAAAAATTAGAGAAAATTTACTGAAAAAAGCCTCCCAACTCATATTCTTAATCCCTTAATTAAAAAAACACTTTATTGCTAAAAAATGCTAACCATCACCTGAACTTTCACCTCATGAGTTGTAATCATTGCTCACAGATCACCACAACAAATACAATATTGAAAATGTTTGAAATATTTCAAGTATTTCAAGGATTACCAAGATGCGACACAGAAACAGTGAGTGAGCAAATGCTGTCGAAAAAATGGTGCTGACAGATTTGTTTGACACAGAGTTGCCACAAACCTTCAATTTGTAAGAAAATGCAGTATCTGTGAAGTGCAGTAAAGTGAAGCACAATAAAATAAGGTATGCCTCTACCTGCCTTTTTAACTTATTTTTTACAATCCCTGTTATATTTTTTATGCCATGTCTTATAATTCCTATTGATATCCCAACTTTTATTATTGACCAAACTGAAAATAAAGCAAAAATAGGGAAAATAGAGAGTCATAGGGTAAATGAGAGGTATTTACTTGTAGTCAACCCACAATAAAAGCAGGATAGTCTTTAATTCTTTAATCTCTAAGAAGAGAGAGAACTCAAAGAAAAATAAGAAAACAACATATTACCCTGGCAAATAGAAACAAAAAGTTGAGTTAAGTGGTATTTCGATACTGTTTCTTGAAATAGTTCAATGGTGATGTATGGTCCAAGAAGGATGATTTAAAAACAACTTAACTGGGCTGACACCAACAAATACTAAGGGTGTTGTGGAATCTCTGATGTGAACTGCATAGGAATTAGGCCTTGCTATGCAGTGTTTAAGAAATATATGCCTAATAAATATTCATTAGTTTCTAGGAAGGATTTTCCACAGCTAACACTTCATAGAAGTGTAAAATGTTAGAGTTGAAGTGAACATATTTGTTATCTCATTTAATTCACATTTGTCTAACAAACATGAATTGGGTATCTAGTGTGTGTCAAGTACTATACTCATCATTGAGTATTCAAGGTAGTATGTATTCTTTCCGTACCTAGAAGAAAGTCACTGATCAATAGAATATGTTATAATAAAAATGCGTAAAAGGTGTAGAAAGAGCTAACTCTAACTCCGCGTGAGACACTCAGGGAAGGCTTTATGTGGGGGATGAGATTTGAGTTGCTCTTGACATTTGGTAAACTACTTTTCGTCAGTTGGAAAAGCTGACGAAGATTACTTTGGTATTGAAAGAAACTAAGTAAGGGTATGAAAGTATTAAAAAAAAAACCCAAAATATAGGGAGAGAAATTAATAACATTGTTAACTTCTAAATTAATCAAAACTGCATTTGAAGCATTGATATCCTCTACAAAACCCTCAACAAATGGTGCTCTGATATTTTGTAAGAATTTAGGCATAGTAACTAAATTTCATAAACCAAAATACGTAGAGTTGAAAAGAGATATTCTTATGACACAGAAACAAAGTAGTTATAATGAGTAATAATTTTTTTACCATGTCTAAAAGTGAGGAATAACAACAACAAACAAGGAAAACATCAACTACTTTGAGCAAAACAAGAAAACTCTATGATTATCTATTCCAACCACCAACATGAGGTTTAACTTATTGCCCACCCTAAAAACCTCCTGCAACACTGTCCATCAAGTGTACCTACCCCCTGTGATTGTCCTATCTGCTTTAGCTTGTACCAGGAAACATAATTGTATACTCTGTTTAAAGACTGGCATTGTTGGTCTTCTGTGTTTCTTTCTTTCCTTTTTTTCTTTTTTTGGTCTTACATGTTTCTATGGAGATTAAAGTCACATTTTCAAATTCCCAGAAGTAACTGGAGAAAACAAAGGTGTAATATTTTCCCCACAAAAGGTGAATCTTCTATTTTTACTAATGTAATTTGCTGCAATAGCACTATGATGGTCAATAAAAACACCTGATTGCTTTCTATGAAAATTAAATATTTTACAATATTGATGTTTATAGAGTAAATGCACAAAGTTAGTTTTCTATCCTTTTAAAGCAATTCAAATGGAATTTTGAAAAAATATTTGCTGTTCAAGTTTATGTGTGTGAAAAGAATCTATTGCAAATACATAGTATATAATAACAAAATAAATTACTCAGTCAATACATTTATTTATTGAATTCTATAGTAAGGGAATATATATATAAAAAAAAGGATTTCTTAAGGTCTAGATGCCTAACTTCAAGTTACAACTATCAAATTTTAAACATGTTAAAAAATTTTTAAGTATCTGTAAAACAACCCTAATAACTTTAAAACATATTTTATGAAGTTTTAAAGATATCTCCAAAACAGATCTAATAAACAGAATATGAATAATGTTTATGATCTTGTGGCTTGTAAGCAAATGGGCACATGATAGTTTTGGCACTAAAACATTTGAATAGGGAATGTTGATAGAATATCCAGATGGTTGTCATCCCATACACAAAGAGGAAGAAGGAAGTTTTGGGGAGTTCTATTTTATTTAATATAACATTAAATAAAAATTATTATGCATTGACACACACACACAGTTAATTTGAATATGTAAATAAGCTCACAGAAGTAAATTTTATATCAAATTAAAGAGAAAGAGTACATCATGGCATCTATCACTATAAAATTGCATTTTTTAAGTGACTGAGAGTTGATTTTGAAAAAAAAGTTATAAATAAGTCTGCTCATGGGAGAAAAAAAATATCTATGAATGAATAAATGAATGGGAAAATGAATAAATGAATCAGTGAGTAAATAAGCATTAACACAGAACTATCAAGAATCCTCTAGAGTAGTGATATGAGGAGCTCTGCAGGGTTCCTCTCTGTAAAAACAACCAAAACTATTAGAAATTACCTTTAAAAAACAGCCATTTGAAGTTTCGGGAAGTTGTCCAAAGGGCAATCTCCATAAGAACAGTAAGAGTTGTGGCATTTGAGTTACAACCCACTCCCTTCCTTCTCACCAAACAGCTCAGCAAGACTGAAATTCTATGCTAAGTGGATACAGCCAAGAACATAGGCTTTCTCCCCACCACCCCAAGTTCCCAGGCAAGGGCTATAGTATCTACCCCAAAGGGGAGGGCCACCAGCATTTCTCATCTCCCATTCTAGCTCTATGTTGCAGAAGCTCTATTCTAGGCAAGTGTAATTGAGTGGTCAGGGGTTCCCTCGCTTTACACATTTCCCAATTGTTGGACTCAAGCTCTATGCAGGTGTGGCAGGCCCAGATTACTGGACCTCAATCACCTATGTCCTAGCTTGCTCATAGGACAGAGGCTCTGTTCCAGGAAAAGTAAGAGCAAAGTTTGCTGACTTCATCCAGTGCCACACTCATAGAGCAGGAATATCTATATGAGAGAAGTAGGCTTCTGTCCCTACCTCCAGATAAGTAGTATCTCCAGAGTAGTAGTACAGAGGTTCTGACAAGGAGAGGAAAACCTCAGTAGCTTTCCCTGAGGGAACTGATTTTATTTGGAACAGATGCTGGAAAAGTTCAAGCATAGCAGCACTGTTAAAAACAATGGTACTGAGCCACAAGGAGGAGGCTGATAGTTCTATGAGAGCTGCAAGTGAAACAATACACAAACTAGAAGTTTAATAGAAAGAACTAGGGAAACAGAGAGGAAGACCTTGTAATTGGAGCAGGATTTAAAGACTGAATCCAACACAAGTAGAATAGCTGAAAGCTTAATAGGGAGACCAGGACAAGAGAGAAAAAAAGACAGCTGGTTAAAAACACTATTAATCCTGATGGGGAGAAGGTCAGAGTGATGTGTACATTTCCAAAGCTGTGTCCATGTGTGCTAATATAAGAGGTTACACACTTCAGGGAAAACAGGTCTTACTGAAATAGTACTGCCAACTCATTAAACAAATAATGAAGAAAGCAAACAAACAAAAAGCCCCAGGAGTGGGGACAGGGATCACACACAGATTTGCTACAATGTGTTATCAGAAATGACCAGTAATGAACTATAAATTAAGAGACACGCAAAGAAACAGTAATGTGTGACTCATTAACAGAAGAAAAACAAAACAAAAACAGGCAACAGAACCCTCCTTTGAGAGAACCCAGATGTTTGAAATATTGAAAACATTAAATGAGCTATTACCAACACGCTCAAAGAATCAAGGGAATTCTAACAATGTGTCATCAGATAAAGAAGATATATTAAGACATATAAATTATTAAAAACCAAAATGATTCTGGAATTGAAAAGTATAATAACCAAGATTTAAAAAATTCCCTACAGGGGCTGAACATTAGATTTAAAGTGGCAGAAAAAAGAATCAGTGAACTTAAAGGTAGATCAATAGTGATTATGCAATCTGATGAAAAAAGAGAGAAACTTAAAAATGTTCAGAACCTCAGAGAGATGTGAACTACCATTAGGTGCACCAACATATGTATAATAGGAGTGGCCATCAGAAGGAGAGAAGAGACAGAAAAAAAAAAAAATCAAAACAATAAAGGCTGAAAAACTTCCATGTGGTGGAAAACATTAAACTACAACCACAAACTCAATGAACCAAACTGGGAGGAACACAAAGAGATCCATAACCAGACATATACACATGATAATAAATGTTGAAATCTGGGAAAGATAAATGCTTGAAAGTAGCAAGAGAATAACTGGTCATGTACATGAGATACTTAATAAGATTAACAACTGACTTCCATTAAGAACAGTGGAGGTCTAAGACACTGGGATGATATATCTGAAGTGCTGAAAGAAGTAAAACAAGCTGCCAACCAAGATTCTTACATCTAGCAAAACTAACTTTCAAACACTGAAGGGGAAATAAAGGCATTCCTAGATAAACAAAAGCTGATAGTATTCAGCATTCAGTATAAAGCGAGTATAGAAGACTCACTTTAAAGAAATACTAAAGGAAACTGTTAAAGCTGGAAGTGACACTAGACAATAATATGAACTCACAGGAAAAAACAAAAAACTGATAAAGAAAATTATATAGGTAATTATAAAAGTAGTATTTCATATTTCTTCTTCTTTATCTTAAGTGATTTTAAAAATAATATAAAACAATATTAATATACTAGTATTGTTAAACCTGCAACATATGGAAATCAAATATACTTGGCAATAACAGCACAAAGTGGGTGAAAGTAATGTTGCATTGGGCTAAGAAAGGACACCAGATGGTAACTTGAATCCACAGGAAGAAATGAAGAAAATCAAAAATAGTAAATAAGAATATTATATAACAAATCCTATAAATATATACTTCTCTTATTTCTTCTCTCAGCTTCATTAAAATACATAAGTTTATATAATTATATAAAGTAATAAATTATAAAAATGAATTACTACATTTTTAACATATATAGACATAAAATTTATTAAAGTAATAGTACAAAAAAGGAGATAGGAGAACTGAGCAATATTGAATTAATATTGATATCTGTTACTGTAAATAAGGTAGTGTGAAAGTAGATTCGTGTAAGTTAAGAGGTACTTTGGAAAACCCTAGAGCCACTAAGAAAATAACTCAGAAAATATATTGAAAAAAATCACTGAAATAATTAAAACAGGACTAGGAAATACCTGTTTAATGCAGAAGAAAGCAGTAAAGGAGGAATGGAGGAACAAAAAATGAAATATAAAAAAAGGGAAATAAGAGGCAAATATAATCATGTTGATAATAACATTAAAGATGAATGAATTAAAAATCCAAACACAAGGCAGAGATTGTCAGACTGTCTTTGAAATAAATAAATAAATAAATAGGACCTAAGTATATGCTATTAATATGAGACACAAGTTAGATTCAAAGATAAAAGTAGATAAAATTAAAAAAATGTCAAAAGATATACCATGTAAACAGCAACCACAGAGATCTAGAGCCGTTTTACTAATACCAGACAAAAATAGGCTTTGTTTGTGACTAATACTATACTCCTTGCTACTGGTAGCAATATTAGGGAATCTATTTGTTAATGAAATCTGTTGGAAGGCAGACATCAGGGATATAATGAAAGTTGGGTGGCGGATGATGGACAATCTTCTTACTTTGTCTTTATGCCTTTCTGTTTACATGCTACTAAAATCTCACATCAGTCAAGAAAATAACTTGAAAATATCTTGTTGACAAAGAAGTCCTTTTCATTCTGGGCTTCAGTTTGGCTGTTAATTTTGGACCTATGTCTGAGTGGTAAATCTGCTGAAGCTGCTAGTTCTTTCTGCATATTTAAAAAACAGTCTTTTCAACTGGCAATAAAAAAAAAAATCTCTTACTTGTGTGTACCCTAGGGATAGTTAGTCTAGACAGATAGATATTAGATTCTAAGGTATCTTAAATTTAATAGAGCTCCTGTTCTGATTCATACATATTAGTAAGTACTTACTTAATTCTAACATAAGGGACATAAAGAATCCCTTGAGAAAAAAGAAACTGAACTTCTAATACTTGGAATATCCTAGCCATTTAAGAAAAAAAAACTTTCTCAAGAAATTGCCAACTTGGAAGCATTTTTATGTGAGAATAAAAATCCACATAATCAAAGTGAATCTTTGAAGCTATCAAACCAGTTTAATAATCTTCACTTAAAAACAGTTTCATAAAAATCACCATGAGATAACTACATCACTTCACATGAAACATGATAGCTTAAAAAAACAAACAAACAAAAAACAAACAGAGAATAGCCAGTATTGATGAGTGTGGAAAAACTGGAACCCTTACACATTGCTGTGCTGCTGTTAGGGAAAAGTTTGTCAGTTCTTCAAAATGTTAACCACAGAACTATTCAATGACTCAGTAACTCAACTTTTAAGTATATAAGCAAGTATATATTTAAGTTTATATATTTAAGTATATAATATATATGTGTATATATACATAATATATATATATTTAAGTATATACATTAAGTTTATATATTTAAGTATATAGACAAGAAATTTGACAACTTGTGTTTACAAAAACCAGGGAGTTCGCCCATGGTTTAGTCTTTAGCTTTGTGAAAATTGTTTCTACCACACCCCTTTCCCTTATAGTACAAGGGACAATCTTTTTCTATACTCTAGTGGAACTCCCTTTGTCCTACTATGCGTCTGTATTTAACATTGATTTGTGAAATTGTAATTCCCTGAAACAAGAATTATAATATATATATTTTATATATATTTATATAATTAATATAAATCAATTTACATATTTATGCATTAAATAATGATTTTGGGATGGAGCAAAGCCAGGACTACAAAATTCCTAATGATTACTGAATATTAGCAAACATTAGTAATGCTAAGTGTAAGAAATTAAGATTCCATGCCCCAAAGGGTGTCCTCATTAGGTTAAGTGTTTGACTCGATCTCAGCTCAGGTCTTGATCTCAGGATTTTGAGTTCAAGCCCCACACTGGGCTCCACACTCACTGAAAAAAAAAAAAATCTGTACCCTTGAAAAATTGTGTAACAGTTTCCTAAAACAAATTTAGAATTAAAAAAACTTACAACTTTCTGAATTATCTAAGACAACAGTTATTCTTTTTTTAAAAAGATTTTATTTATGGGGCATCTGGGTGGCTTAGTTAAGTGGTTAAGTGTCTGCCTTTGGCTCAGGTGGTGATCCTAGAGTCTTGGGATCCAGACCTACATATGGCTTCCTCTTCAGTGGGGAGCCTGCTTCTCCCACTCCCTCTGCTGCTCCTCCTGCTTGTGTGCTCACTCACATGTGTTCTCTGTCAAATAAATAAATAAAATCTTTAAATAATAAAATAAAATAATAAAAAATATTTTATTTATTTATTCATGAGAGACAGAGAGTGAGGCAGAGGCAGAGGGAGAAGCAGGCTCCCCATGGAGCAGGGAGCCTGATGTGGGACTTCATCCCAGGACCCTGGGATCATGACCTAAGCCAAAGTCAGACGCTTACCCAAGTGAGCCACTCAGGTGCCCCTAACACAATAGTTTTTACAACTTGATGTATTATTCCCCTATAGGATAAGCACAACACATTAAGAAATACCTTGAGAAATCTAATCAACTAAATTGCTTAATGAAAGCTTTCCTCTTGATACAGCCTAACATTTCCTTGTTGATATGTTTGTCTATATGTCTACATTTTAGAACTTTAATTTAGGCCTATATTATCTTTCTGGGAAGACTCTCTAAGAGAACCTTGTTGCAGAAAAAGCCATTATCAAAGCATCTGAAGAAAGAAAGAAAGAAAGGAAGAAAGAAAGAAAGAAAGAAAGAAAGAAAGAAAGAAAGAAAGAACGAACAGGAAAGTGAGCCCAGGCAAACTCTAACATTCACTTTTACAAAAGAGTGAATGAAGGTTGAAACTTATGATCATATGCTTTGTCATGCTACGGACTAAATTTGGAAAACTCTTAGAAGATTTCTTTTATGCTAAAAATAAATACTTAATATAATCATGCAAATCATTTTTAATACAGTTAATTTTATAAATTTTCTTGTTTTTATCTATCCCCAGTAATAGAAAAAAAAAATCATCATTTTGGTATTGAAGATCAGAGTCCTGAGGGCAAGATTCTTTATGCTATTAAGAACCAATTATCCCAAAGATAGCACTTGATGATAAGGCCAGTTCCAAACTCTGTTGCCACTGCCCTGTTCTATCCAAACCCTACCTTTTATAAACTTTTTTCTACAAAAACATACTTCTTAACGAACATATCATTTATCATGATTTCTAAACACAAATGCTAATGAAAAGCTGTAAGAAACCAGCTTAAAAAATCATGACTCTGCAAACATAGTACCTCGCTAATTATTATCTTAATATATAAAAGCATTTTTTAAAACATTATGTTTAAAAGGTAGGCAAGTGCAGCTTTCAGATTTGGAAAGGATGAGAAAATGGTAGAGTTCTGTCTTTCATGCTATTGGTGACATTTACTATAAAACACTCTTAGCTTATAAAACCTGACATTTTTGGTGAATATAAAGATTAACCAGAAGTGTGGCAAGTTCATTTTTAGTTGCTATATTTGTAAAACAATCCCACTCACCCAACCAAAGCAGAAATATTGATGAAAATTTATGGGAAATCCCCCGGAGGATTCAAGAAAGCTGATTTACCAAGAGCAAAGTGTTCATATTATCAAAGGAGTTACCTAAATTCCACACTCCAGCATAAATTAGAGAGTAGAAAAGAAAATCGAAAGCAATTTAAACAGACTGTGGAGAATTTTGCACTATCCCTATATATTTAGGTATGGAAGAGGGCTTTCAGTGAAATAAATAACTATAATCTTATCTATGAGAGTATGCACTTATACAAAATACTCTCCTATTATAAGCTATTACATGTGTCAGTTGCAAAGTGATTATGATGGCCATTTTCCTTATAAGCAAGTACACAATCCTTCAAGTAATTATGAGAGGTGATTTAGGCTAAGAGTGAAGTTTTAAAATAAAATCCTGTCAACCTGCAAAAATTATGATCATTAATACTTTTTGCTGGACTTAATAAAAGACATATTTATATGTCAGCTATAGATATCCTTAGGTCTTCCTATCATTCGCATTAGTATTTTAGTCATATTTATTCACCAATTTAACAGACTAAGCAGAATTCATTATATTGATCAAGATGTAGATTGCTTTTAGAAAAGTTTTATTCACCCTTATTCCTCTTTCTTTTCCACTCACACCAATTCATACACACCTATAAATTATAATTTCTTTACCAAAACCAAAAGAGTTCAGAGGAATAAGGAAAAAACCATCAAGCACTTTGTTTACTATTTAGTTATTCTCTTTAGCACAACTAAAACAAAATCTGGTTTCAGTTTCCTTGGACTAGAAAGGCAATTCCTTGAACAACTTCAGTAAGCTAAAAAAAGATTTTAATGAAATTATGACAAAGTACTTAAAAATAAGTGGTAGATCTGAGCATTTTAATTAAAATAAAGAAAATAACTGAAAGTGATTATATCGTATAGGTCTTTCCACTCCATTTTCAGCCTGAGAACCACAAAATGCACCTGAATTCTCATTACACAGTCAGTAATCATAATAAGCACAAATAACCTACCATTATGGGAAGTGCTGCCAAAAAGGGACAATGAGTCTGGCCAGCCCTAGAGGAGCCCCAGCAGTCTTATACTACCAGGTCTATAAGGCACCAGCATTATTGTCTACTTAAATGTTTATTCTTTAAAGGAATGTAAAATTATCTACATTTGAAATGCAGACTCACTCAAAGTAATATTCATGAAACCAGAAGTGTGATATTCTAGTTCTATATTTTTTCTAATACAGTACATTAATGCATTAAAACAGTAGCCCCTAGGATGATCTCATATGCCACCAACGGTACAGGCAAACACGTTTAGTGAAAACAAATTATCCTATATAATTTTCAACCTGATTTCTTTCTCCAAGAAAAAAAAAACTGATAAACAAATATTAGCAACAAGATTAAAAAGACAGATTAATGTTCAGTTTTATGTCATACTTGCTATATGTATGCACTACAGCGCATCATTTAAACTTTAAAACAGTTGAACAAAGGCAGCTGAGTTGATATATTGAACCCAAAATATTCATTGCCTCAGTCTCATATTGGGAAATTACTGAGCTTTGAGGAAATTGTAATTTACACCACATGAAACCATACAGTTTGTTTACAAAAGACAGGTTGACTAAAGGTTCTGCTCGGATCCTGTCTTTGTTAAGTTCAGCCTCTGTGGTACGTATAGCTGGTAAGAGTGAAAAGTTACCTTTCCCTACCCTAGGGAGGGATTTCTATGCAGGAGAGAGGGAAAAAATGGGCAAAATGTGGTTCAATAGGACAACTCTGCCACTTGTGTTCTATAGAAAAATCTTTTTATTTTGAGCTTTTGATTATAATTTGGTTCTTTCTTGCCACTTAATCAGTACATTCAATTCCTTCTGCACTAAAATTGCAAATCACCTGCCTATGCATCTACTGAGTGCTGAGAAAGGTACAACCTATTGGAGTCTATTGTCCCACTGAGTTTATTCCTTATTGCAGATGGAATCATCACCAAAACTCAGAAAGCTGAGAGGACAGATTGGTTCATAATGATTGAAATTATATTAAAATATCACTGTTCCCATGAACTCAAACTACCCAGATTTACCTATTAATATAAAACTCTGCAATGCTCCTAGATGTTCATTTTATTTATTTTTTTTCCATGAGAACTAAGAACGACTTTTTCCTAGCATATAATTTCTTTGTGAAATTATAGTGACTAACAAGACTAGGTGAAACATTCACTTAATAAAGTTTACAACATTATAATAACAAATGATAGAAAAGAAAGCATGGATTCTAACCACTTTGTCCTCCTTTGGGAAAGCATCCAAGGAAGCAGAGGAAAAAGGGGAAAAAGAAAAGAGGAAAAACAAAAATAAGGCATATATTAGTAAACAGATTTTAAGAAAAAGATCATATATTATTTTTAAAGTGTTAAAACACAGGTATTTTAAAAAGTAAATGTTTACCTTTCCCCAAAATGCTCATTGTTCAAGCTTTCATTGAAAACGCACATATACAGATCCTGCTAGAGCAGAAACAAAAATTGGGCACTATAATTTCCAAAATTTTTAGAACTTGGATTATTGCATCTATATTTAAAACATTATTCAGAAAGAAATCCTAATTCACTATTATATTTAGTCTTCCTATTACTGAAAAGACATTTTATTAAAATGCATAAAATTATGTGAATAATTTTCTCAAATTACTGTTAAAATATTTATAGTTATAATTTGGAAAATCTAAGAATGGGAAATATCTGTAAGAAATAAAAATGAGAGAAAAAGATGTTAACTGTTAGAGCCAGAAATTATTCCACAAGCAGTATTTATTTGTATGATACATTTTAACATTTCCAATATTATAGGAAAAACCAATACAATCTATTCATACAATATTTTTGACTTATGCCTAATATTAAAGCAGTGCTTTCTTTTATTTTGTTGTTCTGAACATTTTTTCCAAATTGGATGGGTTTCTTAAATCTTGAAGGCACATTAGGCTTGGGAGACTACTCCAAAGCAGAGGTACCTCTTAGCTCAATTTTCTTTAAATATGAGTTTCACCCAAGTAATTTTAATATACCAATAGTTAACTGCATTGTCACTGGCTTACCGTAATCATATAAGGGGAAGTTAAAAACATTCAAGAGAAGTGCTGAGTCAGCATTTCTTGGACAGTACCCCTACACCAAATGGTATGTTAAATATTTTGACTATCATTCCCAGGTGTCATTCATTTCAAAATAGTGCATTTGAGAGCAGCAAAGAAGAGAAAACTAACAAATAGGTCTTGTGCACCTTTTTATGTGCCAGACGCTCTTTTAACCCCAGGTTGTTTTAAAAAGGCTTTAACATCACATACGATAATTTATTAAAGAACTTTTAGCAGGAAAAGAGGAAAACTTATTTGGTCATCATCAAAATGGCACCTAAAGAAAAATTAAATATGTGACACAAAGACCTAGATTTTAATTATCATAATAAACATAGACAACAATTATTACAATCCAGTTTCATAGATAAAGAAGCTGTTGTTCAGAGAAGTTAATTATCTTCCAAGGCCACAAAGATAATAGTGGGCTCACCTTAAAATAGAAGATATATCTATTTTACTGAATATCTTAATTCCACTGGAAGAGGTTTTTAGAAAACCCTACTTGCAATTCAAATACACGACCAATGAATACAGTGTTAACAGGGAGATTGATTTTGATTTTAACTGTGATTTTCTCAATTAGGAAAATATCAGGAGCACTTAAACCTTCTGTGTTATTTTTAAATATAACTTTGTACTATGTTAAATTGCATACATGATTAAATAATATAGGAAATTATTTAGAGAAACACTGGGAATTCTTTAGGTTTATGATAATTTTAACTGTTTTGTATTACTCTGCAGACCTATATCAAAGAAAACTCACCCAGACATACCCATAAATAATTCTATCATACTAAGATAAGGAATATAATGAAGTACATTAAAATGTATTCTAAACTATTAGAATTTTTCTGGTACTTCATAAATAATCATATTTAGCCTTTTAAATGAGCATCTGAATGCCTCAAAAATTGTATATATTTAAAGCTCTGCATAACACAAGACCAGCTCTTATTTAAGCCAAACAAGGAAATTGCATCAGTGAGACTACATCTCGTAGAGAAGAAAATAAGTGCAAAAATCAGCCCAATTTAAAAAAGTGTATCTTGACATATTCTTTAAGTATCCAAATAATTTCCATTAGAGAAACTTAGTGCTACATTACTTTACCATGACAACAATAGGAAATTACTCTCTAGGAACTAATCATGGCTTTACATATCTTATCTTGGGTTAGATGTAATGCCACATAGTTTACCTTACATTTTACCTTCATTCAATCTGAAACAAATGATGCGGAAACTGAAAGGTTTTCTTCCCTTTTTATGAGAAGAACCGGCCATAACAACTTGCAAGAGTTTTGTAACTCATGATACTATATCTACACTTACCACATTCTTCAGAAAATAAATTTACTGCCATAGATAATCATTTTATCATATTAAAAGAGGTTTTAATGGGAATCATTTATTAAGATACATCTGAAAGTTATCTTTTTATGAATTATTTTCATCACTACTCCACTACTACCAACTTTATGAAAGACACAGAAAATGGGAAAAGGATACCTTAATCCGTATATTTATGCCCAGGGCTACTTTCTGTGTGTTTTCTGCTTGGGGGAGGGGAGGGGGCACTGCTGTTTACCCGCATTCAGAGGGCCTCGCACACTCAGGGAACACTCACGTTGTTGGATCGCAGTGACACACGGCCTCCACAGCGGGCGCAGAACTTGGTGCGGCAATAGGAGCAGAGATGGCCACACCCATCGGCAAACTTGGTTTTATGACAGATTCCGCAAGTCGGAGCATCGTCTTTGTGCTCTCCCTGGTAACGCCGCGCTTCTTCCCCTATTTTTCTCACTTGCTCTTTATAGCTTTCAAATTGTTGATGCAATCTCCTGGGCAAAAGAGAAAATGGTAGCAAACTAAGTAAATGACAGGAGACAAAAAACAAAAACAATTCTTCCTAACAGAATAGCAGTGCAGCTGTTTAAACGAAATCAAAACACACAAAGCAATTTTTTCCACTACTCTTACTTCCAATGGTAAAAAATGTATTTGCGTGTATTCCATTAGTCCCAATTTTGCTTACTAGCAATGAACCACATATAAATAGACTGTATATAACCCCTATCTGGTCCCAACAGTGGGATTCATGGATCTACTCCATGACTCTCCTTCTTTTAGACAAGCAGCTTTCCAAGTATTTGGACTGTGGAACTCAACGCTTTACAATTACACTCATGTAGAATACAACTGAAGCAAAAGTTATATAAAATACTTAGCCTAATTATAGATGATGTACTCTGGTATATTTTCTTTCATTCTATTTTAAGTTTAATACTGATTACAATTTAAAAAAGTTTGTCACAGTAACTTGATTTTAAGGCGCACCATTTGAACATGATGTATACTTGGAAAAATACTGTTTTAAACTACAATGCTATGTAATCTGTCTTCCATAAAATATCTTCCTTTACTTCTATTCTTGGAGACTATTTATATATTCAATATCAAGTGTCTGATTTCATACAGTATATAAAATGTTACTTTATATTATAATTGAGCTCACTAATCTTTCCACATCACATGAAAAGTTCTAAACCACACCTTGCAAAATATTCAGATTTTTACATACCCCAAATTTGCTTGATCTCTCTCGGGTTATATGTATGAAAGTAGTTATCAGTCTTTATTTAATGAGTGCAACAAAATTTGTTGAGGCAAACCATTTCCCATAAGAATGATCACACTTAATAGGATTCAAGTCTCCTCCCCTCCCCATCAGCCCAAATCCCTCAATCTTAAATTGATACAAATAGAAACTGTTTGCTGTTCTGTACAGAACATTGTGACATCCAGTGAATCCCCAGTGAAAGGATGCCTTAGTTTCATACAAGAGAACTGAGAGAGTTGTCCCAGGACTAGCCAACAGCCATTGGCCATCACAACAAAGAAGAGACTCCTGGGAAATCATCTGTGTACCTGAGCGAGTGTGACTGTGACTGTTCCCTAGGACCCAGAGGACACACACATGCTACTGTTAATGCAGGCAGTTAGCTTGATTCTCTATACCTGAGGTAACTGTGGGACCTGGTATTCCCTAGAAACAGAATCAAGTAAGTTAGGTGTTAGGACTCTAGTGTTTGAAGTACTGGGATTTCATTATATTTTTCTTTTTTTTTTTTTTTTTTTTTAAAGATTTTATTTATTTATTTGACAGAGAGAAATCACAAGTAGGCAGAGAAGCAGGCAGAGAGAGAGGAGGAAGCAGGCTCCCTGCTGAGCAGAAAGCCCGACGTGGGGCTTGAACCCAGGACCTGGGATCATGACCCGAGCCGAAGGCAGCGGCCCAACCCACTGAGCCACCCAGGCGCCCCTTCATTATATTTTTCTTTTAACGTCAACAGCTCCTGAGCAGAATTTCAATGATTACTTTAAAAATTCTGAAATCCCTTTCCTGCTTTGCCAACTGACATTTCTCCTATTTAATTCCCATAATTAAAATAAACATACTTGCACTAGGAAATGAAGTAGTTTAGAATCTGAAGCCCTTCCCAATTTAAAGGCTAGCTAATTTCAGTTCATAGAAAGAAATAGTGATACTTTATTTAATGAATGAAAGAACACCTGATTGACTTAAAGAGTGAGGTTATTTGGTACATTAGATTTTTTATGCTCTAAGTACCATCAATCTAGGCTCAAATTGGTAGAAAATAGCTGTGGATATCTATTATTTCAAAAGCAACCTTACAAAATAGCATTGGAAATCTTAAGCCTTCTATTAAAGAAAATAATTACTAAGGAGTGGGAGCAAGGAAATATCTCTAATCAAAGAAACAGATACAAACTGTAAGCAGAGAGGGAGTGCATGAGTAAATATTTATTGTGAGAACCAGCAAATCAAATTTATTTAAGTAAATATAAATGAGAGAGTTAGGCTAAGAGAAAAGTTTCCCTATAAACTCACTTTGTAATACAGCATGTGATTTAGTATGGGTGTTGGCAAACTTTCCAGTAAAAGGCCAGACTGTAAATATGTTAGACTTTGCGGGCCATATAGTCTCTTTTGCAACTACTTAATGCCACAGTAGCATGAAAGTAGCATAGACAATATGTAAATAATAAGCATATTAAGTGTGGCGAAGTTCCAATAAAACTTTATCACCAAAACAGAAAGTACCAGATTGGGCCCTTGGACCAGTTGATATCTGATTTAGTATATGCTTTATAATGAGGTATGATTGTTTGAAAATTCATTGTTCTTTAAAAATTCAAACATAAAAGACTTTTGTTCATCCTATAGGCCCCTATCAAAAGGGGCCTTTTATACAATACATATGTGCAGGACCCTGACCATTGAGAAGAAAACTTACTCTGCCACAATCTCATAGCATTTTATTTGGTCACTCAGAGTATATTTAACCATATACTATTAGTACTTCCGAACATGACTTCTTTCTTGTGATTAGTGCTTCTCCCCACAGCTGGTGAGGTCATTCACACAAGCATCACTCCAAACTCTACCGGGACTCACATCCTCCTGGAGGCTACCCTTTAGTGGCCTCTACACATTTGTATCCTCCTCTCATGTATATTTAAAAATTCCTTCCTGGTTTTGGCAACAGTCCATGTTTATATTACTGGTTTGGACACGGCCACAGGGGGAGAATTGGGAGGGAAAATCACGCTGTTTCTCAGCCCAGAGCTCTCTTACATCTTCAACTCTCTTTCTTCGTAGGCTTCTTCCTCTCCTTACTGGTGGAACTCCCTTGTTCTTCCCTGAAAGAGAAAGTCCAACCAAAGTCCCTGTCAACCTCTCTAACTTATTTCCTACTGTGTTCCTTTTTATCAGCAGACACTATAAAAGGAAAAAAGGATGGAATGAAGGGAGGGAAGAAGGGAGGGAAGGAGGAAGGTACAGCATTTATTACTCTCACTTCTTCAAAATCTACTTACTCTGTAGCCTTCTGCAGTGCTCTACTGAACTGTCTCTTAAAAATCAACCTTAATGCCCTTTTCTCAATTTGTATTCCCCTTACATTGCTCTGATATCTCACTCTGTCAGGATGTTGTCCTTATAATAAATTTTGCTTTTGGAATCAGGATATTGGTAGTGAAACCATAAACAGCATATTTATTTTTTGTATCTGATGTTTTAATGCTTTAATCCATATCAAATATGTGACAGTGTCCTATTATGAATAATAAATGGAAATACATATTTTATTGTACAGTATTATAAATGCCAGTAAATGTCAGTAAATGCAAGGCTGCAAATGTAAAATCTTTTTTGTGAAATTTAATTGTATATTTTAATTTTAGAATTAACACTATATTCTTATTGATTAGTAAGGTTGATAATATATATGATCACAAATCTCAGGTTTAAATTACCTAGATAGAAAATGGGAGTGTTAAAAAATATGTAAAATACTATTAAAAAAAGCACCAATACAGAAACCTTGATTTTCTCCCAGGATGTGATTTTTTTCCCCCCACTGTTTCACTGTGTAATAATCATTGCATTATTTTAACATCTGTGCACTCAAGAAATACCAAGATTGCAGTTGTAAACAGGATGTTTGGGTAATTAATGGCACATATTTGAAGGAAATAAAGATGAATACTTAAAAATCTAAATATTATTCTCTAAATATCTAAAAACATCATTCTATACATGCAAAATAATTTAAACAGAAAATCACTAATGACATTCTTACCTACTAATAAGTATTTGTTGATTACTTACTATAAATAAGGCACACAGCAAGATGCTAAAATGACCAGTAATGGTAGAACACAGAGAAATCTTTGTCATTGGCCCAGTACTTCATTTATTTCTCTTTTGTGTTTTTCCTTCCTCCATCCCCAGAATGGTCAAAGTCTAGACCTTTCAAAGTCTAGGCTATTAAGACTAGCTATTACTAGACTTTGAAAAGAATAACCAGGAAGAAAGGTGGAATTGTCTTCTAGCTTCTGACCACTTTGGGGATGGAGGAAGGAAAAACACAAAAGAGAAATAAATGAAGTACTGTGCTGATGACAAAGATTTCTCTGTGTTCTACCATTAGTGATCATTTTACCGTCTTGCTAGATTTGCCTAGAGTAAGAGGGATTAGGAGCTAGTTCTTTGAGACTTCAAGAGCCTACTTGGCAGGAAGGAAGGAAGGTAAGGGCTTCCCCTAAAATGAAGGGAGGGCAGAGACGAGGATAGTTTGCGCATGGCACTCTAAAATGGAGAACTGCTTTGGGATGTGTGTACAGTAGTGAGAAGGCATGGGTACTGAAAATCGGTAAGAATGGCTTATGTGTTCCTTCCCAAACTTGGCACAGGACACATAAAACAGAACACAATAAAGGCCCCAGGAAGTTAGTGACATGGAGATTAAAGCCAGGAGAGTTTCTGAGAAGCTTAGATTGTCTGAGTGTCTCCAATAGCTCTGGGGGTGTCCAGGAGAAAGACCTGACAATGAATGAAATTAAACATTTTGTTAGCCAATAGGCTGGAGGCTTGCTTTAAAAGATTTTGACCTCACACTCCATTGAAAAAATTCACACTATCTTCAACTCTAAAGCACAGTTCTTTATTCCAAGGCAGGTACAGTCTACTTAGGAAGTAACTTATAGATAAACATAAACTAATAGTTTATGGCAACATACACCAAGTGACAAGGAATGGAACTAAATTGTTCCATAGAGAGTAATAGTTCTGGGTAAAATAATCAGAAAGACTTTTTTTGGAGTAGCTAGTCAAAAACATTTACCTAGATGATTTACAACTTGGACTATTTCCTCAATACTAAAAGTACGGTGCATGGTGATATTAGTAGAACTACTAAAGCAAAGAAATAGTAAAGCACGTTAAGATAATAACACAACTGTGAATGCTTTCAAACTTCTCAAAAATGTAAGCTTAAAATAATGATCTTTTAGTGTCTTTGCATATCAGCAAATAAACACCCAATTTATATGTTCTAATGAATGATAGCCAAAAATCACACATAAGTGACTGTGAAGACATATGTGAAGTTAAAAAGTGGTTTCTTGGCCCCAAAACACAGTTGTCCCCTTCTTAATGAAACTGTCTTTCTGATTCTCCTCTTTAACAGAAGGGCAGTAAAATTCCACTGCATTCCAGTGGTGACTAACTTTTTGTAATGATGCTCGGAAATAATAGTCCCTTGTATTAGAGTTGAGTTGGAAATGACATCATAGTCTTTTAGGCAAAAAGATGAAGTTATGGAATTTGGTGCTACAAGACAGCTAGAAGGGGATAGAAGTGGGTTCTTACCCTGGTCTCTAAGAAGGATCCCTAAACAAAAGCATAAACCAGCTGCTCAAAGGTCCTCGTTCAGCAAGTCACAGGATCAGAAAGCCATTGCCCAAATTGTTGGTGTTAGAATCCCACCACGTCAGCTGATGCATTCTGATCTGGAAACTACCACCACAGTCACTCTGAGCCTGCCGGAGAGACCAGCATTTTGGTTGCCCCACATGCTGCGCTTGGCCCAGCCCTCCATTCAGCTCAGCTTCAACCTGTCTCACACAAGTGCATCTGACTGGTAGAACCTCAACCACATCGGGAATTCTAGGTGCAAGAGAATCTGAATTTAGTTTTGAGATTTCCAACTTCTCCATAAACTCCCTAGGAGAACTCTGGGACAGATGTTGTTCAGCTATAATCCTCTGATTCATATCAAATTTCTTAATTCCTTCCTCTGCGCTGGAAGTGAGCAATACCTGAGTTGAGAATTTCTTATGATATTTTCTCTTGTTCTCTCTCTTTCTCCATATACTGAACACATACTTAGTGAACACTATGGGAAGCATTTTGCCTCCACTAAGAAATTTCTTTTGATAAACGTAGTCCCTTAAGAAAGTTACATATATATGTAGCCGTCCAGTCTATTGCAACAGCAAATCAAGGTAAAACTCAGACTCACATACAAGGCACATATACAAAAAAAACAAACCAAAAAATCTTTTTGTAGGGATTAGATGCAGAGCACAAATCTATCATCTGTGGTGAAGACTCTCATTATTCTTCACTTGGATTATTTTGTCAACTTTTTAAACTAGGATCTGGCTGGTGGGTTTCCTCCCTCCCATATGAAAGTTCACCTTTCATATGGTCTGAATGATCTTCTAACAAAGGGAATGGATTATGTCAATCCACTGTTAAAATAGCATCTGTAAGATATAGTCCAATTCCTCATCCTGGAGTCATTTTCCCTTTGCTACCACTTACTTATCTAAAAGCATCTCTCACAAGCACTTCTCATAGATTGTACACCTACCATTGTATCAAACACAGGACCTGCTAGGCTTACAAACATCAACTCGACAAACATTTACTGAGCTCCCACGGCCTGCGTCTCTAGGGATACAAAGAAAACAACAAACAACAACGTAAGAGGATACTGAATTTTACTTTTTTTTATTACTCTATTCAAGGCTTTTTGATAAATGCCAGAAAATGGTCTTTGTCTTTTGTACATGGGGATCATATAAACACATTAGAGACTGATATTTTTCTTTTCAAAGCCTAATGTGATTTGATTGTAAACATACAACTTGATTTGTTTTAACAAAAGTTAAACTTCTAGGCCCTGTGTACAAAATTAATGAAGGTTTATGATTTGCTATTATTAACTAAATAGTTTTTTGTTGCTTAGAGGAACAATCAGTCTTGGTTAAAATGTGTTAATGTATTTTTGTGTTTTTTCAGATTATATTATACATATATCCTTATTTTATTTTTTAAAAGAGTTTATTTAATTATTTAGTTGAGAGAGAGAACGAGAATGAGCACACAAGTGGTTGGGGAGAAGGGTAGGAGCAGAGGGAGAGGGAGAAGCAGGCTCCCCACTGAGCAGAGAGCCCAACACAGGGTTTGATCCCAGGACCTTGGGATCATGACCTGAGCTGAAGGCAGACCCTTAACCCACTGAACCACCCAGTATATGTAGCCACCCACATATACTCATTTTTTTTAAATTAACATATAATGTACTATTTGTTTCAGGGGTACAGGTCTGTGATTCATCAGTCTTACACAATTCACACACTCACCATAGCACATAACCTCCCCCGTGTCCATCACCCGGCCAGCCCCCCATCTTATTTTAAATATAAGTTGTTTACAGGTGTTTGACATATACATAAAATATTCTTCAAAAGGAACTGATTGTAACTGCAAATTTGTGTAATACAGGTGAAATCACTTTTACAGTAGTGTTTTCCTTTCAGCCTTGAGCTTCCTAATGCAACTTGAAGCCTTACCAAGTATTATAAAACTTTAATTTACCAATAATTTGTTAATCTAAATTTACTTAAGCTAATTTTTCACTTAACACCAATTTGTAGGAATATAACATGCTGTTTCTCCATATGACCATGCTAGCTTCCTTTGGAATTTCCTTTTTTTTTTTTTAAGATTTTTATTCATTTATTTGACAGAAAGAGATCCCAAGTAGGCAGAGAGGCAGGCAGAGAGAGAGAGGAAGGGAAGCAGGCTCCCTGCTGAGCAGAGAGCCCGATGTGGGACTCGATCCCAGGACCCTGGGATCATGACCTGAGCCTGCTGATGACAAAGATTTCTCTGTGTTCTACCATTAGTGATCATTTTACCGTCTTGCTAGATTTGCCTAGAGTAAGAGGGATTAGGAGCTAGTTCTTTGAGACTTCAAGAGCCTACTTGGCAGGAAGGAAGGAAGGTAAGGGCTTCCCCTAAAATGAAGGGAGGGCAGAGACGAGGATAGTTTGCGCATGGCACTCTAAAATGGAGAACTGCTTTGGGATGTGTGTACAGTAGTGAGAAGGCATGGGTACTGAAAATCGGTAAGAATGGCTTATGTGTTCCTTCCCAAACTTGGCACAGGACACATAAAACAGAACACAATAAAGGCCCCAGGAAGTTAGTGACATGGAGATTAAAGCCAGGAGAGTTTCTGAGAAGCTTAGATTGTCTGAGTGTCTCCAATAGCTCTGGGGGTGTCCAGGAGAAAGACCTGACAATGAATGAAATTAAACATTTTGTTAGCCAATAGGCTGGAGGCTTGCTTTAAAAGATTTTGACCTCACACTCCATTGAAAAAATTCACACTATCTTCAACTCTAAAGCACAGTTCTTTATTCCAAGGCAGGTACAGTCTACTTAGGAAGTAACTTATAGATAAACATAAACTAATAGTTTATGGCAACATACACCAAGTGACAAGGAATGGAACTAAATTGTTCCATAGAGAGTAATAGTTCTGGGTAAAATAATCAGAAAGACTTTTTTTGGAGTAGCTAGTCAAAAACATTTACCTAGATGATTTACAACTTGGACTATTTCCTCAATACTAAAAGTACGGTGCATGGTGATATTAGTAGAACTACTAAAGCAAAGAAATAGTAAAGCACGTTAAGATAATAACACAACTGTGAATGCTTTCAAACTTCTCAAAAATGTAAGCTTAAAATAATGATCTTTTAGTGTCTTTGCATATCAGCAAATAAACACCCAATTTATATGTTCTAATGAATGATAGCCAAAAATCACACATAAGTGACTGTGAAGACATATGTGAAGTTAAAAAGTGGTTTCTTGGCCCCAAAACACAGTTGTCCCCTTCTTAATGAAACTGTCTTTCTGATTCTCCTCTTTAACAGAAGGGCAGTAAAATTCCACTGCATTCCAGTGGTGACTAACTTTTTGTAATGATGCTCGGAAATAATAGTCCCTTGTATTAGAGTTGAGTTGGAAATGACATCATAGTCTTTTAGGCAAAAAGATGAAGTTATGGAATTTGGTGCTACAAGACAGCTAGAAGGGGATAGAAGTGGGTTCTTACCCTGGTCTCTAAGAAGGATCCCTAAACAAAAGCATAAACCAGCTGCTCAAAGGTCCTCGTTCAGCAAGTCACAGGATCAGAAAGCCATTGCCCAAATTGTTGGTGTTAGAATCCCACCACGTCAGCTGATGCATTCTGATCTGGAAACTACCACCACAGTCACTCTGAGCCTGCCGGAGAGACCAGCATTTTGGTTGCCCCACATGCTGCGCTTGGCCCAGCCCTCCATTCAGCTCAGCTTCAACCTGTCTCACACAAGTGCATCTGACTGGTAGAACCTCAACCACATCGGGAATTCTAGGTGCAAGAGAATCTGAATTTAGTTTTGAGATTTCCAACTTCTCCATAAACTCCCTAGGAGAACTCTGGGACAGATGTTGTTCAGCTATAATCCTCTGATTCATATCAAATTTCTTAATTCCTTCCTCTGCGCTGGAAGTGAGCAATACCTGAGTTGAGAATTTCTTATGATATTTTCTCTTGTTCTCTCTCTTTCTCCATATACTGAACACATACTTAGTGAACACTATGGGAAGCATTTTGCCTCCACTAAGAAATTTCTTTTGATAAACGTAGTCCCTTAAGAAAGTTACATATATATGTAGCCGTCCAGTCTATTGCAACAGCAAATCAAGGTAAAACTCAGACTCACATACAAGGCACATATACAAAAAAAACAAACCAAAAAATCTTTTTGTAGGGATTAGATGCAGAGCACAAATCTATCATCTGTGGTGAAGACTCTCATTATTCTTCACTTGGATTATTTTGTCAACTTTTTAAACTAGGATCTGGCTGGTGGGTTTCCTCCCTCCCATATGAAAGTTCACCTTTCATATGGTCTGAATGATCTTCTAACAAAGGGAATGGATTATGTCAATCCACTGTTAAAATAGCATCTGTAAGATATAGTCCAATTCCTCATCCTGGAGTCATTTTCCCTTTGCTACCACTTACTTATCTAAAAGCATCTCTCACAAGCACTTCTCATAGATTGTACACCTACCATTGTATCAAACACAGGACCTGCTAGGCTTACAAACATCAACTCGACAAACATTTACTGAGCTCCCACGGCCTGCGTCTCTAGGGATACAAAGAAAACAACAAACAACAACGTAAGAGGATACTGAATTTTACTTTTTTTTATTACTCTATTCAAGGCTTTTTGATAAATGCCAGAAAATGGTCTTTGTCTTTTGTACATGGGGATCATATAAACACATTAGAGACTGATATTTTTCTTTTCAAAGCCTAATGTGATTTGATTGTAAACATACAACTTGATTTGTTTTAACAAAAGTTAAACTTCTAGGCCCTGTGTACAAAATTAATGAAGGTTTATGATTTGCTATTATTAACTAAATAGTTTTTTGTTGCTTAGAGGAACAATCAGTCTTGGTTAAAATGTGTTAATGTATTTTTGTGTTTTTTCAGATTATATTATACATATATCCTTATTTTATTTTTTAAAAGAGTTTATTTAATTATTTAGTTGAGAGAGAGAACGAGAATGAGCACACAAGTGGTTGGGGAGAAGGGTAGGAGCAGAGGGAGAGGGAGAAGCAGGCTCCCCACTGAGCAGAGAGCCCAACACAGGGTTTGATCCCAGGACCTTGGGATCATGACCTGAGCTGAAGGCAGACCCTTAACCCACTGAACCACCCAGTATATGTAGCCACCCACATATACTCATTTTTTTTAAATTAACATATAATGTACTATTTGTTTCAGGGGTACAGGTCTGTGATTCATCAGTCTTACACAATTCACACACTCACCATAGCACATAACCTCCCCCGTGTCCATCACCCGGCCAGCCCCCCATCTTATTTTAAATATAAGTTGTTTACAGGTGTTTGACATATACATAAAATATTCTTCAAAAGGAACTGATTGTAACTGCAAATTTGTGTAATACAGGTGAAATCACTTTTACAGTAGTGTTTTCCTTTCAGCCTTGAGCTTCCTAATGCAACTTGAAGCCTTACCAAGTATTATAAAACTTTAATTTACCAATAATTTGTTAATCTAAATTTACTTAAGCTAATTTTTCACTTAACACCAATTTGTAGGAATATAACATGCTGTTTCTCCATATGACCATGCTAGCTTCCTTTGGAATTTCCTTTTTTTTTTTTTAAGATTTTTATTCATTTATTTGACAGAAAGAGATCCCAAGTAGGCAGAGAGGCAGGCAGAGAGAGAGAGGAAGGGAAGCAGGCTCCCTGCTGAGCAGAGAGCCCGATGTGGGACTCGATCCCAGGACCCTGGGATCATGACCTGAGCCGAAGGCAGAGGCTTTAACCCACCGAGCCACCCAGGCGCCCCTGGAATTTCACTTTTGTTTTCTCCTTCCACCCTTGTAAATCATACCTAAAATTTAAGAAATCAAGTTGTACAAACTTGAAACCAAAGCCCATGCTTCTTTGCTAGGACTTGGGGTTCATAACTTTGGAATCATTCAAACTCCATTCTCAGAATGAGAAAAGATAAATGAAAGATTCCAAAACCCAATTTTAAATGGAAATATTTGGGAAAATAAGAGAGGAGGAGGGACTTTGAAAATCATTCTGCACAATATTCTCATCTTATAAGTGAGAAAACTTAGACCCATTGCTTTAAGTTACTTACATAAGGTTGTAAACTGGTTTGTGATAATTAGGTCCTCTATTTTCGAGTTTCCACTACACTTTCCAATTTTCAGAATACTCACTCATATATGGCTAAATGAATGACAAGTTCATTTGTGAAGGATGTTTCCTTGGTGTTCTTAAACTGCATCAAAATTATCTAAGAGGCTTTGTTAAAATGTATTCTTTCTTAAAATGTGTTCTAATCTACAGGGCTTCTGATTTAGTAGATACCAGATAAATTTCAGGACCCTGGCTTTTTAAAGGTCAACCCAGGTGATTCTGGTATAGATTATCTCGGGACTATAGTACAGGAGAGATCCCTACATTAAGGTTAAATTTGAAAATGAAGGCATTTTTTTCATATATCTTTCATCATACTTGATAAATTTAATCTTCATCACATAAATTTTACTCATACATGTTAAAATTTGAGGGACAATCTACACAAAAATATGCTGGAAATTTTTAAAATATTGTCATGTAATTTGATGTCCACCATTTTAAAAAACTTACAATATTATGAATCACAGATATGTACATATTAGTATTTGTAGGGTTTTTAAATGCTCATAATAGGAGTTAGGGTGAGGGAGGGATAAATAAATAAATGAGGCACAGAAGATTTTTAAAGGCAGTGAAACTACTACATATGATATTACAATGGTGGATACATGCCATTATACCTTTGTCCAAACCCATGGAATGTGCAACACCAAGAATGAACCTTAATGTAAACTATGGACTTTGGGTGATAATGACGTGTTAATATAAGTTCAACAATTGTAGCAAATGTGCCCTGCTGGTGGGGGATTTTGATAATGGGAGAGGCTGTGCATGTGTTGGGGCAGCAGGTATATAGGAAATCTCTGTAATTAAGAGGAAATCTTCCTCTTAATTGTGCTGTGAACCTAAAATTGCTCTAAAAATAAGGTCTATAAAAAATGTTTGCTATAAAAAAAGGTTGTAATAATATATATTATATATAAGGAAAGTTATGTTTATATATAATACCAAATATTTCCTAAACATTTTGGTAATTCAGAAATTTACCTCAGATATTCCTGCATAATTTTTAAAATTACTGCACTTGAAAAAAGTATTTTTCCATTTGTGTCTAAAACCATTTTTAGTCTATAGTTTAACAGGAGTATACTTTTTACTTATTACAAATGTCCAGCAGATGGCACTAAAGATTTTAATTTTCACACAGTTCTTAAATAGTTATTTAAACTATTTTTTTTAAAAAAATATCTAATGTGCTAAATAAAAGTGGTTAAGTCAGAGGGGGGTGTAACTTATTAGAAAAGAACAAAAAAGAAATTTATAAGGTGTTGGAATTTCTTTTCTTTTGCAGACAACCCTCATTCCATGTGCCCTTTTAGAAAAATTATACATCAAAGGTTTTGTCAGATAGTTTCTTTTCTTTTTTTGGTCTTCCATTTAGCGCTGTTAAAGATGTAGTTCATCCAATCAGCACCCAACAGTGTTCCGAAAGCACTGAGAGATGACACTTAGGAAAAATAAGAACATAGCTGATGATTAGCTATTAGTGTTTTATAGCCCTGTTACTTCAGCCAAGCATTTATTTTTAATTCCATTTTCAATTTACCATAGGAGGCCACTCCTGAGTAAGCATTAAGGGAAGACATCTCAGGACACGGAGGCCCACTAGCACACATTTAAATTTTTGCTCCACTTCATCTCCCAAAATGCAACTTCACTGTGCTCCTGGGTGCTGTGAAGGACTAGTCACCTGTGAAGAAGCTTTGCATGTTAGGCCTCGATAGACGGCTTCGAAATTATGTAAGAATATGCATATGCTATGCAAGAATAGCACTTTCTAATATTCGAGATCTATCAGAGGTCTAAAACTGAAAATCTGGCACAGGAGGGAGTCGTTTTAACACTTTGACAAGCAGGTTATCTCACAGCACAGTTCAAGAGAGGAAAATCAAGTGAAAAGAACAGAAACTGTAAAGTAGCATATCAAGTAGGAATGAAATTTTAGAAAGAAATGAAGTTAGTTTTTAAGAAAATAATCTAAGACTGATGATTCACAGACTTGTACCCCTGAAACAAATAATACATTATATGTTAATTTAAAAAATAATCTAATAGGTAAGGTTGATGCTATCTGCATCATAAATATGAAACTGATCAATATTAAATATATCTAATGACATTCCATGAGAACTTGTCCAGAATGTGTCATTTGATCATGTTAACTGACTTAATGAAGGGCAATTTCAAAGAAGGTGGTGTCTACACATGTGATAAAGCCAAAATGCTAGGTACTCGACTCATGCCTGTACTGTAAACCTTATCTTGCTGCATTCTTGACTATTTTCACCAGACTTGCTATGTTTTATTAATGTAGGGAAGGGGAAAAAATAAACCACCTTCACTTCACAACTGCTTTCTAGAAGGCATTAAATATAAAAATTTAAGTGCACGACCATGAGGCTATTATTTAAACTCTATTCTTCAGTTTCCTCATCTACAAATTGGTGATAATAATAGCAGCTTCATAGGATTTGGGGGAGGGTTAATTGAGATGATCAACGTGAAGTGCTTGGTACAGTGTCTAGCACATGGTAAAAGCTCAATAAATGTTAGCTATAATTATACGTACACATAGATAATACATGAGAAAACAAAGTACTCTGCTTTTAAGTCTCCGAGTACACTTAGCTGATAACTTTGGGAAGCAGCTATGACTGGCAGAATTTCCTGGCATATAGGTACCAGTATGAGTGGCTTAGATCATCTATCATTGACCATTGATAAAGAGCACAATGATCATCTTACACAATGAAAATCAGGGAGAAAGGCAAGCCTGCTGGCATTGTTTCATGAAAGGTCCAGAAGATACACCCAGTGGGGGAAACACACATAATTCTGTGTGAAAAATTTTTCAGCCTTTTTTAATGGTCATTGGCAACTTATACAAAAAGAAAGGAAAAAAGGGAGACTCTGAAATCTGATATTTTAAAAAAGACTATTATCATTTTGGCTCCTTTGAACTGAGTAATATAGACTGCCTAAAACATAAGTATTCTCAGCACTCTGAAATGCTGGATGAATGAATGATATATAGAAAATGTCTAATATGTCAAGAAGTTGTGCTCTGTTTTACTTTTAATATCTAATAAATTTATGCATAGTGAGTGTATTCTCATTAGTGAGTTAACCAAGTTTTGATATTTTTTTTCATTTGAATCATAAAATATAACCCAGGATGTGGTGGCTAAAGGGGACCTTTCAGTGTAACTTGGACAAAGAATCACTATCTTACATTTGTAATATTTGATCAGAACAATTCCTTTAAAATGTGAACAGTCCCATGAAGTTCTGTAAGTTGGTCTTTTCCCAGAAATCACAGAGCAGTAAGGGGGAAATGAAAAGTGCAATGTTCCCTAATTTGCAGGCATCTAATGACTCTGTCTCCATGGACAGATCCTTCAGTTGGTCAAACTTAGTGCTTACCCATCCTATCTACCAGACTCCCTATTGGACCACCGGTAACATTCCTGCCTAGTCTGGCCAAAGGAGCTATCTCATCTATTTATTTCTAGAGAGGTGGGTAATGAAGATGTGTCAAACCTCCTCCCTGTGGAGAAAGGAAATGTATCACCATCTTCTTGCCCTCAGGAACTAAGGGTACTAACACATTTCTTTGGTTTTGGATTTAATCCACATGTGCAGCAATACTTGAGAAGGCAGCAGAGCCCAAGGGTTCTGAGGCCAAATATCCTTTCCCAAGTTCTTCCTTTTACTACTAGTAGCTTGTGTGGGCTGGCAAGTTATTTAACGCTCTAACACTCTACTTTTTCATCTGTGAAATAGAGATAATAATACCTACCTACTTACAGGATTGTTGTGGGGATTAAAATAACTAATATATGTAAAGCACTTAGAGAGGTGTGGATGTTACTAAGGACTCTATAAAACATTAGCTATTATTTATAAGGTACAGAGAAAATACTGAAAAAATCAGATAAAGCATCTCTTTTTGCTCTGTGCCATCTAACATTATTTAATGGATTGCAATATGTAAGTAGGATTTAGAATTATGAAATAAAGTCTCTAGGTCGAGTTCAGATTTTTAAAAGCAGCTCCAGCAAATATCCTACTTTTAAAGCCTGAATTAAATATCTGAGAACTAAGAAATGTATTCCAAAAAGGTTTCCTCTTTTTTCATTTTTTTAAAAGCAGAGAAATACAAGCTTCCTGAATTTTACTTGCACGGTATACTGAATTAGTCAGCCATGATTAGGTACAGTATTTTCTAAGCCATTCTGGAGTGCATTTCAAGACAAGTGACAAGATGTAATTTCCTTCCCATTATATTTGCTAATGGTGACATCTGTTTTCATCCTTTAATTAAAATACATTGTTAATATGCATTTAAGACCTAACTATCATCTAAATAATATAACAGGTGTTGTAAATAACTTAAGTTCTTTTATGCCCATGAAAGGGAGATCATAAAGCAGAGAATTCAAATGGTTTTGCAAATGTACAAGCTAAATTTCCAGAAAATATAAGAAAACTTTTTAATTTATACATATATATTTGCACTCTCTTTCTCTCCCATGTGACCCAGAACCCCTACCACTAATTAATCAACTCCAGACAACGTCTTCTACCCTTACCAGCCACTGCCTGAGAATAATCAAATCTATTTTTAAAACTTGCCATCTTATGTTATATTTAGATACTAAAAAGTGTGTCATAATCAGCTTTCACTAATCACGGTGCACACAAAGCAAGAAATTGTTCATTTTACCTTTTCTAATATTGCATTATCTATGAGAAACTTTGAATAATATCAAGGTACTTTAAATATGACCTGCATTTAATTCAACAGATATGTTAAAACCCTGGACAGAAACTGTTGATGTTTTTGTCACTGTAATGATCTATCGAATTAAGCACCATTCAATTCTAGCTCGATAACCTGATCAATTTTGCAGCGATCGGTCAAAAAGGGAATGGTTTGCTATACAGATGGTCCCAGACTTACAATGGTTCCACTTACAATTTTTCAACTTTATAATGGCACAAAAGCAATATGCATTCAGTAGAAGCCATACTTCAAATTTTGAATTTGTTATCTTTTCCTAGTGAGCAATGTGCAGTAACGTACCTGCTCGTAGTGCTGGGCAGGGGCAGCAAGCCACAGCTCCCAGTCTACTGTGCAGTCATGAGGGTAAATAACTGATACACTTAAAATCATTCTGTGCCCAAACAACCATTCTATTTTTCACTTCCAGTAGAGTATTCAGGAAGTTACATGAGGTATTATTCTACCTTATTATAAAATGGACTTTTTGTTAGACTATTTTGCCCAGCTGTAGGCTAATGTAAGTTTCTGAGCACCTTTAGGTAGGCTAGGCTAAGTTACGGTGTTCTGTAGGTTAGGTGTATTTAACGAATTTTTGCCCTAACAATATTTTCAACTGGTGATGGGTTCATTGGGCTATAAGCCTATTGTAAGCTGAGGAAGATCTATATTTCACTTAGAAGTAACACCCTATTTCATATTAAGTTGTTGTTATTGTTGTTATTTCTTTTGAGTATTTGATTAATCTCTTCTGATTATCTTAAACTTAAAACCTGGGTCCTATGATCGCTTACTCAAGTCACTAAGACCTGCATCCAGCCCTAGAGAACAGGCAATCAATATACATTTAGAGTTTAACTCAGAGTCTATCAGTGGAGTGGCCCAGAAAGACATGTTGTCAGTCCTTACAAAGAATCTCCTCCTTCCCTTCTCGTTAAGTTGCACTGCACTTTGTTCCGCTTAGGGCTGAACCTGGTAGCCTAACTGAAAATATTGTAGCTACGCAGATCGAACTGTATTTTACCATCATCTGAGAATTCTGAATGCTAAGTAATGTTACGGTCACTATTGATTTCCCTGCTTTTCAAAGCATAAGTGGGGAAGTCAGGGAAGGCCTGACTGAGACGGTGAAATTTGAGCAGAGCTGGTGGAGGTGAGAGAACAAGTCACCAAGAGTAGATTTGGCAGCGGGAACAGCAAAGGTGGAGGCCTGAGGTGGGAGCCTGTCTGGGGGGGGGGCGGGGGGGTGTAAGGACAAGCCAGTTGGCCGGTGTGGCTGGATGGGTCTGAGCATGGGTGTAGTTGTGCTGGGGTGGCGGGTGGGGTTGGTAGGTAAGTCTCATAGTCAACGTAAGTATTTGGCTTTTCCTCTGGGTGAATGGGAAGCCGCTGGAAGGGTTTGAATGGAAGAATCCAATGACTAGACTTATATTTTCACAGGATCCCCGTGGTTCCTGTGTTTGTAATAGGAGAAAGCGGGTTTGAAAGCAGAGACAACAGTCAAGAGGCCATGCAGGAGTCCAGGTTGGAGATAATAAAAGTATGAACCAGAGCTCAGGGGATGGATGTGGGTAAGAAGTGCTAAATGCTTCTTCTTCCTTCTATCTTGCTTTAAATTTTCACAGAGCATGTGCCGATAGGCATATTTTTATTTTCACGACTGTAACGTAGTTTCTTTTAAAACTGTTTCTCAGAGTGCATTTTTTACTTCATGCTGTACATCTTCTTTCCCCATCAAAGACAATTGTTGCCCAATCACGCTAAGTGAAGCGTATTTGGCTTTCTCAGGCTGAGTGACACCAAAAAGAATGGCCTCTGAAGGAATTACCATGTAATCAGGAGATGAAGAAGTATGATGGTATGTTATCTCATAGCTAAAAACACCCATATTTATTTGGTGCTCTGTTGGAATCATGGATGAAGTATCCCCCTACCACCCACCCAACTTCTAAAATCTGGCACTTCTACAGCATCAAGGTAGATCTGAACTGATACACTAAATTGCTTTAAAATGACCAGAAATTTCATTTATTTTATATATTCTATGAACAATATGTAGGCAAGGAATCTCAGGTGTGGAAATATTATGTTAATTGTGTTCCCTCAGCTCCTTTTCATTTCTTCTTGCTGTAGTGCCAAGCCCCTGTGGCCACTACTTTTGTGTCCAAGGCACAAACAAAAGTAGAGATTATATTAAACGATTATTAGGATGCAGGTTCTATGAGGGAAAAAACCAGCTCTAACTTTTAACATTTTTTAAAATATCTTTTTCTGTTGTGTTTGTAATAGATTAGGTTCCCCTTAGGTATTTTGAGAAACCTAAACTATGGTGTTCTGATAAAATTAACTTCCTTGAACGCATTAAGTGCCTTGTATGTGTGTCTATATGTGTATGTATGTGTACAGGTGTATGTTTTAAACCTTGTTAGATGACCCAGGATACAGCAGAGCCTCAAGATCTCCATTTTCATAACAGCTCTCCTTGTGCAATGCAATAAATATAACTATAGAAAGAAGGAAAGGGAAACTTGTTCAGCTGTTAAGGGAATGCATCTCCAAATACTTACAACAGCTTGTTTTGTTGTGATTGTTTGGTTTGGTTTGGATGTTGGTCTTGTTTTGTTTTTGCTTTTGCTTCTCCTAAGTCTAGGAGAAAGCTCCTAAGGGAGGTTCTCAGGAAACAGGTACTGGGCTAAAGAAAGGCCTGTTAGAGCAAACTGTCTCAATTCCCTCTAACTCCCTACCTAGATCCTAGTGAATTGAAACAAATGCCTTTGGCCATCACATAAGGGCAGCCAAGGTCTCAGAGGTGGCATGAGGGAAGCAAGAGGGCTTCTGCATAGTGAGCTCCGGGCGTGGTTACTGCAGCCACCACCAGTTTGTCAGTACCTTCTTGTCAACAGAACTAGAAAATTTTTCACAGTAAAAGAGCAATCTACAAGACAGACGATATAGGAGTAATACTAGGAAATGGAACTGAGAAGAAAGAGCAAGAAATAAAGAAGGCTCAGTGTGACTACAGGCAAAGAGAGAGGTAACATTTCATATTAATTACTCACATCTAAAACCTGGTGTGTACAGTATGTCTCCTGCCTAAAAATAATTTAAACAGCCTGGCTAGGAGCATCACTAATTTGTCTCTGCGAGCATCCCGCTGCTCACCTTTCTATAGAATCTGTGGGAGAAAAGATTTGTTAAAGGCTACTTGAACCATCATCCCAGCTTCACCAAGTGATCAGACCGCAGGCTTCATGTATAATTACTCTTGCTTTAGTGATAGACAAGTTATAGTCTTTAACAGGTTACTTTAAAAACCCAGAGACTTTTGTTTTAGCTTGGAACACCCTGAGTGAATAGAAGTGCAAGGGCACAGGCAAGTTGTCTTATAAATTCTTTTTTTTTTTTTTTGAATATTTATGTGTTTGAGAGAGGGAGTGTGAGTGATCCCGTGTGAATGAGGGTTGGGCAGAGGGAGAAGCAGACTCCTGGCTGAGCAGGGAGCCTGATGTGGAACTCGATCCCAGAACCTGGAGATCATGACCTGAGGCAAAGGCAGACACTTAACCGACTGAGCCACCCAGGTGCCCCGTCTTATAAATTCTAAAAAAACCTCTGCTATCATCTAACGCAAGACTACCTCTTCCTTTCACTCCTGAATTCACGACAGTCTAGAGAAATGTTTCATTCAGGGTCCCTGGACAGCATCTTACAGGCAAGGGCATTCCCACAAAATAACAAATGCTCTGCTGGTGACTTACTGAGCAATATGGACAGGCATTATTCCCCTCAACTGTGAATTGAGTGTAAGAGTTGCTACCTCTTAGGATTGTAGAGGAGATTACCCAGTGCAATATTCCACATAGATCTGATGCTCCGTAAATCTCAGTTCTCTTCCACCACTTTTCCTTTCACAAGGTTTGCTCCTTATTCTGAGCAGGAAAGGGCAGGAGAGTATCATGGAGAGACCATTTAAAATAAGAAGACCTGGGCAACACTCCTGGTTTTATCTATCACAGACTAGGGAACTTCAGACACAGCCCTCAGCACCTCTGAGTTGGGCTTCTTTATCCCCAGAAGAATGATAACAATTTAACCCTTTGAAGTCATCATCAGTTTGTAAACTCAACAAAAAATGATTATCTACTACATGTCAGGTGCTGTTTGAGATGCCAGTGATATGAACAGGAATAAATTAAGTCTGTCACAGGAAACCTGCATTCAACTAAGGGAGGCAGGTACAAAAACATATTCACAAAAGAATATCTAATAATGTCAGGTACTACTATGGGGTTTGATGACATATAAGAGGCTAAGGAATAGAGAGTTGAGGGCAGGATGAGGGCGTATTTACACAGAGAGGATGGCCAGGGAAGACTGAGGGGGTAGTGGAGTTCTGAGGGATGTGGAGAAATGTGGCTGCCTATCTGGGAAAGAGGATTATTTCAGGCAGAAGGAGCAGGGAGTGTAAGCACTGAACAGGAAAGAGCTTGAGTTGGGCCATGTAGGGCAGGGTAGGGGAAGAATTGGAGACAAGGTCATAGTCACATGATTTCAGGAAGCCCTTCAGAACCATGGAGGGGACTTCGAGTTTTCTTCTGAATGGAGAGGGAGGTCACTGCTGGGTTTTCAGAGGCAAACTGAGAGGATGAGGTTGAGAATTGAAAGGATCCCTCACTCTGTGGAAAACAGACGCGAAGCAAGGTAGTCTGGGACAGAGGCAAACTAGCTACATGGTTCTTAGATAGCATGCTTGTGGTGAGGATGGTAAAGAAAAGTCAAATTGAAAATATCTTTAAAGCCACCACACCAATGTAAACTACTATTTTTGCAAGTTTCCGGAACTTATTCTATCTTTAACCATTTACTAGCTCTGTAACATTAAGCAAATTACTTAACCTCCTTAAACCTTGAGTCCTTAGCCTCATATGTCGAAGCGCTAATCCTCAATGTAATGGTACTTGCCGGTAGAACTTTTGGGAGGTAATTAGGTTTAGGTAAGGTTCTCATGATGGGGTTAATTTCCTTTCAAAGAGAGGAAGAGAACCCAAAACCTGATCTCTCTGCCATATGAGGACACAGTCAAAGGCCACCATCTGGAACTCAGGAAGAGAGACCTTATGGGGGAACCAAGTCAGCCAACACCTGAATCTTGGACTTTCAGCCTCCAGAACTGTGAGCAATAAATTTTTGTTACTTAAACTACCCAGTCTATGGCATTTTGTTATGGCATCCTGAGCTGACTGATGTACTGAATTTCCTCACCTGTAAAATGGAAGCACAAATATCGCCTACTCCATAGTGTTGTTGTAAGACCAAAATGTCATAAGCTGGGAAGCCTGGGTGGCTCAGTTGGTTAAGCAGCTGCCTTCGGCTCAGGTCATGATCCCAGCGTCCTGGGATCGAGTCCCACATCGGGCTCC